>NC_141542.1:6543750-6852500 GCF_021556685.1 Rattus norvegicus
CAAATCCCTTCTATGAAGGGACACTATCCAATCCCTTCTATGAAGGGACACTATCCAATCCCTTCTATGAAGGGACACTATCCAATCCCTTCTATGAAGGGACACTATCCAATCCCTTCTATGAAGGGACACTACCCAATCCCTTCTATGAAGGGACACTATCCAATCCCTTCTATGAAGGGACACTATCCAATCCCTTCTATGAAGGGACACTATCCAATCCCTTCTATGAAGGGACACTATCCAATCCCTTCTATGAAGCTGCAGTTACACTGAAACCTAAACCACACAGAGACCCAACAAAGACAGAGAACTTCAGATACATTCCCCTCATAAATATTGATGCAAAAAATACTCTTGCAAACTGAATCCAAGAACACATCAAAATGACCATTCACCATGATCAAGTCAGCTTCATCCCAGGGATGCAGGGATGGTTCAATATATAGAAATCCATCAACGTAATCCACTATATAAACAAACTCAAAGGGAAAAAAAAACCACATGATTATCTCATTAGATACTGAGAAAGCATTTAACAAAATACAACACTCCTTTCATGTTAAAAGACTTGGAGAGATCAGGAATTCAAGGCCTATACCCAAACGTAGTAAAAGCAATATACAGCAAACCAGTAGCTAACATTAAACTAAAAGGAGAGAAATTTGAAGCAATCCCACTAAAATCAGGGATTAGACAAGGCTGCCCACTCTCTCCCATCTATTCAATATATTAAGTCCTAGCCAGAGCAATTAGGCAACAAGAGGAGATTAGAAGGATACAAATTGGAAAGGAGGAAGTCAAAATATCACTATTTGCAGATGATATGGTAGTATATTTAAGTGACCCCCAAAAAATCCACAACAGAACTCCTACAGCTGATAAACAACTTCAGCAAAGTGGCTGGATATAAAACTGACTCAAACAAATCAGTAGCCTTCCTCCTCTACTCAAAGGATAAACAGGCTGAGAAGGAAACTAGGGAAATGACCTCCCTCACAATAGCCACAAATAATATCTTGGTGTGACTAACCAAGCAAGTGAAAGATCTGGATGACAAGAACTTCAAGTCTCTGAAGAAAGAAATCAAAGAAGACCTCAGAAGATGGAAAGATCTCCCATGCTCATGGATCAGCAGGATTAATACAGTAAAAATGGCCATCTTATCAAAAGCAATCTACAGATTCAATGCAATCCCCATCAAAATCCCAACCCAATTCTTCACAGAGATAGAAAGAGCAATTCTCAAAATTATCTGGAATAACAAAAAAATCATTCTCAACAATAAGAGAACTTCTGAGGGAATCACCATCCCTGACCTCAAGCTGTATTACAAAGCAATAGTGATAAATACTGTATGGTATTGGTACAGAGACAGGCAGGTAGATCAGTGGAATCAAGGACACACCTATGGTCATCTGATCAAAGGAGCCAAAACCATTCAGTGGAAAAAAGACAGCATTTTTAACAAATGGTGCTGGTTTAACTGGCAGTTGGCATGTAGAAGAATGCAGATCAATCCACTCTTATCACCCTACACAAAGCTCAAGTCCAAGTGGATCAAGGACCTCCACATAAAACCAGATACACTCAAACTGATAGAAGAGAAAGTGGGAAAGAGCCTCGAACACATGAGCACACGGGAAATTTCCTGAACAGAACACCAATGGCTTATGCTCTAAGATCAAGAATCGATAAATGGGACCTCATAAAATTACAAAGCTTCTGTAAGGCAAAGGACACTGTCAATAGGACAAAATGGCAACCAACAGATTTGGAAAAGATCTTTACCAATCCTAGAGGGCTAACATCCAAAATATACAAAGAACTCAAGAAGTTAGACTCCAGAAAACCGAATAACCCTATTAAAAATGGGTACAGAGATAAACAGAGAACTCTCAACTGAGGATTATTGAACGGCCGAAAAGACCTAAAGAAATGTTCAACATCTTTAGTCATCAGGGAAATGCAAATCAAAACAACCCTGAGATTCCACCTCATACCAGTCAGAATGGCTAAGATCAAAAACTAAGGTGACAGCAAATGCTGGCGAGGATGTGGAGAAAGAGGAACACTCCTCCATTGTTGGTGAGATTGCAGACTGGTACAACCATTCTGGAATCAGTCTGGAGGTTCCTCAGAAAATTGGACATTGAACTACCTGAGGATCCAGCTATACCTCTCTTGGGCATATACCCAAAAGATGCTCCAACATACAACAAAGACACACGCTCCACTATGTTCATAGCAGCCTTATTTATAACAGCCAGGAGCTGGAAAGAACCCAGATGTCCCTCAATAGAGGAATGGATACAGAAAATGGAGTACTACTCAGCTATCAAAAACAATGACATCATGAAGTTCATAGGCAAATGAATGGAACTAGAAAATATCATCCTGAGTGAGGTCACCCAATCAAAAAAGAACACATATGGTATGCACTCACTGATAAGTGGATATTAGCGGAAAAATGCTCGGAATACCCAAGATACAACTCACAGGCCATATGAAACCCAAAAAGAAAGAAGATCACACCAAAGTGTGGATGCTACAGCCCTACTGAAAGGTAGGGAGAAAATAATCTCCAGGAAGTAGAGGGAGAGAGGGATCTGGGAGGGAGAGAGGAGGGAAAGAGCAAAGAGGGGGCACTTCAGACATAGGAGAAGATGGGGGAGAAGTACAGAGGGTCAGGAATTTGAAAGTAGGTAGGGGAGGGGGAGCTTGGGGTAGCACTAGAAAGTCCCAGATGCCAGGGACCCAAGAGGTTCCTAGGACCCAACAGGAAGGACATTAGCTGAAATACCCCGCAAAGAGGAGGTAGAGCCTGTAGAGACCGTATCCAGTGGACAGGCATGGCCTCTGGGTGAGGGATGAGCCCACCCATCTACCTCAAAACTATTAATCCAGAATTCCTCCTGTCAAAAGGAAATGCAGAGACAAAGTGTGGAGCAGAAATCGAAGGAAAGGCCATCCAGCTCAAGATCCATCCCATGTGCAGACACCAAACCCAGATGGTATTGCTGATGACGAGAAGTGCTTACTGACAGGAGCCTGGTATGGTTGTCTCCTGAGAGGCTCAGCCAGAGCATGACGAATACAGATACAGATACTTGCAGCCAAACACTGGACTGAGCATAGGGACCCCAGTGGAGGAGTTAGAGAAAAGACTGAAGGAGTTTGCAACCCCATAAGAACAACAAAACCACCCAACCAGACCCCTCCCCCGGAGCTCCCAGGGACTAAACCACCAACCAAAGAGTACACAGGGGGCTGGGACACCCATGGCTCCAGCTGGATATTTAACAGAGGATGGCCTTATCTGGCATCAGTGGGAGGGGAGCCCCTTGGTCCTGTGGAGGCTCGATGCCCTAGTGTAGGGGAATGTCAGGGCACTGAGGTGTGAGTGGGTAGGTGGGTAGGTGGGTGGGGGAGCACTCTCATAGATGCAGGGGGAGAGGGGAGCGGATAGAGGGTTTGTGGAGGGGGATAACATTTGAAATGTAAATAAAAAATAACCAATAAAAATAAAACAAATAATAGGAAAGGAAGCTCAGACACTAACAATGCTTACAAACTGCATCTGACGGGGCCTTGTTTCCAGGATGTGAGGATTTCTCCTCACCCAGCTGGAAAAGGCCAGTTTGGCTCAGCAGAAAGCAGACAGCTAAAGTAACACAGAGCAAGCTTGAGCGCCTAGCTGTCCACTGCTCTCAGCTACTGTGAAAACAGAGATTCCATGGCATACCTATAGCTGCCAGCATTGTAGCAAAGGGTGTTTTGTTTTGTTTTGTTTTGTTTTGTTTTGTTTTGTTATGTCTGGGTGAGGAATGTGTCACAGGAACCCAGGAACTTAAACACACATCTAGTCCTTCAGGGCTCTGCACCAAAGAATGATGTGACTCCATGTTAATTTACAAAGTGATAAAATAAATAAACATTAAAAAATGAGACACAGCTGGCTACTTGGGAGACTGAGGATTGTGGGATCGAGGTCAACCTACACTACAGGAAGTTCTGGGCCAACCTGGGCTACACAGCAAGACTCTGCCTCCACAGAATTCCCTTTCTCCACAAAAACTCCGAAGTCCAAACCACAGCTATATTTAAGGCAGGTAAGCTAGAGAGGAGCCTGTGTCCTCGAAGGGTATGGTCTCCATCTGGGAAGGGCCCCGGGGGCTAACGGTGTGGATGATAATGACCAGGACAGCAGCAGGACCACCAGCCGAGGACACTCTGCTCCCCAACATCTTTCTTACAGGGCCCAATCTGAAAGGCCTTTGCTACTCCTTCTGGCACAGCTCTTCCTTCCCCTCAGCACCTCAGCAGCTGGCGGAATGCAGACCTGGGCCTTCCGACTCACCTGCCTGGGTGCTGGGTGCTGGGTGCTGGGTGCTGGGTGCTGCTGAAGTTAGCAGGGCTGGCCACAGGGCCTTTGTACATACCGTGGCAGGTGACGAGCGGGCAGTGTGGGCCAGGGAGTGTCTTGTGCTGTCCATGCCCCCGTGGATGAGGTAGGTTCCTGCGCCAGACACAATGGGGGTCCCTGAGACATCCATGGTGATGCCCACCATGCCGTGGGAGGGAACCGCTGGTGGGGACGAGGCTGCCACCGTCACCTGAGCGCCACCTGGAGTCTCAAAGTAAGAAGCTGCGCTGCTGGGGGCGTAGAGCTGAGGGTCTGGGTTGTAGGTATAGGCGGCTCGGCTGTGGGAGAGAAAGCAGTGCCATTCTATAGCTAACCACACTACTGAGAGATCTAGAGGAGATGATGGGCTGCGGGGCTGGCTCAGCTTTAACAGAGCAACCAATGGTGGCTCACAACTGCCTGTCATTCCAGCTCCTGGGGACCCGATGCACTCTGCTGGACCCAGTGAGTGTTGCACTCACATGTGTAAGCATACACTCACTTACTCAACACAAGTACACACATGCACACACATGTATACACTAACACATGTACATGCACACACACGTACACTCATGTATGTACACTCACACATGTATTCTCACACACTTGCATTACACACAAATGAACACACAAAAGATAGAAGAAAATTCTAGAAAGCTCCAGAATATCTTAAAAATTGGAAAGTAAATTTTGTTAACAGTCCAAGAAACTCATCAAAGGCTCAGATGGAGAGTTCTCAGGACATCACTCTCAAGGGCCTGTGGCTTGGTTTGATATTTTTTTTCCTTTTCTTTTTTCCGGAGCTGGGGACCGAACCCAGGGCCTTGCGGTTGCTAGGCAAGCGCTCTACCACTGAGCTAAATCCCCAACCCCTGGTTTGATATTTTTTTCGAGTTTTCTAGAAGCCAAGAGCACAAAAGCCGTGGCCCTGAACTGGGGTCGCGGGGGTTGGGTATGGGGGAAAATGACTGTGGGGAGGTCAACTGCTTCCACACCAGTCCCACAGGCATCAAGGGAGTTGTGAGTCTGTGGGGAACCAGGGCCCTCATGGAGCACACGTACATGGCTCCGTTGGCGTAGACAGCATCCCCACCCTCCACGTACTGCACCTGTGCGGGGTACACGTGCTGCACCTGCAATGAGAAGTGAGTGAGTCACACAGGGGACCAGGTTGGAAACAAAGGTATGCCTGGAGAGGGTGTGTGGGGGCAGCAGCACCCATGAGAACATCCCTCTCTCCTCCCTCCCCTCACCCCGAGGGGGACACAGCCCTGGGCCTATGCTGTATAATGAATGACCAGCGTGTTGTGGCACAAACTTCAGCCTCTCCCTGGCCAGCCTGTGGGGAGGCAGCTCAGTGGTCTTGAGCTGGGACCCAGACTATAGTGGCTCTCCCACAGCTTGAGTGTTCTGTGCTCTGTGAGGAGTCCCCCGGAGAGGACAAGAGGGAAGCCCAGCGGGAGACAGAAGCTCAGTGGGAGGCCTGAGGTCCCAAACAGCTGGACAGTCCCAGACCACAGTCAGAGTGAGGAGTTTCTGCATCTATTTGCTGCTATTTGTTTGCCCTCCTCCTACAGAGCCAATGGCCAGGTCCTGGGAACCCCTTAATGCACCTGGTGCTTTCTGGAAACCTTGCAAACCTTTTCCACTCTCCAACACAGTCACCACCACCCACTAGGTGCCAGGCAGCGCCCTCAGGAGGAAAGGGTGACCTTACTTAGCCCTTTGTCTTTTTATAAATAAAGTTTTATTGGCACCCTGCCCCTCCCATACATCACTGTGGCTGTTTGGCTGTTGTAGTCATATTCTTGACCTTTTCTAGAAAAGATCACCTGAGAGGCCTCCCCTCCCCTCCATCCTTACAGAGCAGCCTTTTGGCCAGCTGCAGCTGGCACTGTACCACTGAGAACAAAAGAGAAACCACTGTCCTTGGCTTGTGAAATTTGTCTGTGGTAAGTGAATTTTTTCTTTTACCAGAGCTTCTGGAACTTTCTGATGACTGTAGATGACACTAGTGACAACAGGAAAATGACTCACAGGCTGGAGGCTGCACACAACTGCTGAGAGTTCACAAGTACCAGGTGCTCACGGGATGTCCTTACCTGTGGTGGCACTGGCTGGACTCTGGGGAGGGTGAGTGTCTGCATCGGGGTACCCTTGGGAGTGGAGCCTGCGGCTTGTACCAGCACCCTCTGCAACAGACAACAGGACTGTCAGACCCACTGGAGATCAGCACCAGGGAAGACCCACTCGGAACTGTGATCCGGCTGTCCCACTTCTGCTGTGGCAGCATGCCACATGGACCCATGGAGATGCAGACATAGGACAAGGGTAGGGGCAGGGGTAGGGCAGGGGCAGAAGCTGCGTATGCATACTCATACAGAGACACATGGATGGACAGACACAGAGAGACAGACATATGAACAGCACACATGGGCACACTGGAAATGCCCATTGGGAATATAAAATTCAGGCCAAGGAGCTAAGGTTGGAAGTGGGTCCTGCCGAACAGGGGTCCCTCGTGCGACCCTGACCCTCACTGGCCTGAACCACACCTTGGCTGTTTGGATGTAGGAAGAAGACCAGATGGGTCTGAGGAGAGGGGACACTGGGGACTGGGGTCACCCACTTTCTCAGTGCTAAGGATCCACCCATGAGGATACATCTCTCTCTAGTGTTCCAGAATAGGTCTGTATGCTCAGCACAGTCCTGACCAAGACAGGGCCTGGGTCTGTGGACATGGGGCCTTCAGCCACCGCAAGGACCTGAACAGATGAGTGCAGATACACCATGGCACCTGTTCTTACGATAGAATATCATTCAACCAACAAGTGCAGGGCTGACACCCACCACAGCACTGAGGGACCGTGAGGACCAACGGACATGGGACTCAGATTTCACAGTGTGTGCTCTAGGACAGGAGAACCCAGAGACGGGAAGTCGATTCAAGGTAAGGAAGGGATGTGCAGTTGCTGACAGGGATGGGCCTTTGATAGAATATTCTGGAACTAGAGAGGAAGGACGGCTAAATTCCGTGATTACAAGAAGAACCACTCCATGTGATTCATTTTATATTGTGCCAATCCCATTTCGGTTAAAGGGTAATCAGGACGGGCTGCGTGCACATGGCTCTGGGTAAGAGCATTGCTGCCCAGCAAGAAGACGTGAGTTTGAATCCCAGCACCCACACGGACTGCCAGGTGTGGTTGCACGCTCCCATGACCCCAGTGTACAGGAGGCAGAGACAACACGACCCCTGAGGCTTGCTGGCTGCCAGCCCAGCTACAGTCAAAGACCCTGTTTCAGGGCAATGAGGTGGAGAGGGACAGAGGCCTTCAAGCCTTCCGCCTGGCAGTCTGTATCCACAGACAGCAATCCCTCCCATTATCGCGGCACACCCCTCCAATTCCAGCACTCAGGAGTCTGAGGCAGGAGAGTTAGTTGAGAATTTGAAGAAAGTGTGCATTACAAAGTGAGGACTGTACCTTGCCAAACATTTCCAGTACTGCAGAAACTGGCCTCAGGCACCATCAGCCCTGGTCTCAAGATTACAACAACAATAACCAAGCAGCAAAAACAAGAAACAAAAACAAACAAACAAAAAAACCCAAATAAATTCCCTGAAACACTGGGGGCTGAGTTAGGTGTGATGGTGAAAAGCTGTAATCCCAGAGTTCAGAGTAGAAAAAGGGGTGAGGCTGAGGCAGGAGGATTGCTTACAGTTCCAGGTCAGCCTTGGGTTACATAGTGAGACCTTGTTTGAAAAGAACAAAAGCAGAGGCTCAGAGTTTGCTCCCGCAGTTAACACTGAGAAGTGTGATGGGGCAGCTAGAGCCGGGCAGTGGAGAGTCGGTCATCACAAACATGTAAGGAGCTGGGAAGGCAGGGAGGAGGGGAGGCGGGGAGGACGGCGGGGGGAGGGGGGAGGTAGGAGTGTTGGAGGGGTGAAGTGGGGAGGGGTGGAGGTGTGGATAAGGTGAGCTGTCTTGTGATGAGCCCTTTTCTAGCATGGGCAAAGGTCCTGGGTTCAACACCAGCATTTCAGAAGGAGCAAAGGATAGAGCCTGAAGGTGTGTGGCTTTCTATTCTTAAGTTCACCTCAATTGTTCCTTTGGCCCCTGATGAATTAGTATGTGTCCTGTCCCTGTATCCATGACTTTCCAGTTTGCCTGGCATGCCCATGTGTCCTATCCCGCACTGTACTCTGAGGGCTGGTGCGCTCATGGCTGCAGAGAACAGTGGTGGACAGTCTCTTTCAAGATGGATCTGGGCTAGGTGGAAAGTACACTCAAGACCCTGGGCTCCATTTCTAACATGGAGGAGGAAGGGGGGGAGGAGGAGGAAGAAGAAGAGGGGGAGAGGAAGAGGGAGAGGGAGAGGGAGAGGGAGGAGGAGGAGATGGGGAGGAGGTGGAGGAGATGGGGAGGAGGTGGAGAAGGAGGAGAGTGAACGGAGCTTGGAGGAGCATCCTAAGATTTCTATCTACTTTGAATGTTTCAGTTTTTTCCCCTTAGGCACAGAAGCTCTCAAAGAGCCAGTTGAGTGGGTGGAGTGTGGTCTCTCCTCATCTCTGTCATGGCTCTTTTGTGGCACGTTTCGAAGAGCACTGGGATGGCAGGGTGGGCACGGTCACCTGTGGGGAGGCTGGTACAGGCTGGGCTGCAGGACGCAGAGCCACTGTGGCAGGCGAGTCTGCTCCTCCCTCGGAGTTCTGCATGCTGGGATCTAGAGTGGAGAGAGCAGTGGTGAGGTGGCCAGATCACACGCCTGCAGCCCATGCTCCCTAGGGATAAAGCTGAACAGCCATGCTATCTGAGGCCACGTGGGGAGACAGCTCCAGGGACAGAGCAACCACTGCACCACAGAGAGAACCTGAGTTCAAATCCACAGAACCCATGCAAAAAGCAGCCTTGGTGTTTGTGCCTATAGTCCCAGAAATGGAGAGGGGGAGAAACGGGGTGGGGGGGGAGGGCAGGAGGATCCCTGGTCCCAGGTTCAGTGAGCTCCTGTCTCAAAAGTCACTGGAGGTGACTCCTGAGCTCAGACCCAGAGAGCCTCCTGCATGGTGGCAGGAAGGTGGCAGTTGGTGGTCAAATTTTGATCCGACCCTCGGTCCCTCAGCAGGGCTTCAGGGGCTCAGGTTGGTTTTGAGTCCATATGTGGGGTGACAGCATCTCCACATCGCCTGCCTAAAGTCTTTTTTAATCTTTAAAAAGCTGCATTTATCTTATGTGTGTGGTGTTTGCCTACATGTGTGACTGTGCACCATGTGCATGTAGTGACCACGGAGGCCTGAAAGGGCCGTCAGACCCCAAACTGGCGTTGCAGACTGTTGAGGGCAGCTGAACAGGCCCTGTGAACCACACGTACAGCGGCTGGCGCTTGAACTGATGAGCTGCCTCAGTCCTTAATGACTTTTCTGTTCAATGTGAAAAGATCTTATAACAGGTACAAGAGTACCCACAGGAGGAGGGGGTGAGTCCCTGGGTTCTGTGCCCGCCTGTACTGCCCCATGGTGACCACTAGATGGAGCCAGAACCACACAGCGCATTTGAAGGGGCTCAGGACCCAAGTGAAGGCAGGAGCATGATGAGTTCAAGATAAGGAGTCTGAGGTCAGCCTGGGTTACAAAAGTAAAACAAAAACATTTTGTAAGAAAAATCTCTTGTGTGTGCACACACTGGAATGAGTAAGAGCTGCTGAATGAATCAAACCCAATGTTTTAATCTGGTGGGGGGAGGGCTCGATAGGCCTCTCAGTTCTGAGCCCAGAATGCAGTAATAAGCTTGGGAGTTCCAGCAACCGTGGGACTCTGAGAGGCAGAGACAGGGTGGTAGGGGGAAGGGAAAGGGAAAGGGAAAGGGAGTGTTCCTGAGTTCACAGACCAGACTGGGCTATAAGGTGAGTTTCAGGCCAGCCTGGACTACTGAGTGAGGGAGACTCTGTGTGAGACAAAACTTGTCACCAAAGACTCACAAGAATGTCTGAAATGAACAAATGGACACTTCACTCATACACACACGGGGAGGGGGGCGTTGAGTCTGTCTCAGAAACAAACTACTAACCAGCTGGATGAGAGAGCCGTGATGGCTGGTGAGTTTGTTCTTGGTATTGCTGCATGCGCATGAGGTACCCACGAGGGCCCAGCTACCAGCAGCCGTGAGGGAAAGGGAACACGAAGTTCAAGTGTGCCCTCCTCTCCTCATCCCACCTTAACCTCAGGATGGACAAGCCAGAGAAAAGCTGGGATGCGTCTGACTCAAGTGAAAAAGTTAAAGGTTGTCATTCAATAAGGGAAGGACATAGATGCCACACTGAGGTTGATAAGCTACCGTTAGTGTGTTCACATGTGTGTGCATGCATTTGCTGCATGGGTATGTGCATGTGTGTGTGCATGCTCATGTGCTGGCTGGAGGAACAGTGAGAGCAATGGTGCAAGCTGAGCTGTGGGCATGAGAGTCTTGCTCACTGGCTCTCTGCTTGGTTCCTTTCCTCTCCCGATTTCTCTCCTGTGGGGACCTGGCTTTCTCTACCTGTCCTCAACTGATTTCCTCTCCTATGGGAAGAGGAGCCTGAGAGCACCCTGTCATCCTGCCTTCTGAGCCTGGATCATGGTTCCCTGGTGACCCAGCTCTACCATATTCTGCCAGTCAATGGTCCAAGAAAAGGCCTGAAGTCTCCCCCAAGACCAGTCTTTAATCCATTCTGTGCGTTTGACCTTGAACTTGACAGAGTGCCCAAGCGGAGTAGCTGGATGGCAGATTGCAGTGGCCAGTCTCCTGCTGTCTCTAGGCAACTCCAAGAGGCAGGCACAGGCTGCAGTGCGCTAGTTGGGGTCTGGACTGGTGCCAGGTGGATCTGCTGGGGAAGTGTCCTTTGTTTACAGGGAAAAAAAACCCTCTTGGGTTGCCTAGCAACAAGTGGGCAGGCAAAGAAGGGCGGGGAGGCTCCGAGCCATTTCTGGGCTGGGTTCCTGGCTGTCCTGACTCACTGTGACCTTAAGCAATTTCTCTCTCTTTTATCCCCACCCTTCTGTCCAGCCATCCAGGGGTGCTGTGACTTTGCCATTTGCCACCTGGAGTCATGGGACGGTGCCTGGCTAGTCAAGCTCTGCTGTGGGGATCAAGCCTCAGCTGGTCTTGGTTAGTCTGGGTGGCACCTGGGTCCTACCTACCAATGCAACTGGTGTTCCTGCTCCAAAAGGGGAACAGGTCCAGCTAGATGGGCCCACACTCCAGCTCCTACACAGACCTGACAGTTCCTCTTGGGTCCCTGTGACGTGAGGTCTCAGGAGAAAGTGGCCTGTGTGTGAGACTGGGCATTGGTGACCTATGCTGGGGACTGCCCTACTCAGCATGGACCTGAAGGTGATGCTGGCATTTGTGGGGCCTGGCCATGGTGGCTGCATCTGGTCCCTTCCTCACTGTGGAACAGAGTTTCTCTCTTCTCCGGGTTCTAAGGTCTGCCCTCCATTGTCTGGCCCCTCTCCAGCTGGCTCAGGCCTCCCAGCACTGGTGATTTGTTTTGTTAGAATGATTTCTCACTGTGTAGCCCAGGCTGGCTTTAAAAGGCAATCCTCCTGCCTCAGCCTGCCCAGTGCTGGGTTGGCAGGTGTACACTAGCATACCTGGCACCTTGGACTGAGTTGTCTGGTATCTATTACTGGCTCTCCATCTCCCCAGCTGTCAGGGGACCCCTCATGCCTGTGACCTCTGACCTCCGACCTCTGTACCCAGTGGAAACTTGTGCCTAGTTAGTGGGTTGGGTTCTCTGAGCCCTGCAGGGCAAGTGGAGTGAACATCTGGTATCTTCTGAGTCACCACAGAGAGCTGGCAGGTTAGAAGAGGAAGGAACAAGCCATCCCAGGTATGAGGAGGCCAGGCCTGCCTACAGTGGCTGCTACACTGTTGGAAGTGGGAGGGAGAATGCCAGGATCAGGGGGAGAG
The DNA here is from genome assembly GCF_021556685.1 of Rattus norvegicus. NCBI lineage: Eukaryota > Metazoa > Chordata > Mammalia > Rodentia > Muridae > Rattus > Rattus norvegicus. The sequence goes on from NC_141542.1 coordinate 6,556,105, forward strand.
AGCAGGGCTGAGTAAGACCCCAGGGGAACATAGGGACTCAAGCACCAGGGCTCAGGAGAAGGGGCAGGTTGGGAGAGCAGTGCTCTGTAGGTTGTGGCACTAAAGACAGAGAGGTCCCCTCCAGTGGTTACACACTTAACGGTGCAGACACAACACCTTGAGAAAACCAGAGCTATCAAATTTTCTGGGACACAGGGTCTAGCCCAACAGACAAGAATCTACAGGGACAAAATGGTGCTGTCCTGGAAGTGATTGAGCCATGTGTGTCCTTACATGTCCATGTGACACCTCCGACACCCACTCCCTGTGGTCAGAGTACTGTCAGCCTCCAGTTCTACCCCAGGCCCCAGTCACCACCTTGTAACTTCAGCACACCCGGACATGACAGGGGTAAGTTTACATTCCCCATGTTGACACAAAAACATAGCTCTCCACTCAAGTTGGATGAGTTTATTCCAGAGCAAATCTGAGAGTCCAGGAGCACAGAAGCCATTCCGTGGAGTTCTGCAGTAATGGGACAAAGGGAGCAGTAACTGAGGATGCACCGCTTCCACAGCACAGGACAGAAGTACAGCTGGGGGCCTACGGCTTGGCCTTCGGGCTGGTGGCTAACTGGGATTCTCTTAAACTGATACATCCCAAAGGGATGTACATCTCTAGTCTGGATGTTAGGTCTGATACAGAGAAGCAAGAAATGGCTACTTAGGAGGCTAAGGCTAGCCCAAGATAAAGTGAATTAGGCCCAGGACCTGCAGCATTCCAACTCCTCGCAGTCCCTGAAGTTTTTATCTGTCGCTGGTCCTCTGCAGGCACAGTTCCTTCCCAGAGGATACTGATGTATTTGTTATGTGTGTGTTGAGGACAGCTGGCAGCCATTCATGGGCCTGGTTGTCAGTCTTGGTGGCAGGTGTCTTGACCCACTGAGCTCCCCATAGGCCAGAAAAAGGGATGGGATGTGAAGGTTCACAATGGAGAACTAGTTGCCAATTCCAACTAGAAACCCACCTGTACCAAAGACAAACCAATGGGGCTCAACAGGTAGCTCTGTCCCCTGTGCCCCATAAACAAGGTGTGGTGTTGGGTATCACACACTGCAGCCCTGGAGAAGTGGAAGCTGGAGGTCAGGAGTTCAAGGCCAAACTCAGCACTCAGTGAGCTCAGGACTACTGGAGACCCAGTTTCCAAATGACAAGAACAGGGCTGGACTCAGGTACCCCAAAAGTTCAGCTGAAGGAACTATCACAAGGGTGGCTGGGTACCCCAGCTCTCCCTCTCTCCTCTCTTCTCCTCTCTCTGTGTGTGTGTGAGTTCGACCTCAGGCTTCAGAGGAGTGACAGCCAGAAAATGCTGAGTCTCTTGGTGTCCCTGGGGACCCTGGCCCATCCTGGGGTAGGGGGGTAGCTGGAGCCAGTAGCCAGGCTGAGCATGGATGGGGCCAGGCTGAGCAAAGCATGCTTTGTAGGGAGGGCAGGACTAGAGGGATCACCTGCTAGTACCACTGTCTGCAACTGGGGTGTCAGATGAAGAAGTGAGGGGCAGGGGCAGGATGTCTGAGGCCAGCTGCAGCTCCTGCTTCCACCCTATCCTGAAATAAAATAGCAACACAGCCATAATTCACTTTGGGAGTTTCTAAAGCTAAGTGCGGAGGGACAGACATGCCACCCTAGTACTCAGGAAATGAGGTAAGGCGCTGACACCGGGCAGCAGTGGCACACACCTTTAATCCTTGGAGGCAGAGGTGGTGTATCTCTGAATTTGAGGCCAGCCTGCTCTATAGAGTAAGGTCCAGGACAGCCAGGACTGTTACACAGAGAAACAGTCTCTCAGGTAGCAAAAAGAAACCAAAATAAAGCTCTGGAAGTCGCCCATGTCTCAGTGACTGTGAGTAACTGGATGGATTGTTAGAATGATTACAATCATCACAGGGACCCCAGTTGGCCAGGACACCCCAATCCGCCCATCTGCGAGAGGTTTTCTCAGAGCAATGCTGGCTCGGACCAGGAGGACTTGTGAAGAGTGGAGTGGCCCACTGCCCCAAGTACCCCTCCAAACTGACATGACCCACGCAGATGCCCCCTGGGGACAGAAGTGTCCTCTACAGCCAAGCAAGGTCACCCTGCCTGCCAGCCTATGTTCCCTTATGCCCTACTATTTGTCCCTCCACAGTTTGCAGCCCTGAGCCCTGAAGCTGGGCTAATTCCCTGCTGCCACGGGGCATGTCACCTCTCCTGCCACCTGGACTTGTGCTTCTGCCCTGGTCCTGTCCTCCCTTCCTCTTGCTCACTGCGCCCTGACCAGGAGAATCAGTGTGGATGGCAGCCAGGACAGCCAAGAAGATGGAGCAGGCTGCACTGTCTCCTATCCCTCCTGCCTATGGGCAGCCACAGGACACTTCACAGGCCTTCCTTCTTGCTCCACAGCACCTTCTGGGGTCTGAGACTGGTGAAGGGAGGGGTCAGAGCTAGTGTTTACAAGTGGCAAAGCAAGCATTCCCATGGGAAATTTAAAAACAAAAATCAGGGGGCTGGGGATTTAGCTCAGTGGTAGAGCGCTTGCCTAGGAAGCGCAAGGCCCTGGGTTCGGTCCCCAGCTCCGGAAAAAAAAAAAAATCAGTTAGGCCCAGTGAGATGGCTCAGAGCTCATGGCCAAACTTGATGTCCTGATTCAATTCCTGCGACCCACATGGTGGAAGGAGGGGACCAGCCCTCGAGAGCTGCCATGTGACCCACCCGGCGGGCTATGGCATGCCTGTGTAGATACACACATACTCACATAAATAGAACACGTAAAATAATCCATTAAAAAGTTGTTGTGTGCCTGCTCTTGTAGGACAGAGGCTCACACAGCCCACGCTGACCCAGACTCATGATGCTGGTGAGGCTGGGCTCCAGCTCAGGAGCTCTACCTCCCTCCACTCTGTCTCCGAAGCCCTGGAGTGACAGGCATGTACCACCAGCCAGATAGCACTAGACCTTAACCATGGTTTGGGCATGGCAGAGAGGAGCTGTTGACTCTTTTCATACTTGCTTGCTTCCACTTTTATTGGACACTGTCACATTCAGCAACAAGAGCAACCCTGAAAGTTCAGACTTGTTGAAACTCTAAAATGTCCCAGATACAAGCTGAGTCACTTGCATAAACACCTAGGACAGTCCCCTCTCAGTCCCCAAACCAGTTGTCTTTTTGAAAAGTGGGGGGTGATGTACAAAGGCTCCAGGGGACACCATGGAAACACCTGAGACCCAAGTGAAGGTGGTAGCCTAAGTCCCCTCAAACCAGCCCTGCTCCCAAGTCTGGATTTATAGCTTGTCATGGGAGCAGGGCGTCTGAACAGAGCTCACCAGCCAGAACAGAACTCAGGCCAGTGTTTATCTCAGCAACAGGGCCCTGGTAAATAGTCTCTGTCCCTAGGACATGGAGGAGGAGGTGGGGGGGGGGGGGAAGGAGGAGGAGGGAAGGAGTGGGGGAGGAGGAGGAGGAAGGAATCAGAATGGTTCTGATCCTGATCCAGCCAGAGCGGGAAAGTGGCCTGTGAGGCACCTGTCAGTGAGACTGAACACCGCCCCCCGCCCTCCCCCGCCCGCCCCGCCCCCCACCCCCAGGATCTTCAGTGTGCCCTATGGGATTACTCTGGGATCCCAGTGTTAGAAGGGATATCAGCACAGGGGACCAGGGCGTTCTGGGTTTAGATTCCAACACCAATCAGTCCTGAGGGGCGAGTGTTTGGGGAGGGGGGCTCTGATCCACTTTGTCTGCCATCAGGGTGGCCCAGATGGAGGCCCTAGAAACACCAGGAATCAAGAGTTTCTTTAAAATTCCACTAAAATCTAAAATCAGACTCGGCGGGGCAGAGCACGACAACTCGAGTGCCTGCTACCTGCCAGCCCCTCTCCCGCGAACCCCCAAATCATCTAATCAGAAAACACATGCAGATGCTGGATGGGAACCCGGCGCAGGCCTCTGGCGCCGCGTGCCCAGCCCTCATTGTTTGCTGAGTAACAACGGTTGCCAGGGGCGACGCAGTCCACTCCCGTTTCCAAGCGCCCGTTGCCCAGCAACCCGTAGAATACTTCCCAAACCAAACAATGTCATCCCCGGGGCAACTTCTCTATCTCACGTTAAGCAGATCTAAAATAAAAATAAATAAATAAATAATAGAAAGAAAGAAAGCCCTTCCAAATATGTAATCTATTATTTTCAGAGGCCTCAACAGTAAGACAAATAATTTCTTCTCTATAGTAACAGGGATGGACCGGCAGTTCACCAGATCTGTTCTGAGGCTAGAAGCTCAAACCAATTTAGCTCCCAGTGATCCCGAGGCCGCTGCCACCCTTCCCAGGCCTGGACTAGGGAGAAGGTTGGGGCTTATCCTCAGACAGTAAAACACACAAAAGTCTTCTCTAGGCAAAGAAGCAGGGGTTAAACTATTTGAGAAAAGTGTAAGATCAGAGTAGCTACCTAACATACTGGACTCCACAGAAGCCAGCAAGCATGGGAGGAGCTGCTCTCACTAATGGCTCAGGGTGGTCTTGCCCCAGGGCAAGGGAACTCCACAGAGGGTAGAGACAATGGCTAGAAGGAATTGGGTGACTTTCAGAGACCCTGCAGGGCCCCAGGGTGCAGCCTTTAAGGCGCATGTGAGAGACAGTCTTGCCAGGCATCCCTTGTGGAGGCCAGTGAGCTTGTCCTTCAGGCAGGGCCAAGGCTCTGAAACCATCCCCTCCTTTCCGTGTTAATGACGTTTGCTTACTGGTCTGTGTGAGAGCATCCACCTGCTGCACACAGGGAGCTCAGAGAACTTGTCAAAGTCTGCTTTCTCTTTCCACCAAATGGGTCCTGGGCATCCAACTTGGGTCTTTTAGGCTTGGCAGCAAGCAACTTTACCCATGAGTCATCTCTGTAGCTCCTGAAACAGGTTCAACCAGACAAGGCAGAACCCCAGGCTCCTGGGCCAACAATGATGATCATTCAAGCACAAGCATCAATAAATATGGGTCAATTAACTGGCCTTGTGGCTTCCAGTGCAGACAGGGGTTGTTTTGTTGTTGTTGTTGTTGTTAGGTTTTTTGTTTGTTTGTTTGTTTGTTTTCTGAGACAGGGTTTCTCTGTGTAGCCCTGGCTGTCCTGGAACTTACTTAGTAGATCAGGCTGGCCTCAGCTTCACAGAGATCCCCCTGCCTCTGCTTTCCTGAGTGTTAGGATTAAAGGATAGGGCCACCACTGCCCCGGCTGACATGTTACCACCAGAGAGAGGACTAAGCATATGGGAATGGCTGTCTCTGCACATAGCTGGGGTGTTGCTGCTCAGTGACATTGGGACAGTCACTGGCTGGTGGGTGCTGTAGAGACTGTGGTGTCACTGCTGCTCAGGGACACATGTGGTGCTTTACATTGGGTAGGAGGCTTTGGAGGTGTGGTGGTAAGGCCCCCAAACATCTTGTCCAAAGGGAACTATGCAGGGGTCTTAGCTGTATCGGGCTCAGGGCAGCAAGACGGTGTAGAGGTGCAGGCATTTGCTGTCAAGCACGAGGGCCTAAGTTTGATCTAAAGGACCCACATGGTGGGAGAAGAGAACCAACTTCTATAACTCTGACACACAAGCACCATGGCACACATGTACATGTGATCAGAACATATGCATGACCCTTTGTGCACGGCACATCTCATCTGTGTGCGGCATGGGGCAGAGGGGAAGGGGGTTCCTGGTGGAGAGTCCATCAGTGTGAAGGTCCTGAGGAAGAATTATGGCTATTGAGTGGAGCCTATTGGACTGGAAGGTTGTCATAGATCAACTCAAGGATTGTACCTTTTGCTGAGGGAGAGATGAAAGTGACCAGAGGACAGGAACACAAGTCCTGGGTCTGACTTGCATATTAAGCAGGTCCCTGTGGCTGGTACTACACAGGAGGAGACAGAGAATGACGGTGGGGACGAAGGAAGCACTGATAATGGCCAGTGCCATAAGGTCTAGACTACTCACAGATGCAGTAGTAGCACAGGTGTTACAGGGGTGACCCACGGTTCTCTGATTTGCTTTATAGCCAGCTTCTCAGGAGTGGACTCACACCTGGTAAACCTGAGTAAGGACCCATGGCTGGGCACCCACAGGCCCCACAGGTGAGCCCACCTCTATCATCTTGCTAAATGGACATGGTATCAAGGTGTCTTGTAATGTAGTGTCTCTGCTCTTTCTGCATGGCCTAAGTTTGATCTAAAGGAAAGAAAGCCCTTCCACGAGATGAGTGCGGCACCCAAATCCCATCAGAGGAGTGTCTTTGTGAAGTGGACCATTGGTCAACCCAGAAGTGCACAACTGGCCAAAGCAAGAGAAAAAGACACCAAGTGCTCAGTCACAGACAGGGTCTACCACACACTCTGCAGGGACCATCACAGAGGAGCTAGCAGAAAGGCTGAAAGAGCCTGCTCAGGCAGGACCAGAGCACACAGTGTTGCCTGTTTATGGCGGCACCGGCACCGGCACCGGCACCAGCACCAGCACCAGCTAGGGGTTGTCCAGGACAGGCTCAGGCCTGTCCTGCTTTGGTTTTGCCGACTCCATTCTTGGGTCTGTATTAAGTCAATTCCCAAAAGAGGAACTCGGGATCGTTTTGGGGACATGGAGTAAGATGTTCTGAGCCTGCTGGAAAGGCAGAAAGAGAAACATGGGGATTCTTTTAAATATAATTGGGAAATGTTTGATTTGTTTGCTTTTATGTTGAGATGGTGTCACATAGGCCAAGGATGACCTTGAACAGCTGACTCTCCTGTCTTCTCTTTACCTTCCAAATGCTGGGGTGACTGGTGTGCACCATGCCCATCATGTCTTCTTGCATTAGCCATGTAAAAGCTCATGTGTAAGACTTTACATAGCCAGGCATGGGGGCACATGTCTTTAATCCCAGCATTCAGGAGGCAAAGGGAGGGGATCTATGTGAGTTTGAGGCCAGCCTGGTCTACACAGTGAGTTCCAAAACTGTCAACAGCAGCAGTGCTGTGCATGCTCAGGGCTGGGCCTCTGCCTTGGCAGGTGAGGTCTCGGGCTGACTCTCAGCACCACAGTGACACCATGGCATGACCTGAGACTGGCCAAATGCTCACTTGGGGCTGGCGGCTCCTGACCTGGCGTTGTCTCCCCATCCTCCTGCCACGTAAAGGCCTGTATGGGCTTTGTCTAAACACGTGGGTTGCCATGGGCAGGACAACTTTGTGGGACCCCCCAGGAGCCCTGCCCAAGGAGCTGGTGCTCAGCTCAGCTGCTGGTTTGTTCACTGTTTATGTTAAGGTCAGTAGTGAAGTGGGCATGGGAAGACAGTGGACACACACTGCAGACAAACAGCTGGGACTCCACCGTGGGAAGGTGTAGGCTAGACCTGGTGTTGATGGTGTCTTCTCACACTCACTCTCCATGCCAGTGCCTCATTCACCCAGAGCTGGAGGAAGAAACATCAGCACACACCATCATGTCATTGCCAGATGCTTTTGTATGATCCATGATTACCCAGCTGAGAAGGTAGGTGACACCAGGGTCACAGGAGATTAGATGACAAACATGCTGTGCAAAAAACAGATGCAGAGAGGGGGAGATGGAGGGGGAGATGGAGGAGGAGGAGATGGAGGAGGAGATGGAGGAGGAGGGGGAGGAGGAGATGGAGGAGGAGGAGATGGAGGAGGAGATGGAGGAGGAGGAGATGGAGGAGGAGATGGAGGAGGAGGAGATGGAGGAGGAGATGGAGGAGGAGGGGGAGGAGGAGATGGAGGAGGAGGAGATGGAGGAGGAGATGGAGGAGGAGGAGATGGAGGAGGAGATGGAGGAGGAGATGGAGGAGGAGGAGATGGAGGAGGAGATGGAGGAGGAGGAGGAGGTGGAGGAGATGGAGGAGGAGATGGAGGAGATGGAGGAGGAGATGGAGGAGGAGATGGAGGAGGAGGAGATGGGGGAGGAGATGGAGGAGGAGATGGAGGAGGAGATGGAGGAGGAGATGGAGGAGGAGATGGGGGAGGAGATGGGGGAGGAGATGGGGGAGGAGATGGGGGAGGAGATGGGGGAGGAGGAGGTGGGGGAGGAGATGGAGGAGGAAGAGGAGGTGGGGGAGGAGATGGAGGTGGGGGAGGAGATGGAGGAGGAGGAGATGGAGGAGATGGGGGAGGAGATGGGGGAGGAGGAGGTGGGGGAGGAGATGGAGGAGGAAGAGGAGGTGGGGGAGGAGATGGAGGTGGGGGAGGAGATGAAGGAGGAGGAGATGGAGGAGGAGATGGGGGAGGAGATGGAGGAGGAGATGGAGGAGGAGGTGGAGGAGGAGGTGGGGGAGGAGATGGAGGAGGAGGAGGTGGGGGAGGAGATGGAGGAGGAGGTGGGGGAGGAGATGGAGGAGGAGGTGGGGGAGGAGATGGGGGAGGAGATGGGGGAGGAGATGGGGAGGAGATGGGGGAGGAGGAGGAGGTGGGGGAGGAGATGGAGGAGGAAGAGGAGGTGGGGGAGGAGATGGAGGTGGGGGAGGAGATGGAGGTGGGGGAGGAGATGGAGGAGGAGGAGATGGAGGAGATGGGGGAGGAGATGGGTGAGGAGGAGGTGGGGGAGGAGATGGAGGAGGAGGAGGTGGGGGAGGAGATGGAGGAGGAGGTGGGGGAGGAGATGGAGGAGGAGGAGGTGGGGGAGGAGATGGAGGAGGAGATGGAGGAGGAGATGGGGGAGGAGGGGGAGGAGGAGGAGGAGATGGAGGAGGAGGGGGAGGAGGAGGAGGAGGAGATGGAGGAGGAGATGGAGGAGGAGGAGATGGAGGAGGAGATGGGGGAGGAGGTGGGGGAGGAGGTGGAGGAGGAGGAGGAGATGGAGGAGGAGATGGAGGAGGAGGTGGGGGAGGAGATGGAGGAGGAGGAGGAGGTGGAGGAGGAGATGGAGGTGGGGGAGGAGATGGGGGAGGAGATGGAGGTGGGGGAGGAGATGGGGAGGAGACAATAGATGGAGGAAGAGAGGGGGGAGAAATGTGAATTCACAGGGATGGAGTTTCCTTGGAGATCATGAAATGTTCTGAAATTAGTGCTGATGGTCACATAACTTTGTGAATACACAGAAGCGTAATATGCAGTATATTTCACATGGGGGACTCTGTGGTATGTGAAGTATGACTCAGTACATCTGGTGTTTGTGTTACGTCTTGTGTGTACTTTCTTGTCACAGCCCACATGTAGATGTAGGAGGACAACTGGTGGGAACTGATACTCTCCTTCCACCACACAGGTCCTGAAACTGAACTATGTAGTCAATCTTGGTGGCAAATGCCCTTACCCACTGAGTCTCTTCTGGTTGTGGTAAATCTGCTTTTAAAAATGTATATGGGTCTCGGGTATTGTGTTTTTTAATCCCAGCACTCAGGAGGCAAAGGCAGGAAAATTGTTATGAGTCTGAAGACAGCCTGGTCAACAGTGAGAACTCCAAGAAAGCCAGGACTACTTAGTGAGCACCTGTCTTAAATAAAATAAAAAAGAAGAAAACTAAAGAAATTGTGGACAGTATGCTAGGTGAAGGCTCCATCCATGGGCCACGCTCCCAGACCTGCACTGGGGGTTGTAGACAGGGGTTCCACCCCCTGACCACACCTCCGACCCCTCACTGGGGGACTCTAGGCAGGGGCTCCACACATGACCAAGCCCCCAGGATTCTTTTTATCTTGAAACAACATCTAACCAAACTACCTAAACTGGTCTGTAACCTTCAGTCATCCTCTTGCCTCAAACTCCCATTGTCTGGGGTGGGAGGTCTGTGCTACCAGGCCCAGCTCAGCAGCTTTTCAACACAGCAGCACTCCAGGGATCATAGCATCCGGCAGGGCAGCTGACTAAGGTGGTGCTTGCTGAATGAAGAGTAACGTAATTAATCATGAACTGAAATGGAAGCAAAGGAGTTTATGGGTTTTAATGAAGGTAATTACACTCACTGTAAAATCACCACGACACAAAACATTAACAGGCTTATTAATTCACTGTTAATTGCCTGGTTGTATTTCAAATGTCTCTCAAAAATTAAATAATTTGGCTGCACAGTAACTTTTATGTCAAGAGGTCCATAGGAGGTAGACAGAAGCTCAGGGTGGCAACACATGCCTGTCACCTTAGTATCTGAGAGCAGAGAGAATCAGGAAGGGCACAGAACAAAGCGAGGACAGTGAGATGGCTCAGAGGACAAAGGGCTTGCTGCTGAGCCTGATGGTCTGAGTCTGGACCCACGTGGTGGAAGAGAGAATGGATTCCCATAAATTGTCCCCTGATCTCTGCACATGTGCACGTGCACACACAGAAGTCAACCAATATAATAAAAAAATGCAAAGGTTAACTTTATGTTATATGGATTTTTATTTCCATTTATGGTAAATAAAAGATAAAGTGTTGAAGAATACCCAGTCATAACAAAAGGCGCAGCTGGTGCAGGGTGGCTGTTTTCCTTAGAGAAGGGACATGGCTTGTGATCAAGAGACAATCGGGTGCAAAAACTCAGAGTCAAAATCCTTGTGACCTTTGCAGCAATGAACTTGGGGACCAAACAGGTCCAAGAGGCTTTGCAGGGATGGTCCTGCAGAAAGGAGGAGGGAGTAGGAAGGAGGGAGCAAGGAGGGGGGAGGAGGGAGGGGGAGGGGGAGGGGGAGGTCTGTTTTAGAAAGACTGGACTTATGCTGCCAACTCCTGCTTCTGCAAGGCCCATAAATAGACCAGCCCGAGGGCGGTGAATGGGGAGCAGAGAGCAGAAGGGTGGCATTGCACAATGCAGAGTCCGAAACAAGATGAGGCTGGGTTTAGGAACCCAGGCAAATGCAGCCAAGAGAACATGGGAGCAGCAGGGTGTGAAAATAGTAGTTTGTAGAAGTTCTTACAAGTTTCTGGAAGGTTCTAAAGGCTTCTGGAACATTAATGGGGAAGGTAGAAGGAAAGCCATTTGAAATCAGTGTCTCAGAATCATATTGCATTTTCAAAAACTTATCAATTGTATTTTAAAATGAAAGGAAAGTTGACACTAGGGCAAATAATCCTATTCAGGATGAGGTGTTATTTGGGTTTTTGTTTTGAACTGTTTGTCTAAAGAGAGAAGGCAAACTACAGAACGAGTGAGAGATTGCAGACAGAGCCCTCCACTTGGGCAGCAGAGCACAGATGCCATTGGAGGGCCATGGTACGTGACAGGACACTGTGGACAGGATGGTCTGTAGGTTGTGTGTAGACTGCAGTGACAGGAGCAGAGTACCTGCTTCAGTGGTGTGTGTGGGAGAGACACACCCACCCCTTGTGGGGACTTGGAGGGCCCTGCGTAGTCAGGGCAACAAGCACAGACTTGTGGCTATGGAACCAGCCTGGCAGGGTGCATGGGTGCAGCTCCTGGCGAGGAATGCGGCTTCATCAGGCACAAGGGAACGTGAGTGGGTGGGGTAGAGCTGACACATCCAGGCGTGGCTCAGGGAGGTGCCTCAAGGGGCTCAAGGACCTTCTCTGGTGCCTTCGGGATATAGGATACAAGGTGGCATTGAGCTGTGTATGTGTTGCTGGGGAGGGCACAGGTTTTCATCAAAGGACCTGATACCTGGCATTCTGGAACATTTACAAGATTGCAAATTTGTTGGGCAGGGAGGCAATGAACAGGGAAAGAATGTGAGGGCAGTGTGTACTCTCATGTGGTGGGCATGGAAATGGCACTGTGGCCCTGTGGCAAAGGCACAGCCTCAGGCAAGGACAACAGGAATCACCCTCACCTGGAGTACAAGGGCAGTGGGACACAATTGCAGGCAAGAAGCCTCAGAACCAGCTCCCTCTTCTGGACACGGGCAGTGCTCCAATTTGCCTCCTAACCCAGAGCTGCTGGGGGACCTAGGACACATCTGCACAGCAGAAACATAGGCAGCAAGGAAAAAGAATAATCAGCAGCAGGGCCAGAAAAAAGCAGATGGTAGGATGGGGGAGAGGGCTGCTGTTCATGCAAAATAATTAAAGCAGTATTGGTTCAGCCATGGGCTCCTGTTATAACTCCAACCTTTAGAAAAGCAGCTCAGAGAGAGATCCACACACCAAAAGCCACACAGGGTGTGGGGCTTGGGGACAGATGTCCAGAGTAGGGAAACTCAGAGACAGAAAGTGAACTCATGGGTGCTGGGAAAGTGGGGTGATGGACAAAAGGCACTGTTCAGAAGATGAGGTTTTGTTGAGAGTAATGGAATGTTCAGGAATTAAATAGAGATAATGCTTACACAACTTCTGGAATGTATCAAAAGCCCCTCAACTGTGCATAAAGAGTGAATTTAAATAAAATCCTTTAGGCTGGGGTTGGTCCTTAGTGGGTAGGGTGCTCGCCCAGGGATCTGTGCCCAGCACTACTTAACTGTGGTGGCTCATGCCAGTCATCCCAGCACTCAGGAGACAGGCAGGAGGGTGAGGATTTCAAGGTCAGCCTCAGATACATAGGGACTTTGAAGCCAGCCTGGAACACATAACATCTGTCCACATGATGTGGCTCAGGAGTTAACGGAGTCTATGAATGCTGACCCAAGCTTCTGACCCCAGTAGTGAGACAGTCGCCATGGAGTGATGGCCACTGTATAAACCTGGCCAACTGCTACTTGGTTTTGCATGTCCACCAGGTACTGAGGGCTTTCACTTTTTTTCCCCAAGTGGTTAGAAGGCAACAAAAATGAAAATATTTTGTGACAAGAGAGTGCTCAGGGGTAAAAGTGCTTGCTGCTAAGCCTAAGACCAGAGTTCCAGCCCTTCGTCCTACATGACTAAGGTGGTGGGAGAGACCCTACTCCCACACAGACACCAAAAATAAATTTAAGGGAGTTGACCCTGTGCTACAGCTCTCTGCACCCAGATCCCACTGGGAGAAAGCTGGTTTCTCAGAAGTGCCGACACACCTGAGAGCACAGGTAATACCACCAATTCTGCTCACATTCCTTGCCCAGGAAGAACCTGTCCGGAGTTCTCAGGACACAAGAGCAGGAGCAGTCTGGGGCTTTCTGCCTGTGCCCTAGCTCTTTCTACCCAGATCCTGCTGGGAGAGAGCTGGTCTCCCAGTAGTGCTGACACAGGCTTACAGGAGAGTCAAGCCACTGTCAGAGACAGCAAGACCAGCTAACACCAGAGATAAGCAGATGGCAAGAGGCAAGGACAAAAACCTAAGCAACAGAAACCAAGGCCACTTGGCATCATCAGAACCCAGTTCCCCCACTAATGCAAGATCTGGGTACCTCAACACACCAGAAAAAAAATATTTTGATTTAAAATCACAACTCATGATGATATTAGAGGACTTTAAGAAAGACATAAATAACTCCCTAAAGGAATACAGGACAACACAAGCAAATGGGTAGAAGCCCTTAAAGAGGAAACACAAAAGTCAACCAAACAGGTGAAGAAATTGAACAAAACCATCCAGGATTTAAAACTGGAAATAGAAACAATAAAGAAATAATAGAAACAGACAACTCTGGAGACAGAAAACCTAGGAAAGAGATTAAGAGTCATAGATGCAAGCATTACTAACAGAATACAAAAGATAGAAAGAATCTCAGGGGCAGAAGATATCATAGAAAACATTGACACAACCATCAAAGAAAATGCAAAATGCAAAAAGCTCCTAACCCAAAACATTCAGGAAATCCAGGACACAATGAGAAGATCAAACCTAAGGATAATAGATATAGAAGAGAGGGAAGATTCCCAAATTAAAGGGCTAGTAAAATATCTTCAACAAAATTATAGAAGAAAACTCGCTAAGCTAAAGAAAGAGATACTCGGGGTTGGGGATTTAGCTCAGTGGTAGAGCACTTGCCTAGCAAGCGGAAGGCCCTGGGTTCGGTCCCCAGCTCCGAAAAAAAGAAAAAAAAAAGAGATACTCATAAACATACAAGAAGCCTAAAGAACTCCAATCAGATTGGACCAGAAAAGAAATTCCTCTGTCACATAATTGTCAAAATACCAAATGCACAAAACAAAGAATATTAAAAGTAGTAAGGGAAAAATGTCAAGTGACGTATAAAGGTAGACTATTAGAATTACACCAGACTTCTCAACAGAGACTATGAAAGCTGGAAGATGCTGGGCAAATGTCATACAGAACCTAAGAGAACACAAATACCAGCCCAGGCTACTATATCCAGCAAAACTCTCAATTAATGTAGCTGGAGAAACCAAGATATTCCATGATAGAGCCAAATTTACACAATATCTTTCTACAAGTCCAGTCCTACAAAGGCTAATATAGATGGAACACTCCAACACAAGGAGGGAAACAACACCCTAGAAAAAGCAAGAAAGTAATCTCCTGACAACAAAAGCAAAAGAAGAGAGACACACAAACATAATTCCACCTTAAACAACAAAAATAACAGGAAACAACAATCATTGGTCCCTAATATCTCTCAACATCAATGGACTCAATTCCCCAATAAAAAGACATAGACTAACAGACTGGCTATGTAAAGAGGACCCAGCATTTCACTGCATACAGGAAACACACCTCAATAACAAAGACAGACACTACCTCAGAGTAAAAGGCTGGAAAACAATTTTCCAAGCAAATGGTCCCAAGAAATAAGCTGGAGTAGCCATTCTAACATTGATTAAACTAGACTTTCAACCAAAAGTTATCAAAAAAGATGAGGAAGGACACTTCATATTCATCAAAGGAAAAGTCCACCAAGATTGACTCTCAATCCTATGCTCCAAATGCAAGGACACCAACATTCATAAAAGAAACCTTACTAAAGCTCAAAGCACACATTGTACTTCACACCATAATAGTAGGAGACTTCAACACCCCACTCTCATCAATGGACAGATCATGGAAACAGAAACTCAGAGAAACTAACAGAAGTTATGAACCAAATAGATTTAACAGATATTTATAGAATATTTCATCCTAAAACAAAAGAATATGCCTTCTTCTCAGCATCTCATGGTACCTTCTCCAAAACTGACCACATAATCAGTCACAAAACAGGCCTCAACAGATACAGGAAGATAGAAATAATCCCACACATCCTATCAGATCACCACAGACTAAGGCTGGTCTTCAATAACAATGATAAGGAAAGAACACCCACATACACATGGAAGTTGAACAATGCTCTACTCAATGATAACTTGGTCAAAAAGAAATAAACAAGGAAATAAAGACTTTTTATAATTTAATGAAAATGAAGGTCCAACATATCCAAACTTATGGGACAAAATGAAAACTGTGCTAAGAGGAAAACTCATAGCTCTGAGAGCCTCCAAAAAGAAACTGGAGAGAGCATATGTCAGCAGCTTGACAGCACACCTAAAAGCTCTACAACAAAAAGGAGCAAATACACCCAAAAGGAGTAGAAGGCAGGAAATAATTAAACTCAGGGCTGAAATCAACCAAGTAGAAAGAAAAAGAATACAAAGAATCAACACACCAGGAGCTGGTTCTTTGAGAAAATCAACAAGATAGCTAAATCCTTAGCCAGACCAACCAGAGGGCACAGAAAGAATGTTCAAATTAACAAAATCAGAAATGAAAAGGGAGACATAACAACAGAAATTGAGGAAATTCAAAAAATCATTAGATCCTACTACAAAAGCCTATACTCAACAGAACTGGAAAATGTGGAGAAAATGGACAATTTTCTAGACAGATACCAGGTACCAAAGTTAAATCAGGATCAGATAAATCATCTAAACAGTCCCATAATCCCTAAAAAAATATAAGCAGTCATTAAAAGTCTCCCAACCAAAAAAAGCCCAAGACCAAATGGGTTTAGTGCAGAATTCTACCAGAGCGTCATAGAAGACTTAATACCAATACTCTGCAAATTATTCCACAAATTAGAAACAAAAGGAACACTACGTAATTCCTTCTATGAAGGCACAACCACACAAAGATCCAACAAAGAAAGAAAACTTCAGACAAATTTCCCTTATGAATATCAATGCAAAATTAATATAAAATAATAAAATTAATAAATAAAATTCTTGTAAACCGAATCCAAGAATACATCAAAATGATCATCCATCATGATCAAGTAGGCTTCATCCCAGGGATGCAGGGATGGTTCAATATTCGCAAATCCATCAATGTAATCCACTATATAAACTCAAAGGAAAAAACCCCCACAAGATCATCTCATTAGATGCTGAGAAAGCATTTGACAAAATTCAACACCTTCATGGTAAAAGGCTTGGAAAAATCAGGAATTCAAGGCCCATATCTAAACATAGTAAAAGCAATATATGGCAAACCAGTAGCCAACATCAAATTAAATGAAGAGAAACTTGAAGCAATCCTACTAAAATAAGAGACTAGACAAGGCTGCCCACTCTCTCCTATTCAATATAGTACTTGAAGTCCTAGCCAGAGCAATCAGACAGTGAAAGGAGGTCAAAGGGATGCAAATTGGAAAGGAGGAAGTCAAAATATCACTATGTGCAGATGATATGATAGTATACTTAAGTGACCCCAAAAGTTCCACCAGAGAACTACTAAACCTGGTAAACAACTTCAGCAAAGTGGCTGGATAGAAAATTAACTCAAACAAATCAATAGCCTTCCTTTACTCAAAGGATAAACAGGCTGAAAAAGAAAGGAGGGAAACGATCCCCTTCACAATAGCCACAAATAATACAAAATACCTTGGTGTGACTCTAACCAAGCAAGTGAAAGATCTGGATGACAAGAACTTCAAGTCTCTGAAGAAAGAAATTGAAGATCTCAGAAGATGGAAAGATCTCCCACACTCATGCATTGATAGGATTAATACTGTAAAAATGGCCATCTTGCCAATAGCAATCTACAAATTCAATGCAATCCCCATCAAAATTTCAACTCGATTCTTCATCGAGTTAAAAAGAGCAATTTACAAATTCATTTGGCATAACAAAAAAACCCAGGCTAGCAAATCTATTCTCAACAGTAAAAGGACTTCTGGGGGGAATCTCCATCCCTGACCTCAAGCAGTATTACAGAGCATTAGTGATAAAAACTGCATGGTATTGGCACAGAGACAGGCAGGTAGATCAGTGGAACAGAATTGAAGACCCAGAAATGAACCCACACACCTATAGCCACTTGATCTTTGACAAAGGAGCTAAAACCATCCAATGGAAAAAAAATAGCATTTTCAACAAATGGTGCTTGTTCAACTGGCGGTCAGCATGTAGAAGAATGCAAATCGATCCATTCTTATCGCCATGTACAAAACTTAAGTCCAAGTGGATCAAGGACCTCCACATAAAACCAGACACACTCAAACTATTAGAAGAAAAAGTTGGGAAGAGCCTTGAGCACATGGGCACTGGGGAAATTTTCCTGAACAGAACACCAATGGCTTATGATTCTACGATCAAGAATTGACAAATGGGACCTCATAAAATCACAAAGCTTCTGTAAGGCAGAGGACACTGTCATTAGGATAAAACGGCAGCCAACAGATTGGGAAAAGATCTTTACCAATCCTACCTCTGATAGAGGGCTAATATCCAAATATACAAAGAACTCAAGAAGTTAGACTCCAGAGAGCCAAACAACCCTATTAAAAATGGGGTACAGAGCTAAACAACAAATAAAAAAACTCAGGTGACAGCAGATGCTGGCAAGGATGTGGAGAAAGAGGAACACTCTTCCATTGTTGGTGGGTTGCAAACTGGTTCAACCACTCTGGAAATTAGTCTGGAGGTTCCTCAGAAAATTGGACATAGTATTACCTGAGGACCCAGCTATACCACTCCTGGGCATATATCCAAAAGATGCTCCAACATACAACAAAGACACACGCTCCACTATGTTCATAGCAATCTTATTTATAATGGCCAGAAGCTGGAACGAACCCAGATGTCTCTCAATGGAGGAATGGATACAGAAAATGTGGTACATCTACACACAGCTATCAAAAACAATGACTTCATGAAATTCATAGACAAATGGATTGAACTAGAAAATATCATCCGGAGTAAGGTAATCCAATCACAGAAAAACACACATGGTATGCACTCACTGATAAGTGGATATTAGCCCAAAAGCTCAGATTACCTAAGATACAATCCACAGATCACATGAAGCTCAACAAGGACGACCAAAGTGCAGATGTTTCAGTCCTTCTTTGAAGGGGAAACAAAAACATTCACAAGAGGAAACATGGAGACTAAGTTTGGAGCAGAGACTGAAGGAAAGGCCATTCAGAGTCTGCCCCACCTGGGGATCCATCCCATATACATACAGCTACCAAACTCAGACAATATTGCTGACGCCAAGAAGTGCTTACTGACAGGAGCCAGATATGGATGTCTCCTGAGAGGCTCTTCCAGAGCGTGACAAACACAGAGGCAGGTGCTCACAGCCAACCACTGAACTGAGAACGGGGTCCCCATTGAAAGAGTTAGAGAAAGAACTGAAGGAGCTAAAGGGGTCTGCAACCCCATAAGAACAACAATGTCAACCAACCAGAGCTTCCAGGGACTAATCCACCATCCAAAGAGTACACATGGACAGATCCATGGCTCCAGCCACATATGTAGCAGAGGATGGCCTTGTTGGGCACCAATGGGAGGAGAAGCCCTTGGTCCTGCCAAGGCTGGACCCCACAGTGTAGGGAATGTCAGGGCGGGGAGGCAGGAAGGGGTGGGTAGTTGGGTGGGGCAACACCCTCATAGAAGGTGGAGGGCAGTTTATGAACAGGAAGCCAGGAAATGTAAATTTTAAAATATCCAATAAAAAAGAGGAAAGAAAATAACTGTAAAAATAAACTATTATAATCTCAACAAATAAACAAAGGAGAACACATAATAAATATGATTGCAACACTGGGGATTTTCCTCTCAACTTCCTTTTCCTCCCAGTCAAAAGGAGATATTCCCTCGTCTAGAGATAGATAAATGGCTGGACGTGAGGAAAGACAGACAGCAGGGCTGCTCTACCTGCTGAAGGTCTGCATTTGTCCCACACTCTGGTTTTGTTTTGTTTTTTTTTTCTTTTCTTTTTTTGGTTCTTTTTTTCGGGGCTGGGGACCAAACCCAGGGCCTTGTGCTTCCTAGGCAAGCGCTCTACCACTGAGCTAAATCCCCAACCCCATCCCACACTCTGTTTTAAACACACTGAAATCTCTGGAAACTTCTAGACAAGACCAAAGCCGAATATGAACACTGCCACCAGCCAAACAGCAGTCTGCTCTTCAGTCCTCCACTGCACACTCAGCCTTCAAAAGGAGGCCGGCTGCATGTCCGTTCTAGGACTTCCCACCTGAGGAACTTTCTGGAACAACTCCCAGTTGTGACACACTGCAGGGCTTGATGACGACTAGTTGCCTGGGCATGTGCATGACTTGGGTGTAGCCACAGACTCAGCATCAACAGGCGCCTGCACCAAGTCTCAAAGCACAGACTCCATCCCGGATCCCTTGTCCACTAGCCTCTGGGACGCATGTGCATTTGAGGTACTGTCCTCCAACATGCTGAGCGAGCATGCATGAATGACAGGAGAGACCAGAAGCAAGCGGGGCAAAGACTCAAGCTGCCCAGGTGCCCAGGGAGGAAAGTAACGGTAGTGAGGAGGTTAGGCTAATTCCATAACAGGCTTCCAATGGGCAGTTAAAGAAACTAGGCCTGCACTGGAGAGATGGCTCAGTGGTTAAGAGCACTGAGTGTTCTTCCAGAGGTTCAAAGTTCAAATCCCAGCAACCACATGGTGGCTCACAACCCTCTGTAATGCCTTTTGGTATGTCTGAACACAGCTATATTGTACTTATACATAATAAATAAATCATAAATCTTAAACAAAAAAGACTAGGCCTAAAAACCAATAATGGCATGACCTTGGAGATAGTCAAAGCCCACCTACCCTGGGATTCCCCTAAAGTGCTTCAAATTGAACCTGAGAGCTCACTCTAGGGTCTCTATCTTAGTAATGGGGAGACTCCAGCATGCTGGACTGCTGCAGAATAAACACTCTGCACTTACATACTATTTGACCCCGGTGAGTCATTCTTTGGTGAATCATGGACTTTACAGTAGCAGGCTTGGTTCCAGACTGGAAGCTGCCAGCTGAGCAGAAGGAGATTCTTTCCCTGGCCAGAAATTGCTGGGGTGCCATGTTTGGCCAATGCTGTTCAGTTATTAAATGGGTAGGAGCATGAGTTAGGCTAGGAGCATGGTTTGAGTCTCTCTGAAGCTCGAGGCAGCCTGTGAGTAACTGCACTGTGGTTCCCACAACATATACAGACTTCTGTTGCTTAAGTAGGGGACTCACCAGGGTTGATGCTGGTGGCCACAGGTTGCTAACATGAGACCATCCCTCTAGCACCTTCTGCCCTTAGCTTTCCACATGGGGAGACATAAGCAGTCACCCAGTTAACTTAAGGACCTGGGATGGCGGCTACTTGGGTCACAAATACCTGAATATATGCTGGCTCCAGAAAGCTAGACAGAAACAAAGGCCTAAAGGAGTTTTCTTGAAAGTAAAGAAAAACGGTCTATCAGAAGCAGTCTAGTCCTTTACCTTCCTGTGAACTTTCTGATCTGTTAGAGGCATCAGTGAGCTGCATCCCAGAGAGGCAGAAAGGATCAGTAGAGACATCATGAAACAGGCACATATTTCTACAAACTTCCAAGACACAGCCCACCTCTTGGACAGAAAGTATCTGGGCAATGCAGAATGTTTTTCAGAGGTAAACAGTTTTCATGGAACAAAACAGAAGGGTTAAGAGCAGCAAGTCAGACAGTGGTCACAAGCCCTGCTGCCCTGTCTTTCTAGGACACAGCCCCTCCCCTCCTGAGGTTTGTCTGCTTTGACCATTCCTATCTTCTTTGTGTACAGTGCTAGAAGTCATTTCCGCCCATGCCCTCTCGGCCTCTTTCAGCTCCTACACCTCAGAGGCCTCTGTTCAATGTGATCCAATGTCCAGTGTGGACACAGCAGCAGAGCACATGGATTGGGTGGGTGGATTTGTTTGTGAGTGGGTGGTGGGATGGATTGGTGGATGGACAGATGGAAGGCTGATGGAGGGGTGGGTAGGTGGATGAGTGATGAATGAGTAGGAGGCTGAATGGGTGAAAGGGAGATAGGTCGATGAATGGATGGGTAGAAGGTGGATGGATGGATAAATAGGTACAATCCACACACTGAAGTATTATATATAAGATGAAGAAAACTTTGATCCCTGATCCAGCTGTATCAGGGTTCTCTGAGGAACAGAAGCTGATGGAAGGAACACACACTTATAAGAGGTTTATTAGAGTGGCTCACAGGCTGCTGTGTGAGACTGGACACCACAGCAGTCCCATCTTGTATTGTAGTCATGGAGGTCCTAGAGAGCTGCTGGATCCCAAGTCCATGTTGGGATCCTTAAGATGTGAGTTCTAACACCATCAGAGAAATGGCTGAGGATAGAAAACTTGCCAGTGAGCTGTGGTGAGCTGACAGAAAACACCAATGTCCTTTTATGTGGGCTGTGAGCACAAGTGTGCCCCAGATTTAGGGTGGGTCTTCAGATCTCAAATGATGCAACCAAGAAGAAACCCTCACAGGTGTGTTCAGTTGCTTGGGTCTTTGTTAATTCTAAATGCAGTCAAGTTGACAACCAAGATCAGCTATCACATCAGCCAAGAGGGGCTCATTGAAAATGAGTCAGACACAGAAGGCCATGTGCCAAGGCACCCTACCCACAGGAGGTCCCAGTACCATCAGATCCACAGAGACAGGAAGATGGGCACAAGGGGCTGGACATTGGTGTCGAATGACTGCAGAGCTGTCATCTGGGAAGAAAGGTGTCTCTGAAGATGGCCACACCGATGCTTTTCATTGGCTGATGTGCTGCCATGACAGAGGCCAGCTATGAGCTGGGTAGATTTCCTCCTCAGCTTCCTCCTCTGCTTCTTTCACCCTTGTTTTCCTCTCAGGACCCACCCTTTCTGGAACCTCATTCCCAGCAACACACACCCCTGAAGGACCTCTGGCTTTGACACCACAGATCCTGTAGATGTCCCACCTGACTCCCTACTTCACTGTTGTCCCTCAGTGTCTCAAGCACACAGCTGGCTGAATGACCTTTGCTAGATCCCAAAGCATCCCTTCCATATCCCTGATGTCACTGAATGGCCAGGATCTGAGACACTGTGGTGAGCCCTGGAAAGCCCTTGAGGACACATTGGTCCTTATCAACTCTCCCAATGCAGTTGCAGCCTCCAGTGCAGCCACCAGAATCTCTGATCTCAGAGGCCTCCAGCCCAACAAGACAAGAGACCAGGAGGGCTGGGCAGATATAGTTCAAGCCTAATGGTGACATTCTTCTTTGTCACAGATACTCATCTCTGTCACTGACTCAAAACATGGAAAATTTGGGGGCCCATGATTCAGTGGATAGAGTGATTGCTTACCATGCAAGGAGTCCTAGGTTCTATCCCTGGTGCTGTCTAAATGAGGCATATGCCTACCATCCCAGCACTCAGTGACAACAGAATGATCAGGAGGAGTTTAAGGTCATCCTTGGCTATATAACAAGTCTGAGGCCAACCAGTGTACAATGGCACCCCCTTACCAATGTAAAAATAACCCACAAGATTTGACCCCAATAGTCATGGTTAACAATCCCTGCTTAGTCCAAGACCTTCCAGAGTCTATCCTCATCTCCTGTAGGTCCTTGCAGTTGGCCATCAGAAACTTCTGGACCAGCCTCTGTAGCTAGTCTAAGGTTTGCTGAAGCCCTGAGGACCTTCCCACTACTCATGGCCCTTGGGCACAGTGCCTTCTGTGTCCTTAGGGGAATGTTGTCTGCACCTCCTGGCTGGTTCTGCCTGTCCCAGGAGGGCACTCAGTCAGTGGAGAACAGTGACTAGCATCTGATGAGTCGATGGCATGTGCAGTCCCTCCTGGACACCTCCACCTCAAACTCATACCTCCCAACTCTTCACAGGGCTTCACCTCCATTTCTCCTCCCTCCAATCCCCAGGAAGCAACCAGTACCTCTCCTCTGCCCTGATGTGCCAGTGGGTCCCACACAGCACTCTACCCCAGAGCCTTTGCACTTCCTACCCCTGTGAAGCCACTGAGCCCAGCCCATCACCAGTCCACTGATTTTTACATTTTGTTACTTTATGTGCATGGATTTTATTCTTGCTGCTTATATCTACGTATCATGTGGATGGTGAGTGCCTTGGAGGTCAGAAGAGGGCACAAGGTACTCTACACCTGGAGATGTCGAGTTGGGTGGAAGCTGGGGACACACCTACTTTTAATGGGTCTGTGGTGTTTCCTGAGTTCATCAGTGTGTCCTTGTGAAGCACACCCCAAGAGCAGAAATCTCTGGGTTGATAGGGTCAATCAGCTATTTTGGCAGGAAATCACAGAATTCACTAGGTCAAAGAAGCAGCCAGAGTTGCCGGGGTGCTGGAAAGAGTGGCAGAACCTGCCATGCCCACACCTCACATGACAGGAATGTGGTTGTAAGAAACAGCTGAGGTGCACAGGCCTGGGTGTCTGCTCCCAGATGCCGAGTTCAAGTCCTGTCATGAAGGCCAGGCCAGCCCACCTCCCAGTGGCTCCCTTCCAGATATCACAGGGTTGGCACCTGCAAGTCGATCTTAGACATCAAAAACAGCCCTGCTCAGTGGGCTGGCCGCCCAGTAAACCCTGGTCACCATAATGCCCAGAGCATGGGGATTCTCACTGTCAGTGGATAGGTTTAAAATCTGGTGGCCTTTAAGCTGGGGTCATTGCTTAGTAGTGAGCACCTGCCTGGCATGTGTGAGGTCCTGACTCAGTTCCCAGCACTGCAACATAACATACAATATGCATGCACACTCAGTACATAGGTACTGGACAGAGAGAACCCCAGAGACAGAGTTACAAGGTCAGCTTGAGAGTCAGAGTGATGAAGAGTAAGAAATGAGAGGAATGGACCTGGGGACCCTGCAGAGCCAGACCTGATCATCTCAGGTTTCAAGTATCAAGAAGAGTCTATACAGAAGCAGCCATCAGCACCTGAAAGGCTCCTTGGGTACAAAGGCCTGGGAGCTGGGCAGGGCCATCGCCTGCACCTGCTGCATGTTCCCACCTTAGAGCATCCTTGTCAAAACAGGAACATCTCCTTAAATGACTTCTCCTTTCGGAGAGGCAGCGCCTACCTGACCACCTAGCAGCATAGTGGCAGTTGGGGATAAGAAGGATCGTGGTTCAAGTTCAGAAATAACGGAGACCTAGTCTTAAGCAACAAACCACATGTCATTTGATGACAGAAGACCATGAGTCACGCAGGTGGTCCAGCTCATCTCCACCTTCCAACACACACCCATCCATCCATCTTACCCATCCATCTTCAATTCATGCACCCACCAACCAACCCATCCACCTGTCTGTTCGTCCACCCACCCACCCACCCACCCACCCACCTCCCTGTTGAGATTTGGTCTGTTGCGATGTATCGTAATGCTATATACTGGCCCTGGTTGCCTCAGAGTTGGGGAGATCATTTTGCACACCAAGCAATGTTACCTAACTTTGCCCCTTAATTTAAAACTATGGATTGAATAAAGTTGTCTATAGCCTGTAGCTGGAAAGAAGAAAGGTTTTGGTTCCCAGGCTTAGGGTCTGAGGCAGAGACCATGAAGGAGAGAAGAGCGGGAGGAGAAGACACCACGGGCTGGGTGAGTCATGAGAACAAGGCCATGAGGGCTAGCCAATTGGAGTCAAGAGCAGCCCGATGGAACATGGCAAGTTGTAACTCGAGGTTATTGATGGGGAAGCAGAGAGGCGGATATCTGCCCAGCTCTGGTGCTTTAAAGCTTATTATAAATATAAAAGTTCTGTGTCTTATTTAGGAACTGAATGTTCAAAGGCAGGGTAGAAACTCCTGTATGAGATTAAAAACTTAATACAACACCTGCCCATCCTTCCACTCACCGATCCATCCATTCACTCATTCACCCATCCAGCCACCCATCCATCTATAAAGCCTGTCTGTGTGTCCATCCATCCACTCCCTAAAGCTGGACAAAGGTGGGCTGAGCCGTCCCACACATACTGAAATTCCAGTAAAGGATTCCAATGGCTTAAGCAGCACACAAACCCACTGTCCTTCCAGCAATACCACTGTCTAGGAAGCTCCAAGCACCAGAGCACAATGCCCCAACTTGCACCCTATATTTAGTCCTGGCTTATTTGCTGGGGATACAACTACAACTGACATGAGGTGACCCATCACTGCTCTCCACTTCTCTGCAATAGTCAGTTTCTAGGCAGGAGCTCTGGCTAGGGTCATCTCAGCCCCAAAGCCCAAAGACAGGAAGGAAGCTGCATGTTCCCTCCTGCAGTTTGCTGAGGACTACATCCTCCAGACAGCTCGCCTCATTTTCAAGAAGAGTCCATAGTTTACAAGTACACAGGGAAGGGGTGGCATTATTTAAACAGTTAGCTTCAGTTTAAAAGAAACAGGTGGCACTCGGGAGGCAGAGGCAGGTAGATCTCTGAGTTTGAGGACAGCTTGGTGTACAGAGCAAGATCCAGGACAACCAAGGCTACATAGTGATGCCCTATCTCAAAAAGTACAATAGAATAAGAAACAAGGCTGGAACGCCCAGGCAGTGGCAGAATGCTTGCCTAGTGTATGCAAAGCCAAGCACCTCAATAAATAAATAGCAAAGAAAGAAAAGATGTGATTCCTTCTAGCCAAGGACTTAACAAGCCAAGCAACCTTTAGTTTATATATGAACTTATTACCTTCATATGAACATACTTATATATACTAATATATGATGACTATTTATATCATCCACGGGAAGGCTCAGGGACTCAGTAGGAGAAAGGAACTTGCTGCCAAGTCTGATAATCTGTGTTTTATCTTCAAGACACACCTGAAGCCAAGAGCCAACTCCTGCACATCATCCTCTAACCTCCAATGTGTACAACATAGCCCACACAGATGTGTGCACACACACACACATACACACAGATGTGTGCACACACACAGATGTGTGCACACACAGATGTGTACACACACAGATGTGTACACACACAGAGATGTGCACACACAGAGATGTGCACACACACATACACACAGATGTGTGCACACACAAATGTGTGCACACACACACATACACACAGAGATGTGCACACACAGAGATGTGCACACACAGAGATGCGCACACACAGATGTGTACACACATGCACACACAGATGTGCACACACATACACAGAGATGTGTACACACACAGAGAGAGGTGTGTGCACACAGATGTGTACACACATACACAAAGATGTGTACACACAGATGTGTGCACACACAGAGATGTGCACACACACAGAGATGTGCACACATACTCAGATGTGTACACACACAGAGATGTGTACACACACAGATGTGCACACAATATATACACACAGATGTGCACATACACAGAGATGTGCACACACACAGAGATGTGTACGCATACAGATGTGTACACACACACACAAAGATTTTTTAAAATACCACTACTAATACAGTCTAAAGAGGCGGGAATACTTCATGCAGCAAGAGAATTATAGGCTGTATTTTAGAGGCCCAGTGTGGTGACAAGTTCTTCACAGCCCGGTAGTGGCTCAGGTAGCCACAGTGACCCACAAGACAGGCAGTAGAAGGCCTGATGGTAACAGCCTTAGATTCCTTCTCTGAGGCCTGAGTTCTCTTTCTACACTGGGAGTGGTAAGCGACCACATTGGGGTGGTTTTTCCAGTCCATTCCATCTCTGAACCCAAGTTACAGTGAAGAAGGGCAGGGACTCAATCAGAACTTAGTCCCATCAAACAAGCACCCTCACAGGCTGAGGCCAAAGATGTTAAAAATACAAACAAGAAAACATTTTAAGAGAAGTTTTGGATTGGGGATTTAGCTCAGTGGTAGAGCGCTTGCCTAGGAAGCGCAAGGCCCTGGGTTCGGTCCCCAGCTCCGAAAAAAAAAGAACCAAAAAAAAAAAAAAAAAAAAAGAGAAGTTTTGTGTCATTATTATTTTATTATCACTGCCCTGGAATTGTCTTTGCTTCACTTTAAATGAAAAGTTCATTTCACTGTCAGGGAGACAGCTCAGCAGGTAAGAGCTCTTGCCACCAAGCCTACTGAGCTCCCAGGACTCACGCTGGAGGAAGAGTCTCCTGTAATCTGTCCTCTAACCTCAGGGTGGTTAAATACACAATAAATACACACATGTAGAAACTTAAATAGGAAGGCCAATCACTTGACAATAAGGAATCATCTGATTCCAGAGGACCGACAGGCATCTGATGCCACCTCTGAGGAGGGAACCATTGTCCTCTGTGATGTGGCCCCAACTGAACTCTGTTCCCTTCAAGGAAAAAAGGGGCAAAAGTAGAAGCTGGCCAGGGTGGGCGGAGTCGGGTCATCAGGAGTGGAGGGAGCAAGAGAGGTGAGTGGTGAGGTATTATCAGAACACATTAAACGTACGGGGAAAGGTCACACACATCATTGTGTACAAGTAATACATGCTAATAAAGTTAAATTACTTAACACTCAATCGTTGTAGAAATTTCCTGGGGGAGGGGGCGCAGAGCAAAGCAAGGCAAGGCAAGGCAATGACTGAGGACCAGAGTGTCTTCCAGATGCCAAAGCAGGGATGAAGTCTCAGGAGAAAGGAGCCCAGCTCCTTTCTTGGTGCGTTCCCGCCCCAACCCCTGCGGGCCCCATCCCCTGCCCCCCACCCTAGGGGCCTGTCCGGAAGCTGAGCTCCCTGGGGGCCGAGGAAATAACCATTGCCCTAGCGGATCCCGACTGAGGATGCGGCCTATGGAAAGGGACTCCAGTAGACACTCCGGTGTTTTGGGATGTGCTGCCTGTGCACGGGAGAGCTGCGCACGCACTCTCCAGAACTGGATCTTCCTACAAACGGTTTACACAATATTTTCCTTCGGAAAAGTTTTCTGGATTGTGGATCTCGGCGAAGGGGAAGCTGTGGGTGCGCATGAGCTTCACAGCGCGGCGTGGGAAAAGACTCCAAACGCAGTGTAGGGTTCCAGGGGAGAGTGGTCCGAGGATATGGGGTGCCTGGGCAATTTGGGGAGCAAGAAAACACGAAGGGTCCTTCCAGAACAAACGCAGTGACTATTTTGGTCAAAGCCCAAGAAACAGGTCCCGGGGCTCCCAAATCCAGTGTGCCTAGTTAAGAGGGTCAAAACTTATGAACCAAGCAGAAGAGTACCCTCGGAGTCAAATTCATGGATGACAACCAGAACCCCGATTTCAGAAGTATAAAGGGGAGACGGTGCCCCTGGGTTTTCAGACTTGGGGGAGAATGGCTGGCTCTGTGAGAGTCCCCAACTCAGGTTTTGGAGGGATGACAGCAAGGAGCGGGTTTGGGGCAATCCCGAATTCAGGTTAGGGGGTAATGAAAGCAAGGACCAGTTTGGCGGCGCCTCCGTGCTCCAAGCGTTACTGGGTAAAAATAAGAGACAAGGGGGTCTTCTGGAGTCCCCGCCCCTCAAAGTAAGATTTAGTGCGTCAAAGGCGAGAAGAGATCGCTTTACTTTACAAACTTTTCAGAATGTGAGAGGGGTTCCCACCCAGCCCAAGGCTTCCCCAAATCAGAGGCTCCTATCAGAACTGCTTGAGGTTGGCTTCTGCAAAGTTGGGGCGCCGGGTCCCACCGCGCCCGCCTCCGCAACCCCCCCACAGCGGGATCCCGCCCCCGCCGTTGCCCCCTGCCCGGGCCGCACCGCTCACCTGGAGTTCGGCAGGGAGTTCGGGTAGCGGCTCCCGCGGCGTTGGCCGCTGCGTGTCGCTCCGCGTTGGTAAGTAACAGTCTCCACGGCTACAGTCTCTATGGCGGCGGCGGTGGCGGCGCCGGCCGCTCCTCCTCCGGCTCCCGCCGCCCTCCCGCCCGCCCGCAGCGCCCGCCCGCAGCAGGCGCCCGCCCGCCTCAGCCTCGCGCAGCCCTCGCGGGGCGGGGCGTTGCGCCCGGCAACGGTTACCAGGCTGCACGCCCCGCCCCCCCAACGGCCCGCCCATGCCCGCCTCCAACGGCCTCGGGCAAGGCGGGCGATCTCCCCATTGGCTTTCATAGTGCCCATCAGGGGTGAAGGGGCAGGCCCCTGAGTAGAATGCTAGCCAATCGCTGTGGAGGGTGGGGCCTGGCGAGAGGCGCGCAGCTCTAAAGGGTTGACTCTAAGGAGGTGTGCGAGGCCGGCTTGGTGGCTCCTGTCAGGGCAGCGGGTGTTTTGCGGAGTTACGGTGATTCCACTAGAACGGAGGCGCTCACCGTCTAAAAGGAGCAGCGGACCATCACCTTGCGCCTGCTCCTTCATAGTCCACAAACTGAAAACTTTTTCCTTTTTAAAAGAGTGTTGTCTGTGCGTGTGCATGCAAAGCCCATGGAGGCCAGAAGAGAGCGTCGGATCGCGCTGGAGCCAGAGTAGCCATTGGCTGTGAGCCGCCTAATTGAGCAATGATGGATCTTTGCAAGAGCAGGAGCCTCCTCTACAGCGCTTCTCCCTGTTTTTTTAGGAGACTGTGTTGTATACACTCACTATCCAGCGGAAGCTGGCCTCCAGCACCTGGTTCTCCAGGCTCCACCTCCCTAGTGCTGGGATGATGGATGTGTGCGCACCAATCCTGTCTAAGCTGACAACTCCCCTTCCCAACCCCTCCATTAAACAGGTCTAAATGTGGTGTCTTTATAAAGCTTATAT
The DNA here is from genome assembly GCF_021556685.1 of Rattus norvegicus. Lineage (NCBI taxonomy): Eukaryota > Metazoa > Chordata > Mammalia > Rodentia > Muridae > Rattus > Rattus norvegicus. The sequence goes on from NC_141542.1 coordinate 6,585,764, forward strand.
TTTGGTGAGGTGACACTGACAACAAATAGAGTGAAAAGTTATGTAAAAACAAGGTTTCAGCGGTTGGGGATTTAGCTCAGTGGTAGAACACTTGCCTAGCAAGCACAAGGCCCTGGGTTCAGTCCCCAGCTTCGAAAAAAAGAAATAAAAAAAGGATTCAAACTCAGGGACACAAGTGAGAGGGGCCTCTCAGACCTTAGCTCCATTCATTAACTGAATGTCCAATTACACAAGTGAATATGGGTAACTTGGGCTTATGTGCCCAAAGCAATCAAAACTTTGCTTTTTCTTTGAGGCAGGGTCTTGCTAAGTAGCCCAAGCTAGACTAGATCCCACTATGGAGTCCAGGCTAGTGATCTTTTTGTCTTATATCCTCCACTACTGGGGTGAAAGGCTGGTGCCACCAAGCACTTTTGCACTGTCTAACTCAAGAAATCCTGCAGTTGGACCCTCAGAAAGACAGCAGACACTGTCCCTAGGACTAGAGTTTCTAAAATAAATATATCTGAGCAACTGGAAGTCTAGTGCCACAACACCCCTATTGTTGGCTGCCTACACTACAAAGCTAGCCCACTCTGCTGAGAGACCCAGTCCCACAAACTCAACTGTATCTTGGAAGCAAATTGCTGTGTATGAGTGAGCACCAATCTGTGTCTGGACCAAACTGTGGCCCTTGAGCACTCGCTCTACTTTAGAGACTGAGAAGTGTGTCCCCAGGGCTCATGGATTGGAAGCCTGGTCTCTGGCAAGGAGACTCTGGGAAGTGGTACAGAAGTCTTCCTAGGCCTGCCTGGAGCACTTGGAGAGGAAGGTAAAGGACCTTTCATCTCAGCCACATCTCAGAGTCCTAAGCCTCTTGCTAGCTGATGATACAGTTGGTACATTTCTTATATAGATTTTTAGTAATTCTAACATTTATTTTTTTAGGATGTGATAAGTGCATGTTATGATACACTTGTGACCAGATGATAACTTGTGTCACTTTCTGCCTTTCCCTTGTGTGTCCCAAGGATCACCTCAGATCATTCAACTTCCCCTCTGAGCTCTCTCCGGCAGCCCCTCTTCCATAGATACATTTTCTATGTTAGAATGGCAGGAGCCAGCGGTGTTTTTTGTTTCCAAGTTTTTTTTTCTTTTTTCTTTTTTCTTTTTTGGAGCTGGGGACCGAACCCAGTTTCCAGGTTTTTTTATTTTTTATTTATTTTTTTTCATGTCAACTCTCCAGGATCCTCCTGTGAATTCACTTGGGTTTCTCGGAAACCTCTTCAAAGTCAGGAGCTTCACACCATGATGTGCCTGGCCTTGGTGGGGACAGAATGACATGGTTCCTGTCCCTGGGACAGGGACAGGGGGTGTGGGCCTTCATGAGTGTCTATGGCTGTGGGTTTAGAGCTTGTTTGTATAACATTGTACACATTTTGTGCTCCTCCTTAGAGGAATGTCCTCCCAGTTAGTGTTAATGACTCCATGATAGAGACAGTCCAGGATGTAAAGGTGCAGCTAACACTGGGACCTTCGGGACAGCCCTTAAAGCTGTGGAAAATAACCCTAAAAACATGAGTTCAAATTGTGAGATTGTGATATATATATAAATATAAGGATGCAATATGAAATGTATGGGGTTCAAGAATCTAAAGGGAGGAACAAGGTAGCCGTGCTGTGAGCAAGCTTGTCAGAAAAAGACTAAGCAAGGAGACAGAGATTTAGGGAGTGGTGATCAAAGGAGATCCCACCCAGCTAAAACTTTTTTTGTGAATATTTGTAAAGGAGGACAGATTCCTGAATTCGGGTCAGCCTGGAACAGAGCAAGATTAGGCACAGGTGTGGTAAAAAGGTTAATTTCAGGATGGGGGGGTCCCGTCCAGCTATTTTATCCGCTATGCTCTGAGGCAGGCAGATCTGCAAGAGATGAGTAATCCAGAGATCTCCAGAGAATGCAGATCAGAGAGGAAAAGAGAGAAGCCAGGCTGGATGGAAAGCTGTGTGGGACAGCACAGGAGCCAACATGGACCCACAGTTTGACTTCAGGTAGTCTGTTTTCTCCGCTGCCAGATACCCCTTCCTCAGAACCCCGCTCCAAGCTGAGGTCAGGCCTAGCAGAGCCCACCCACATTCTATGACCATTGGGAAGACTCAGAGCAGCCCCACTCCAGAGAAGTTAAAACCCAAACGTTGGGAGAGGGAGCAGGGAAGTATCTCTTAAACATCATGCGTAAAGCCTTTGGTGGGAAGTTAAGACAGGCTTTCTCTGTGTAGCTCTGGCTGCCCTGGAACTCTCTATAGACCAGGCTGGGCTCAAGCCCAGAGATTTGCCTGCCTTTGCCTCCCGAGCACTGGGATGAAAGGGATGGGCTACCATACGCAGCTTTATAGTATGTCTTATTCTGAATTGCTGGCTGGAGAGGTGGCTTGGCAGTTAGGAACACCGACTCCTCTTTCAGAGGGCACAGGTTTGTTTCCCAGCAACCACATGGCAGCTCACAACTCTTTATCACTGTAGTTCCAGGGGATCTGATGTCCCATTCTGCTTTCTATGGGCACCAGGCATGCATTGGGTGCACAGACATGCATGAAAAACACACATGTCCAGGAAATAAAAACAAACTTTTCAAAAATTTAAATTGTTTTTAAAGACTTATGTTTATGTTATGTGCGTCGGTGTTTTGCCTGCATGTGTGTCTATGACAGTGCCATGGAATTGGAGCTACAGACAGGTGTGAGCTGCCATGTTGGTGCTGGGAGTTGAACCTCGGTCTCCTGGAAGAGGGGCCAGCGTTCTTAGCCACTGAGCCATCTCTCCAGCCCCCCAAGATTTTTTTCTGGTTCTTTTTTTCGGAGCTGGGGACCGAACCCAGGGCCTTGCGCTTCCTAGGTAAGCGCTCTACCACTGAGCTGGTCTCCTGGAAGAGGGGCCAGCGGTCTTAGCCACTGAGCCATCTCTCCAGCCCCCCAAGATTTTAAGAAATTCTTTTAGGGGGTGTGATGGTTTGAATATGCTCAGCCCAAGGAGTGGCACTTTTAGAAGGGGTGGCCTTATTGGAGCAGGTTGTGCGTATGGATGTGGGCTCTAAGACCCTCATCCTGGCTGCCTGGCAGTCATTATTCTGCTAGCAGCCTTCAGATGAAGATGTAGAACTCTCAGCTCCTTCGGCACCGTGCCTGCCTGGATGCTGCTATGCTCACACTTTGATGATAACAGACTGAACCTCTGAACCTGTAAGACAGCCCCAATTAAATGTCTTTATAAGAGTTGCCTTGGTCATGGTGTCTGCTCACAGCAGTAAAACCCTAAGACATGGGGCCAACAAGATGGCTGAGCAGGTAAAGGCACTTTCTGCCAAGAATTAATTGAGTTCCATCCCTGGAACCTGGTGGAAGAGAGAACTGACTTGCACATGTTGTCCTCTGACCTCTTGTACCCCAATACATTAATAAATCACCAATTCATCCACAAATGAACTCACAATGTCTTCTGGTGTCAGCCAGGCTGCTTCATCTTGAAATTCAATGAGTCTTGGTTGCATGAGCCCAAATATGAAGCCAAGTGGTAGGCTGCTATGGATAGCTGTGTCCTGGACTCAGTCCTCTCTCCACTGATAGCCAATATTTACAAGTGGGATTGTGGGCCAGTCCTGGAGCACAGGATTTTATAACCGGGAGGCAGAGGCAGAGGCAGAGGCAGAGACAGGTGGATCTTTGTGAGCTCAAGGCCAGCCTGATCTACATAGTGAGTTCCAGAACACACAGGTCTATACAGTGAAACCACGCCCAACTCAAAAACAACAACAACAAAACAACCCCCACAAAATAACCCCCTCCCAAACAAACCAAAACCAACCAACCAACCAAACAAACAAACAGCAGCAGTAGAATTCAGGAGGCCAGCAATGACTAAGCGGGAACAAGGCCCAGGTAGGAGCAAGAACACAGCTGTCCCACCCGTGCTCATGAGTCAGTGCAGGTAACACTGGAACAGCTGGCCACCAGTATGAGCAACTGTGGCAGAGTCAAGTGGATCCTGGGGCCTTCTACACACATGTACTCTAGAGAAGATGGATTTTAGACCAAGGATGCTCTAAAACCATGCAGGTAATGCACTGGTGAGGCTGAGGCAAAATCCCCAAGTCTGAGGATAGCCCAGGCCAGCTGTCTGTTCCTGCTTCCCCTGTGTGAACTCTTTGCCCTGGTTTCTCCTCAGGGGTGTCTGGGGAGGCTCTATCAATAGGACTGAGGGGTCAAACCTACTCCATCTAGGAACTAGCCTCTAATTTTAAAAGAAAAAGAGTCTGACAGCTTGACCCAAGTTTATCTCTGGCTGATATCCCAGAGTTATTCCCTAGCAACAGCCAATCAGGATTAGTCTGATAATTACAGATGTACTTTCTGGATTGTTCATGGTTTTGCTTCAGGGCACCCAGTTGCCAGCTTACCATAGTCATTCCATTAGATTCCTGTCAGGCTGGAAACCCCCTTGCTTGCTCTATACCTCCTATAAAACCTTGTTCTGTTGAGGGCTGAGGGCTTCACCCTCCTATCTTGCTGCATTAGGGTTGGTGGGGAGCCCAATCTTGAGCTTAAATAAAGACCTTAATGCGGTTGCATTGGAAGAGGCTCCTTGGTTGTCTTTTGGGGTTCTTGAATGTGTCCTGACCTCTAGAAGGAGTCTTGATACCAGCTGATAAGGAGTTCCTGTCTGTCTGTGTCTGCCCATATGGTAAATCTTTTTATCTGTCTGTGAGGTGCTGCAGTAATTCTGTTCCATGTGCTCTGTGAAGCACCACAGTAATTCTGTTCTGGAAAGAGGCCTAAAAAAATCTGTATTTCGTGGTCAAAGTGACTAGACTCGGAATGAGAGACGTTGGTGTCTCAGTTGGGGTTGGGTGAGGCTTTGGGATCTGCAGGCAGCAGCCATCTGAGAATTTTGTTTCCTCATGATAGAGAATTGAAGATCAACCTTCTGTTTGTGTTTGTTGTTTCTGTTGGGACTAATGGTCTATTCCTATGTTTCTTGGTATGGGGCAACTTTGACTTTAACAGATATTAACGTGGGATAGGTGCCTTCAACTCCACTAGAACTGCTTCTTAAGCCATTTTAAGAATGACTAGGAGGACAAGTCTTTTTGCCACCATTAGGAAAGATAAATTAACAACATTTTGCAGGTCAGAATGGTCCACCTTCAACACCAGCTGATCCCTGGAGGGGATCCTTTGACCTGAATTGGTCCAAGAAATCAAAAAGCTTATTTTTAAACTCAAACTTGGCCATCTGGATTAAATACCTTCTGTGGTGGCCTGTCGAGACCTCCTAGAAGACCTGCCCTCCTGGGTTAAACCTTTTCTTCTCACACAACACGGATACAGTTTTTGCCTTGGCTAGCAAAAAGCCCAAGGTTACAAAGGAAGAGTTCCCAGGCCACCCACTTCCTTCTGAACCATCCCTCTACAGTCTCCTCCAAGGAGGAACGGAGGAAGATGTCACCTTTCCATCCCCACCTTATTCTCCTCCTCAGGCAGAACAGCAGGCTCCACAGGCAGCTCTGCCACAGACAGTAGAGGGGGACAAGAAGCCACCAGAGGCTGGGTGCTGAGCCTGAATTAGTCACCCTATCCTTGTGTGCAGTGGGGCAGGTCAGTGATCAAGGAAATCAACCCACTATTGGCCCTTCACCACTAATGACCTTTACAACTGGAGAACTCAGAACTCTCCCTTTTCAGACAACCCCCAAGATTTAATTAGACTGTTAGAGACAATTCTCTTCACCCACCACTTGGGATGACTGCCAGCAGCTCTTGTAGGTTCTCTTCACCACGGAAGAGAGGGACAGGATTCACAGAAAGGCCAAGAAATTGGTTCCTGGCCCCACTGGGGAACCCACCAATAAGCAAGCAGCTACTGATGCTGTTTTCCCTTAACCTGCCCAGATTGGGACTTCAACACTGTTAAAGATAAGGGGACATTCTTCGTCTACTGGCAGGCTCTGTTGACAGGTCTCAAGGTAGCTGAGTGCTGACCCTCATCTGATCAAAGCATTTACTAGTCAGGGGGACAATGAGAGCCTGCAGCTTCTTTAGAGAGGGACAGTACACTCCCATGGACCCTGGGTCTCCAGAAGAGAAAGCAGCAGTAGCTATAATAGCTTTTGTTAACCAGGCAGCAGTATATATCAAGACAAAGCTTCAGAGGGTTGAGAGGTTAAGAGAAGAGAGTCTGAGGGACTTAGTGATAGTGGCAGAGAAAGTGTTTCATAAAAGAGATGGTACAGAGGAGAGGTAGAGGAGGGGGAGAAACAAATGGAGGAAAAGTGGGTAAAAGAGCAGAGGTGAGAGACTTGTGACCTGGCAAGGATCCTACTGGCAACCACGCCAAACCAGACCACCATAGGAGATGACTAAAACAGATGGCTTCTGGAGAAGAAGGTAAGGGGGGCCCTAAGGATCAAGAACGCACCCGCTTAAAAAAGAACAAATGTGTTGTTGAAAGGAAGAGGGCCGGCAGTCGCTGGTTGGGTCCTCTCGTGTGTGCAGCTTCAGGTCAGATTTGAACGGCCACCATGTCGAGCAAAAAAGCAAAGACCAAGACCACCAAAAAGCTCCCTCAGTGCGCAACGTCCAACGTGTTCGCCATGTTTGACTAGTCCCAGATCCAGGAGTTCAAAGAGGCCTTCAACATGATCGACCAGAACCGGGACGGCTTCATTGACAAGGAGGACCTGCACGACATGCTGGCGTCTCTGGGGAAGAACCCCACCGACGCCTACCTGGACGCCATGATGAACGAGGCTCCGGGCCCCATCAATTTCACCATGTTCCTCACCATGTTTGGAGAGAAGCTGAATGGCACTGACCCAGAGGACGTCATCAGAAACGCCTTCGCTTGCTTCGATGAGGAAGCCACAGGCACCATCCAGGAGGATTACCTGAGGGAGCTGCTGACTACCATGGGCGACCGCTTCACAGATGAGGAAGTGGATGAGCTGTACAGGGAGGCCCCCATGGACAAAAAGGGGAATTTCAACTACATCGAGTTCACGCGCATCCTCAAGCACGGAGCAAAAGACAAAGATGACTGAAGAGCTGCAGCTGACATTCCTGTTGAGTTTCCTTATTCACTTCATGTCTCAGACACGCACCCCCGTAGGACCTACTGTGTGCCACTTAGTTTCTCAGACACCCCCTCCTATAGGACCTACTGTGTACCATTTGGTTTCTCAGACAGCCCCACCCCCAAACCCCCTAAGGACCTACTGCGGGCCACTTAGTTTCACAGCCTTCCCTCTTTTTTAATGTATTTATTCCAGACCCTTTCTGCCACTTAGCATGCATATAATCAGACTGGAACGGGGACAATGTTGTAAATTGTACTGAAAATGAGATGCAAATAAAAAAAAATAAACCAATGTGAAAAAAAAAAAAAGAAAGGAAGAGGGCCACTGGGCCAAGGAGTGCCCCAAGAAAAAGAAGCCTATTCAAACCATCGCCTTCAAAGATATAAATAAAGATGAGAAATGGGTCAAGGGGCTCAGACCCCCTCCCTGAGCCCAGGGTAACCCTACAAGTAGAAGGGAAACCCACCAGCATCCTTGTAGATTGTGGGGCTCAACATTCTGTCTTGCTAAAGCCTGAAGGTAAAGTTTCTTCAAAAAGATCCTGGGTCCCAGGGGCAACAGGAATTAAATAGCACTCGTGGACTACCCGAAGAACTTGGGAGTAGGCAAGGTAAGCCACATGTTCCTTGTTGTGCCTAAATGCCCCGACTCCCTCTTGGGGAGAGATTTGTTGACATAAATGAGGACACAACTACATTTCTGCCCAGAAGGAGCCAATTAGATTAGATTCAGAAGGGAAGCCTATTCATGTCGTGAGCACCACTCTAGCTGAAGAATACCAGTTGTTCAAGCCCCTCCCACCGCAGAGGACAAAATTATTACTTGGCTAGAGAGAGATAGGAGGAGTCAAGACGGCTAGGCATTGGACCCCAATTTGGATTGAGCTCAAGTCAGGGGCTGAGGCTGTATGGGTCTGACAGTACCTCGTGCTTCTGATTGCCAGGGAAGGTATGGGATACCCCATATCAGGAGGCTATTAAGTGAAGGGATTCTGAGACATGATATTGACCTGGAACACACCCTTCCTGACAGTCAAGAAGCCGGAACTAATGATTATAGACTAATGAGTATGAGACTTAAGAAAGGTAAATTAGTGGGTTCGGTCCCCAGCTCCGAAAAATAGAACCAAAAAAAAAAAAAAAAAAAAAAAAAAGAAAGGTAAATTAGGGGTTGGGGATTTAGCTCAGTGGTAGAGAGCTTGCCTAGCAAGCGCAAGGCCCTGGGTTCGGTCCCCAGCTCTGAAAAAATGAAAAGAAAAAAAAAGAAAGGTAAATTAACAGGTTATAGATAACCAACCAATAGTTCCTAATCCCTACACCCTCCTGAGTGCAGTTCCTCCTGGCATACAGTACTGGATTTAAAAGATGCCTTCTTCAGCCTTTGAATGGCATGATCCAGGGTTTCAGATTAGCAGACAGCTGACTTTGACTCATCTGCCCCAAGGATTTAAAAACTTGCATACCACTTTTGATGAGGCCCTCCATGAAGACCTGAGTGGGTACAGAACCCAGCATCCTAAACTGATTCTCTACAGTATGTGTATGGCCACGTGGTGACAGCAGAGACCAAACAAGAATGCCTGGAGAGAACTTAGGATGTCTTGGAGGCCCTCAGGAATTTGAGCTACTGAATCTCTACTAAAAAAAAAAAAAGCCTAACTCTGCCAGCCACATGTGACCTATCTAGGGTACATATTAAAGGAAGGTCAGAGATGGCTCTCTGAGGCCACAAAGGAAAGTGTCCTGAGCCTTCCGACATTCAAGACTTCCCACCAGGTAAGGGGATTCTTGGGGTTCACTGGATTCTGCGCAATATGGGTACCAGGGTTTGCAGAAACAGCCAAGCCACTATATGAGGCCACTTGAGCCTCCTGAGAGCTTTGTCTGGACATCAGGAAGCCTTCGACACCTTAAAGAAGGTTGTAATGTCTACACCAGCCTTGGGGTTGCCACATGTGACTAAGCTCTTTCATTTCTTTGTGGACAGGAGATATGGGATAGCAAGAGGGTTATTAACGCAGATTCTTGGGCTCTGGTATTGACCAATGTCCTACCTCTCAAAGAAATCAGACCCAGTAGCCAGAGGCTAGCCTCCCTGTGTGTGTATGACCCTCCTGGTCAAGAATGCTGACAAACAGTCATTGAGCCAAAGTCTGACCATTGCCACACCTCATGCAATCAAAGGGGTACTTAAACAGACCCCCAAATGATGGCTCACCAATGCCACAATGATTCATTACCAGTCTCTCCTCTTAAATACCCTCAACTGCCCTGAGCCCTGCCACCCTGCTGCCTGACTCAGACCTGGATGGGCTCATGACCTATATGACTGCTCAGATATTTTGGCCTGTGAACACGGGACCAGACCAGATCTTCAGGATCCCACTTGATGGATACAGAGGTCAGATGGTTCACCGTTGGCAGCAGCTTTATTCGGGACAGACAGGTATGCTGAGGTGGTGATAGTCTCAAACATTGAGATGATATGGGTAGAGCCACTCCCAGCAAGAACATCAGCCCAGAAAGCTGAACTGATACTCTAACCAAGGCATTGGAACTGGGAAAAGGCAAAAGACCTAATAGTTGGTCTGCCTTTGCTGCTCATGTCCATGGTGGTGTGTGTGTGTGCGTGTGTGTGTGTGTGTGTGTGTGTGTGTGTGTGTGTGTGTGTGTGTTTTAGAGAGGCCTTCTGATGGCAGAAGGAAAGACTATCAAAAATAAAGAGGAAATCCTCTCCCTAACTCAGGGCTCTATGGGGGCCTAAAAAGCTGGCCATCCATCATCCACTGCTCAGGACACCAGAGAACGAAGGACCCAGTTTCAGCAGTCGGGCAGATGAAGCAGCTTGACTTACTGCCCTAGTAATCGAACCTCTCTTGCCCCTGACCACCCTGAGTCCGGGGGATCCTACACTCCCTGACCACCCTAAGTATTCAGAAGATTATGACAAGACCTGGGCTAGGATTTTGCCCATGTCCCAATGGCCCAGCATGGTGGAGAGCAGCGGACTGCAAACTCACTGTGCCAGGAGTGGGACTACACGTACTTCACAAGAGCCACTGCTCTTCCCACACGGGCGTCCGGAGAATGTAGGATCTGATACAGCATGCTAAGATCAAGATTAAGGATGCCAACTGGAAGATAGCTAAGATTGTCCAAAACTGAGAAGCTGCCAGCTTAACTCGGTGGCTATGAGAACCCCGGTAACAGGTTCAGGATCCAAAGCCTGCTGGGAGACAAGGCCTCATGGAGATTTAGACACAGATGTTTACTTGTGTTTATAGATACCTTTTCAGCATGGACTGAGACCTCTCCCACCAAAACATGAGACTGCTCAAACAATGAAGAAGAAACTGTTAGAAAAAATTATTCCAGGGTATGGCTTCCCACAACTTCCTACAAGACCAGATAATGGACGTGCTTTTGTGTCCCAGGTAAGCCAGGGATTTGCAAATATTCTGGGGATTGTTGGGAACTTCACTGTGCACATAGACCCCAGAGCTCAGGACAGGTAGATTGGATGAACAGGACTCTAAAAGAAACCTTAACTAAGTTGACCTTAGAGACTGGTGTGACTTGGTGGTTCTCCTCCTGGAACTCCCTGTACTGGATGGGACTCACCCTCTTTGAGATCATGTTTGCTTCTGCCCCTCCCACCATTCCTAACCTTCAGACAGAAAGAGGTCTTTGCTGAGTCAGAGGGCTGCCAACTATTGGACAACCTTAAGGGTGTCCAATGGGTCCACAAACATATCTGGCTTTAACTCTGTCCCCTCTGTGAAAAACGTCCACCTCTGGGGCTTCATCAATTCTGGCCTGGAGACTGGGTCCTAGTTGAGAGAAACTGCCAGGGGACACCAGAACCTCATTGGAAAGACCCCTACATCATCATTCTGACCACCCCCACCATACACACACCCGAATTGACTGGTTTGCACTTGAGGATGACCTGGACCAGCAGAGACAAAGAAAATAAAGGACTACCAAACACCCTTCCAACCCTCTCAAGCTCGAGTTACAATGAACCCGCTGAGCTGCTTTTGCACTACCCAACCCCACATCATCAACGTGGCCACAGGGAAAACTGTCAACTCAACATCCAAGATTATGCTCCAGGTACCTGGTTCCTCTGTGATCTGATGGGTAAAGAATGGGATCCCCCCCACCCTGAACAACTGTGGCACAGGCCCCAACCGATTATGGCCACAAGGAACATTTGGTACAATGGCAGACTCCATACCATGCTTCCCAGGTCTGCCTGCCCGGGACATTCTCACAGCCATGACCAAGACAATAAATGTGAAGGCCCTGAAGTCTTCTCTGTGTGGCCTGGGGATGCAGATCTACATGTACTCACACAGGTATATCAGACACACACGTGCACACTCACACATACATGTATACAAACAGGTACACCAGACACACAAATGTACACATAGCCACACACACAGGTACACCAAACTCACACATATACACACAAACAGGTACACCAGACACACAAATGTACATGCAGCCATACACATAGGTACACCAGACAGACACATATGCACACACATAAGTACACCAGATATACATATGTATACACATGTACACAAGCACACAGGTATACCAGACACATAGACACACCACACACACGCACAAACATACATACACATATGCAGAGATATATGTACAACCCCACATACATGTACATTCATGTGCATGCAGATACACATGCACACATAAGTACACATGTGCACACATATAAACCACACACAGGAATCACCACAAAAAGAGCCAGAGCACCTGACAGGAGGGTGAGTGCACACGTCTGGCCAGCACTTCATTGTCCCCATTACACCAGCACAGGTGACCTGGCCAAGAATGAAGACTCAAGGCAGTGAGGCTCCTGACTATGACAACTTATTTGAGGGGTTTCCATGCTGCTCCCAGGAAGGTGTTCTGGGCTTTGGGTGGTCATGCCTCTTTTCTAATACAAAGTCCTAGGAAAGGAAGGGCCTGTTGCAGTGGCAAGGTCTGTCCACTCACGCCTGGAAGGCTTGTCCTGTCTGGGGTTCTCTCCATTGTGGGCCTCCTGCTTTGGAAGTTTAGGTAGGACCAATAGAGCAGTGGGGGTCTGGCTTCTTCTGCACGTGAAGGGGCTTCCTGGGGGGAGGATGTCCCCCCACTGAGATGAGGCTGACCTGTTGGAGACTGGAGAGGAGACACTGGGTTAGTTTGTGGGGGTTCTGCTTCCTGGGGTTCCTGAGGTTCCACACAGTAAATGCCCTGGAGGGAATAGGCCATTTGTAAATGGTCCCACCCCCACATCCACCAACCGTGAAACACGGTGCAAGAACAGCCACATGAAACACACATGCAGTTAAAATCTTCTAGTGTTGGGCTGGGGAGATGGCTCAGGGGTAGGTGCTTGCTACACAGTCATGAGGACCTCAGTCCTGAATATCCAGAGCCCAGTGCAAATCTGGGAGTAGCTGCTTCTGCCTGTGACCAGTGCTGTAGGCTACCATAATAAGGTCTCAGAGAAGGAGCAGGGCATATGGTGTCCTCTTTGGCCTGCATGTCCCCCTACACTTTTGCCTATATTGACATCACTTATAATTTTAAACTTTGAGGCTGAACCTCTGAAAGTAAAAGGGCTCATCTCTTGCTCTCTGGCAGGGGCTGGGCGGGCACCAGTTTACACCCACAACAGCCTGGGGCTCCCTCTGAACGGCACAGAAAGCTGGTGACCTTGCAGGAGGTAGGTAAGCTGAGGGCTGTGCCATACGCTGCCTGGAAGTGCTGGGCACTGGGTAAGAAGTGCTGTGGGCCAATCCTGCAGCCCCGAGCCTGGTGCCTCACACTGACCTTATTTGAACATTGGGGCTGGTGTGGGCACTAAAATGGGGGCTACAGGGTGAACCCTCATTCAGTCTCATGGTGTCCTCATTAGAAGAAGAGCTGGGGAGAGGAGAAAAGTGCTGGCTGAACAAGCCTAAAGGCCTGGGTTCAAATCCCCAGCACCTGTGTAAGAGGAGAAAGGGAAGGAGGCAGGAGCAGGGTGGGTAAGGGTACACTTGCATCCCACCCAACAGGGGGCTCTCTGGTGTTCCCTGGCCAGCCTAGCCTACTTGGCAAATCCTGGGCTAGTGAGAGACTGTCTCAAGACACATGTGTGTGCATGTGCTTATACAGATGCACTCACTCATGCAACTTGCACACACATATACACTCAGATATGCACCATTCACATGCAACAGGATACCAGAGAACAGATGACCTCCTGGGACCCAAGGAGGGAGATGGGGTACTAATCTGTCCCTAATGGTTCTCAGAGGTGTCTCCATCCATGGAAGGAGCAAACTGTGCCTGCTGGGTCTGGCCTCACATGGGCTTTGAGGATTTGAACTTGGGTCCTCACACAGTGTGGGGCTGGAGCTGGGCTAGTGGCCAGCTGTGGTATCCCTTCCTGGGAGGCATGTTCCTCCAGCCACACAGGTGGGTCTGGCTGGAGACATCAGTTTCACATGGCAGGGTGACAGCTGGCCTTGAGGTTGACTATGGGTGCAGTGCAGGTACGTGCTCATGTGTGTACAAGCACACACATACCCCCCCGACACACACACACACACACACACACACACACACACACACACACACACACAGTGATCCCTGTAGACACATCCCGAGGAAGGGAAAAGTGTGTGGACAGTATATGTGTGAGTCAGTCACCTGCAGAACTCTGCAGAAGATTTCCAGAGCCGAGACATAGAACATGAGGCACAAAGTGCTTGCCACAGGGCTGTGAGGACCCAAGTTCAAATCCTCAAAGCCCATGTGAGGCCAGACCCAGCAGGCACAGTTGCTCCTTCCAGGGACAGAAGTGGAGCGGAAGTTGAGGGCCAGCTAGGCTGCTGGACTGGACAGGTTAGGGACAACACCACAATTGTTCTCAGGTCTCCACACTTACACCTAGGCAGTCGCACACGCAATAACAAGATAAAGAGGTAGAAATCATGAAAAGTGCTGCTTCTATCCAGAAAGACCATATCTTAAGGTTAGAGAGGGCAGGAGGGTCACCTGTCACCACGCAGCCCGGCAGAGCCAGGCCATAGGGGCTCACCGCGCAGATGGGAGGAAGCTCCTGCCACAGCCATTATGATGAGTACATGTTGTCAATCTGTGCTTTGTATTTCTGGGTTATGAGATCTCTCTTAAGTTTTGATGTTGGTCCTATGGAGAGAGGACAGAGTAGTCAGGTTGTAGAGGTGACTGGATGTGCTACTGCTCCTGCCGTCAGTGAGTGGGGATTACGGGATGGCCACACAGATGGGTCATTGTGGAGATTCTGGCTATAGTGGAATTTTTTTTCAAGATGTATTTAATTTTTAACTATGTATCTTACGTATCTGTGAGGTATATGAGTGTGCAAGTGCTTGTGCTGCATGTACACATTTTGCAGAGGCCAGAAGAGGGTGTGGAGATTACAGATGACTGTGAGCTGCCAAGCTTAGCTGCTGGGATCTGATTCCGGGTCCTCGACAAGAGCAGGCTGTGTTCTAATGGTGAGAGGAGCCCCAGCCCCATGGTAAGAATGGCACTTCCAGAGCACGAAGGTGTCTGCCCTGGTGAAGAGGCAAAGTTGGTGAGGGTAAAGTGTCTTTGTGCCCTAGCTGGTCCCTTAGACCTAAACCCCAGGGAAGGGTCAGGCCCAGACCCAGGTGCCTTGGGCCCAAGCCAAGTGACTCACCCAGCTCCCCACCCTGGATGGAAAAGTCTTTCTCCAAGATGATCCACTTTCGAATTCTATGTGAGTCAGAGACTGCTTGCTGATTCACGATGTCTATGCCATACTGGATGGCCGTGTAGACCACTGGGTCTCGAATCTTCAAAATGTCCGACACAGTGACTGCTTGGCTACCCAGCATCTGGCAGAAGCTGATGGCCTCCAGGTTCAGCTTGTCCAAGGGCTCTCCACTCATCTGGTCTGTCTCACACTGCCCCAGGACAATCTGTCACCATGCCCACTCCCCACCACCCACCCTCCATCACCCCTGACCCCCAACCCGGGTGCTGAAGAAGAAGAAAGCAGAGCCGGTTCCAGCAGCCCTCTCCCCACCGCCCGACCCTGGAGCTGGTGGGGACATTACCTTCAGTGTCAACAGCATGCTCAGGAATTTGGCCTTGTCACCCACCAGCATGGCATGGCTGATGATGGGGATTTTCTCTTTCACCAGGGTCTCAATTGGGATGGGCCATATGTTCTCACCACCAGCAGTTATCAGGACTTCTGGAATGAGAGCCTAGCTTGGTACAGGTCCCCACTAACCTGGGATCAGGTTGGAGGTTGCAATAGCTTCCCTTCTTGCACCCCAAGTCCCCACCCCACCCACTCCTGCTTCCTCCCAACATCTGCACCCTCACAGCACACCATCTGTCTGCCAGTTTGTCAAACCACACAATTGTGCAGCCCAGGACACCCCCAGTCCACAGTTCTCCTGCCCCAGTCTCCCAAGTGCTGAAGTGACAGGGCCACCTTCAGGTTCTCTCTGAAGCTTCTCTGACACTTCCTGGCCTCACCTGGCCCTCAACACCTCTCTGCTGCTTGGCAAAGCTGACAGACAGACTGCAGTCTCACCCCAGCACAAATCTAGAGCAACCTGTCTGTCCCCAAGGCTACTGCTGTAGGATGACAGGAAGGGACCTTGTGAGTGGGGAACACTACTCTCTCCAGTGCTCCTAGTACCTGACATCCTGACATCCCCTGCCAGCTCCCCAGCACACCCAGTGCCCTTTGTCCCAGATGAGCCTGGCACCTTTGATGCGGCCGGTGATATAAAGGAAATCGTGGCTGTCCAGGCGGCCAATGTCCCCAGAGTGCAGCCAACCATCTTCATCCAATACTTCCAACGTGGCATCCTCCTTACCCAGGTAGCCCATGAAGACATGGCGGCCCCACATGCACACCTCACCCACACCATCTTTGTTCTGCTTGTACAGCATATTCTTACAGCCATTCAGGACTTTGCCACAACTGTTAGGGACATGATAGAGGGAGGGGAGGGTCAGAGACTGAGCAGTCCCAGCTAAATTCACACCCCTCTGAGACCCAGTGGATTTCAGTCTGACCCAGCATTCAGATTCTCAACGTTCTATATGTCTGGAAGCCCTGCAGATTCCTGTCTTCATGGATGTGAAGAAAATAAGCCCCCTGAAGACCTAACAGGAGGCTATGAGCCACCTCCCATGTGAGAACACCACAGACCATAGCACACCTTTAATCCCAGCACTCAG
This sequence comes from Rattus norvegicus, assembly GCF_021556685.1. NCBI lineage: Eukaryota > Metazoa > Chordata > Mammalia > Rodentia > Muridae > Rattus > Rattus norvegicus. Next base: position 6,602,145 of record NC_141542.1, read on the forward strand.
GAGGCAGAGGCAGTCAGAACTCCATGAGCTCAAGGCCATCCTGGTCTACAGAGTTGGTTCTAGGACAGCCAGGGCTACACAGACCCTGTCTTGAAAAAGCAAAACAAAACAACAAAAATACAAAAATACTAACAAACAAAAGACCAATCTGGAATCTTCCCAGAGAGGGAATGTATGGAAGGCTGCTTCCAAGCTCATGAGAAGAGGGAGGCACAGAGGGGAAACTGGGGCAGTGGCTTATGCCCACCGCTTAGAGAGACCTTGTGTGCACAGTAGGTAGCCACACGCCTCACACAGCATCAGTAGGTGGAGAAGGCCACATACAGCTGAGGCAGCTACAAGGGGGTGTGAACAGTGCAAAGACACCATCAACACACAGCCTCTCCTCCTCGTCCATCTCTCCTTTCTCCACCTTCTCCTACCCCTCTTATTTTTTATTATCGTTAATTTGCTCCCTCAGTTGCATTCTGGACACTAGCAAGCCTCAAGCAAAAGCAGAAAGTCAAATGTATAACACAGTGGTGGGAGCGGATCGGGAAACAAACCAAAGGATTCTGGGAGAGGCTGGGCTCCCAGTAGAGTCGTCTGCAGTGTGTGTGTGTGTGTGTGTGTGTGTGTGTGTGTGTGTGTGTGTGTGTGTGTGTATGTCTGTGTGGTGTATGTGTGTAGGTGTATGTGTATATATGTGTGTATATGTGTATGTGTGTATGTGTGTGCTTGCATTGCTGTGGCCCAGCCAGGCAACCTGGTGAGCTGAGCTATGCAGAATAATCCAGAAAGGAGCTACAGAGATGCTTAAGGTCAAGCAATCCCAAGTTCATACAACACTTAAGTGACACTGGGAAGAACACTGTGTTTCAGAAAGCAATCTCTTCTTCTTCCTGTGTTCCTCTTTCCAGAACACAGCCTCCTGGAAAGTGATTTGTTAAAACTCAGGAAGTAATGGACACTCACAAGTCTTGAAAAGTTCCTAAAATGTACAAGGCCCCAGAGTCCAGCTCCAGTTCCCACAAGCAGTTATATAATTCTGGGGAGACTCTAAGAACTATCTTCTTAATGTGCAGGAACTTTGTACACGGATTTTGTGAGGTGTGGTCCAGGTTATAGTGGATTTGTAGGTGATGTTCTGTTTTGAGTCATACCTACTCCTGTCAGTGGCCCCTGACCTGTGACCCCTGACCCACAATCACCCCAATAAACATGTTAAGTTGAATTTGGGAGGCTGCACTTGGGAGGCAGCATTTCTTTGGTATTTTGTTGCCTTATTTGGGGTAAACAGACATTTGTTCAAGTGTCTCCAGGAAAAGTCACACAACATGATAGATGGTTTGACAAGTGCCCTTCCCCTGAAAGTTGTGTGATAAGCCTGGGCTAGGAGGCTGGAGAATGGAGCCCTCGTGATACCCAGGCTCAGGATGTATCCCAGTCATTGGTCACCTCCCCCTTTGTGTCCCTGCCCCACAACACTGGAGATCTGAGGGCTACAGGAGCCTGGTACCTCAGAACTCTGTAGATACTCTTGCAGGAGACTGTGTGGGGTCCGGAACACTCAGTCATCCCATAGATCTCACCAATGGGGATATCCAGGCTGAGAAAGAACTCCGAGACATCCTGAGAGAGGGGTGAAGCCCCACTGAAGAAGGTGTGGCAGTTGTCCAAGCCCAGGGAGGTTCTGACCTTCGTGAACACAAGGGCCTTTGCCATGCGGTAATTCATGGGGATGTCTCGCTTCCTGGAGATGGCATCAATAAGGAGACATAGCTTCAGACAGCAGAGCCTCCTCCATGTTCCCTCACACCCATTACAGAAGAGAACACTGCCTACCCCAGCATCTTCTTGGTATTGACCTTCAAGCCAAGCATCTTTGCCCATGCAAATGCCTTTTTTCTCAGGTTGGAGGACTTGGCCACATTTTCCTTGATGGTGTCCTGCATCTTTTCCCAGACGCGTGGCACCCCCAGGAAATAAGTAGGCTTCACCTCTTGAAGAGTGTACACCAAGGTGCCCTGTGTGGGATGGAGCAGATGAGTACTGCAGTGCTTTCACAAGCCACACATGTCTCTCACGTGTCCATCACGTGTCCCTCACATACCCATCACATGTCCATCACGTGTCCTTCATGTGTCCCTCATGTCTCTCACATATCATCACATGTCCCTCACATGTCCATCACATGCCCTTCATGTGTCCCTCACATGTCCCTCATGTGTCCATCACCTGTCCCTCACATGTCCATTACATGTACCTCATGTGTTCTTCTCCCTTCTCTCTTAGTGTGGCCTTTGCTACAGGCCTGGGGAACAACCCCCTGGCTTCAAAGCAGCCAGTCAGACTCAGATTCACACACTCCACCCCATATATGCATGTTTGCGTGTGTGCATGTGTGTGCAAGTGTGCTTGTATATATGTATGTGCATGTGTATATATGTGTGTATCTGTGCAGAAACATAAAAGCTGATACACATAACGGGACCAACACACATTTTACATTTATGATCATCTGACTTTTAGCACATCGTCTAGGTAGTTCACTGCAGCTGGGGAAGGACAGTAATGTACAAACGTAAAGTCATGCTTGGCCTATGGTCCTACTTCTCACTAAGTATGAAAAACAACTCTAAAGGAAAAATTGAGAGTAACAAGTGGCTAAATGAAAACAGGAGAAAGGCTCTGCCATAGTGGAGCATGTGGGAAATCAATAACCTGACCCTCATCAAAGCCAAAGGTTTCCCTCATGCTTCAAAAGACCACAAAGGGGAAACCAAAAACCAAAAACCCAAAACCACAAAAACCAAAAAGATGGTCAAAGAACTGGAAGGAGACATTTGCAAATTATGGTATCTGGTAACAATTCATTGCCTCAATATGTAAAGAACCCTTAAAAATCAACATGATTGGATCTACAAAGAAAACTTTAAATTCAAAGGATTTGAACAGAAATGAAATCTAAGTGCTTCTCCATTTCTCTTTGGAAAAGAGCAATCCTCTCAATGATATCAACCAAACTCGGCATAACAAGATGCAGAGGGAGGCTGCACTCGGGATGTGTTGTATGAAAGAAGAATAAAGAAAAAGAAAAAAACATAAAGAACAAAAAGAAATTAAATCCAAGGGGTCAATGAACCGATGAGAAGTCCAGCATTATCATTAATCATGAAGACAACGTCTTTGAGGATGGTCACATGCTGCTCCACACCCAGGAGACATGAATGAGGATGGCACTTTTTAAAATGGATACATAACTTGCATTGGGAGGCAGTGGTGAAGCAGGGAATCCAGTGAGACTCCCACATTGATAAAAGTGCCCCCAAATGGGGACCTCTGGAGGCCCTTGGGTCAGTCAAAATGCAACACATTCCAAGGTGCAGAACTCCACATTGAACCCTCACCATGCATTCTGTCTCAATTTACAAACAAAACACCCGGGGACCGACAAGCCCACACATGCAGCAGAGAACCACTGCATTATTCCTGCGGCCACTCTGCCTCTCCCTTGAGAGGGAGCCTCTTACTGAACCTGAGACTTGACTAACTACCAAGCAATCCCCTAGAGATCTCCTTCTCTGTCTGACAGCCACATGCAGCTCTTTACATGAGTGTTCAGGGTTTGAACTCAGGTCCTAAGGTTTGTGCAGCAAGCACACGCACTCACACACACACACACACACACACACACACACACACACACACACACACACACACACGATGTTTTAGAAGGAAGTGGCCATTCCTTCTAGAAAATGGAAAGGGCAGGAAACAGTCTCGGTAACAGCTCTGTCCTGGTGATGCCTCCATTTAGCCATACAGAGCCCAGTTTGACTCTCTAACCCAGAGCTCGAGAGAACCAAGAAAACACATGTGTTGTGCTACATGGCTCCTTTTCTTGTCATGGCAGCTGGAGGTAAGGTGAACTCCATACTTCTCAGCTGGTTTTTGGAAGTCTGCAGAGTCCATACATAAAGGAAATGGATACTCCCTTCCCTGTATATTCTGAAAAATTTACCAAAGGGTCATCTCCAGCGACAGAAGGAAGAAAAAGAAGAAAGAAAAAGAAGATAAGAGTAAAGACCCTGGAAAATGCGGCCCAAGCTGGGCGCCACCACAGGGCCTCAGAGCAGTGTGCCCCGGGCACTGCTCAAACCCTTCCTGGTCTCTCGTAGCCACAGCTTCTTACCTGCAGAGCTGCAGTAGTGGAGTTGGACTCTGGCCTGGGCCCAGTGTCCACCTTGCAGGTAAACACAAAGATCAACTCCCTTGTGATGTGGAATAGTTTTGGCCTGACTCGTGCTCAGAATGCCCCAGGAGTCTGTCTGAATTACTAAACTGACATCTTTTCTTGGGTTGGTCCTTGGACCTACCTGGCTTGTCTCACTTCATTCCAATTATGACTTGACCTCAATAAGCTATAAAACCCCACCTCGGGTTTCCCTTTCAGTTAGCCCAACTGAAGAAAACAACATGGTAATATACTGGTTCACAGTGGAATGCTGGAGGAAAAACTGGCATGAAGAAACGTCTCCCAACCGGAAAACAACTGATAACTCTAGGAAAAACAAAAGTTTTAACAGACAGGGCTGGGGCTGTCTGGCTAGCCCTTGGCTGTGGTTATAAAGCAAATTTTATTTTCAGAAGATGGAGAAGGGAGAGAGGATGGAGACAGTGAAGGAGTCAGATGCTCATTTAACACATAGGAAAATAATACATGACAAATAAAAAGAAATGGTAATGTCACATAGTATTCCAAAACACTAGAGGTGCATACAAAAGAAATCATCTCAATGTATGAGCTACGTGTCGCCCAGAGCCTTAGACTGGGAAGTGGGGAAGAGTTGTGGTGTTGTCCCAGCACTTGGGGAGCAGGGCCTGGGAGATCTCTGTGACCTTCAGAAAGCCAAGCAAAGCTCAGGTCTTATCTGACTTCTCCACAGCATTGTGTAAGGTCTCCTGAAATCCAGCTGTTAACACTTCTATGGCAAAAAGCCCAACACCTTCCTGGCATGCAAGCTAGACCCCGGCAAACAGAATCAGAGCTCCTCAGGGGCTCTACTCACATAACCATGTGTGAGCATACACACACACACACACACACACACACACACACACACACACACACCTCATACATGTGAGTGCACACACACCCCATACACATACACACTCCACACACACACTCCATACACACATACACCATATACACATACACACACATACACCCTATACATGTGTGCACACACACACCATACACACACCTCCATACCACTTAGACCCCATACACATGCACACTCCATACATACACACACACCATACATGTATGCATACACACACCCCATATATGCATGCACACACATATCCCATATACACACCTCCATACTCCATACATACACAAACCACACCACACACACCCTATACACACACACCACCAAACCCCAAACATACACATAACCTATACATACCCCATATACATACCCCATACAAAAATGTCTCCCAACATACATAAACACACACGTGCCCGCATATACATGCACAAGTACTCACAAATTTTTTTTTAATTTCTTTTTTTTTTTTCGGAGCTGGGGACCGAACCCAGGGCCTTGTGCTTCCTAGGCGAGCGCTCTACCACTGAGCCAAATCCCCAACCCCAACTCACAAATTTTTAAGGGGGGAATCCACAAGGTGGCTCATTGGGTAAAAGCACTTGTCACTCAGCCTGATGACCTGAGTTTGTCCCCAGGATCATAGGATGGGGAGGAGCATGACCCTGAATATGTCCTCTGACTATCATGTACACACTGTGGCACATACCCCCAATGAATAATCAATACCAGAAGCACTGAAAACACACTTTCAGTGCCACTCCAGCCCCTTGCTGGGCTTATTCAGTGTAGTCTACACAACTGCATGGCAGGGGAAGAAAGCAGAGTGGATTCAGCTGTCCTCAATGTTGTGGAATGGAACAGAAAATGAAGATGGAGAAGAAAAATTCTTAAGAGTTTGGAGAGGCAATGTCTGCTCCCCCAAGGCCACTGCATGCTTGGTGAGGACCTCACCCAGCCTTACCCTGAGAGCATCTGGTTGAGCAAAGAAAGTGAGCACCCCGACTTTGATAGGGATCCAGATGTCCATGAGCTGGGCTGCAATGTGGCTGAGGGGCAGGTAGCTGACTATCGTGTCCTGCTTTCCTGAGACGTGGATCAGCTCAATCTCTCGCGCCATGGCCCCTGCCGTCCATGTGATCTAGAAAACAAGGGTATTCCTGTGCCTTGCCTGAGGACCACTGTGTACACGTATATATACATGCATGCACATATATGTACTTATATGTTCACATGTGTGTGCCTATGAGGAGGCCTGAGATAGAGATCAGTTAGTTGTCTTCCTCGACTGCTATCTATGTCATTGTTTTGAAATTGTACTTCCTGAGGCTAAAAGCACTTGCCCCATCTGGTTCCAGCACCTACAGCACAGCTCAGCAACACCATTAACTCCAGTTCGAGGTGATCACATTTTCTAGCCTCTGAGAGCACCCGCAAACGTGCTGTCTGTCTGTCTGTCTGTCTCTCTCTCTCTCTCTTTTACACACACACACACACACACACACACACACACACACACTTTCCTAAGAGACATCCTTCACTGTGAGTGTGTTTGCACCAAGGCTAGCTCGCCCTGTTTAGGGCAGGGCTTTTTCTCAAACCCAGCTTTGCACCCTGGCTACAAAGAGAACCAGCAAGCATCAGGAACCTTGTCTCTGCTCTACCCAAAGCTGGGGTACACAGGTATATGTGTATTGCTCAGTTTGTTACATGGGTGATGGGATGTAAACTCCAGTCCCTGTGACCGAGAAGCAAGCACCCCTAATCAATGCACCATCTCTTCAACCCCTTCTGACTTAATTTTAATACAGGGTCTCTCACTGGAACTGGGGCTCACTGATTTGACTTGGCATTGGCCAGTGAGTCCCAAGTGTCTTCAGGTCTCTGCTTCCTCAGAGCTGGGATTAGAAACCCTGTATCACCATGCCTGGGGTTTTATATGGTTGTTGGAATTGAACTCAGGTCCTTGTGTTTGCAATAAGGCCATCACCCAACACTCTTGCCCAGTCTTTCGGCATCTGCAACACACTAACGTTATCTAGTGGATACAGGAGGCTCCCTGGGACTTGGTGGCTGACTTGTCTGACCACAGAGGTGAGCATTAGGTTCATGGAGAGATCCTGTCCCCAAGCAGAAGGTAGAGAGTGACTGAGGAAGATACCCTTCACATGAATACCAACACAATTCCAAACGTGTAGGCTCACCAAGGCTCTTTGTGATGATGGTTAATCTAGAATGTCAACCTGCAGGGTCTGAGAGACGGCTCAGCGGCTGGAGCTCTTACCACACAAGTGTGAAGACTGGAGCTCAGATCTCCAGAGCCTGATATGCTGTGTAAATACCTTAAGTTCTCAATTGTTGTGATGGGACACCGAGACCAACGCAAGCTGGGTAGAAAGCGTCTGTTTGGCTTACACTTCCACATCACTGTTCATCACTAAAGGAAGCCAGGACTGGAACTCACACAGGGCAGGAACCTGGAGCAGGAGCTGATGCAGAGGCCATGAGGGTGCTGCTTACTGGCTTGCTCCCCATGGCTTGCTCAGTCTACTTTCTTGTAGAACCCAAGACCACCAGTCCAGAGATGGCCCCACCCACAGTGGGTTGGGCCCTCCTCCATCATCACTAATTAAGAGCATGTTCATCAGGCTTGCCTGCAGCTGATCTTATGAAGAAGGCATTTTCTGAATGGAGGCTCTCTCATCTGACTCTAGCTTGTGCCAAGTTGACATAAAATTATCCAGCACAGTACATGTGCAGCCACTAGCAGTCCCAGACACTTGGTAGGGGGAGACAAAGGACCACCCCAGAGCAAGCTGAGCCTGTGATCCAAATGGGAGGGCTGAATCCATATATAAGATGGGGAGCAATCAAGAAAGAAACTAGTGACAAATGTTGGCCTTCAGACATCTGCACACATGTATTCTCACAAGCAAGCTATGATCCCAGCACTCAGGAGGCTGAGGCAGAGGGATGAGGAGTTCAAGGTCATCCTCAGCTACACTGAGAGTTTGAGGCTAGTGTGGGCTACCTGACAACCTGGTTCCAAACAAACAAACAGGAGTGAATCAAAACAAAATGAACTAACCAGGTCAGTGAAATGTCCTGGTGGGTAAAGTGCTTGCTCTGCACAGGACCTGAGAGCCAGTTCTCAGCGTTCCTGTGGTAGTGCGTACATCAATAATTCCGGCACTGGAGAGGTGGCCCAAGAGGGCAGATAGTCTGCCTGCCCCGATCACTGAGGGCCATTCAGAGACCCTATCTCAAGAATCCAAGATAGACACCCCTGGGGGACCCCAGCCTAGGTTGTTTCTGGCCTACACACACACACACACACACACACACACACACACACACACACACACACACACACGGAGGAGAGGGAGGGAGAGAGAGGGGGAGAGGGAGAGAGAGACTCACACAAACACCCACCAGATAGAAACCATGAAACCCATTCCCATTTCACAGACAGGGAAACTAAGGCACGGTGCTGCCAGTTTTTTGCCTTTCCCCCACTTTGCTCTGTACCCAGGTCTACACCCAAGCCCCCAGCACCAACTGTGTGGTTCTCCATGGAGGAAAGACCCACATAAACTTCATACATGCCTCCTTATTGCCTGTTTTGAGCTCAGAATAAACCCAGATAAGAGCTGCTCCAGAGGGCGGGGCTTACGTTGTCATGACTCAGCATCACGCCTTTGGGGCTCCCTGTGGTCCCAGAGGTATAGATGATGACAGCACACTGGTTGGCCTTCTGGCTGAGGATGACCCGGTCCAGCTGTATGTTGGGGATGGCATTACCCAGCTCCATGAAGTCCTGCCACTGCAGACGGGAAGTTGGGTGGGGGATGGGGACCTGGCTGGCCCAACTCCAGTAGGCTCACCCCAAGGCAGGTTGACAGAGGAGGTTGTCACAAGGGTCAAGGCCTGGGAGAACTCTCAGAAATGCCCAGTTGCACCCTGGCCAGTTTTGGGCCACTTCCTGTGTGCTGGTGGGCCTGTGAGCTCAGACAGGCCTCATCTAAATGTCCCAAGCAGTGACTGACTGTGCTGTGCTCTTGGGCAAGCAGCTGCTCTCTCTGACCCAGCCACCTGATGTATTTACAATTCTTAAGGACAACACCAGCTGTAAATAACAGAAGCCTGTCCTTCAAACAGCTTAAACAAAGGGTTCTTAGACTTCAATGTAATTACTTATTTTGGGATGCATGTGTAGAAGTCAGTTCTCTCCTTCCACTGTGTGAGTTCCCAGGATCAAGCTACAGGTCATCAGGCTTGGTTGGCAGCAAGCACCTTTACCTGCCAAGCCCTCTTGAAGGAAGCAGTGACCTCTGGGAAGAGCTCCCATCCTGTCCTGAGTTCACATCATGGATTCCCTAACTTCTGAGTTAGGGACCCAACCAGATGGGTCTAGCTCCACCCCCACACCAGACGTCATCCCTGATTGGATGAAGCCGAGTACTTCATCAGTCTAGGTGCCCGTGATTAGCTGGGATTTTGAGCATATGACTCCAATCACAGTGAAGATGATGAAGTTAGCAGTGAATGAAGAGTTCCTATTGCCTAGACTTGTCACTAGGGATGTGGCCACAGGATCATGAGTGGGGATGAGAGGGGCCTGAAGAGCCAAGAGATTAGCTACAAAAAGCCCAGGGGATATGGGCTGCTGGTCGCAGCCTGCTGGAAGCCTACGTTCTGGGCTGTAGTTAAAGGAACTGACAACCTTCTTTGCTCAAGCCATTTGGGGTTGGGCTTTTACTGCATGGAAGCAATGGCATCATTTAGGTTCAACCAGGGCAGCTGAGCAGACTGAGGCACTGGGCCTAACAAGAGGTTTCCATTCCTAAACTGAATCCTAACTAAGGCTGGCGAGACTAAATCTCAGCACACAGGAGGCTGAGGCAGGACACTATCAAGTTTTAGGCTAACCTGGGTTATGAATTCGAGACTAGATAGATAAATGCATATCTATCTCCATTCAAATTTCATGGGGTCTCCAATCCACTGCAGAGTAGGTAGGTGCCGTGGTATGTAACCGAATCATCCTGTCAGTGTCCCAACTCAAAGGCACTCTCATCCACAGGGATCGTGGCACAACCTACGCACAGACTTGCCGTTACTATGGGGAGGATGCTGCTGCCACCTAGTGGCTGGAGGCCAGAGCCACTGCTCTAGGACTACCCCCTTTTTTGCTCCAAACTCAACAATCCCAGGACTGAAGAATGTGGTCAAGATACATCTAAGGAGGTTTTTACTTTTTCTTTCTCTTGAAACACATCACTTAAGGTTGAACCAAGACCCACACACTAGGCAAGAAGACACCAGATAGCCACACCCTCAACCCCTCACTGGGGGAGTCTAGGCAGCAGTTGTACTTCTGAGTCACATCCCAGGTCTATTTATTTTAGTAGGGGGTCTTAGTAGTTGCTCATGCTGGCCTTCAGCTCACAGTCCTCCTGTCTCAACCTTCCTAGTAGTTAGGATGGCAGCTAAACATGTAGCTAAACAGAGCCGAAAATAAAATTATAATAGATTATGACGGTTTGGTTGGAGCCCGCTGCTTGCCCCTGCACAAGCTGGGAAACCCTGTCTGCTCTCTTTTCCTCAACCCATCTTCATCGGAAAACTCTAAACAAAGGCATGTGCCGAGAGGTCAGTTCTTCATTTCTGGCAGCCGATGTAACCAGCTGTTCGGAATCGGCCAGTCCAATCTATGCCAGCCTAGGAGCCCAGCTTCTAAGCACAGGCAGGCACAGCCTAGCTTGTCAGCATAATGCTTCTGTATACCACGCAAAGTTTATCCTCGAGTTAATTCAAATGCTGATTTCTTCTCCCTCTTATCTTGTTTCAATGTGGGTGTGGCATTATAATGCTTATGTCAAGATCTGTCTCAAGTTTGTGTGAACAATTCTTACCATTTAATCTCAGCCTTGTCAATAAATGCTAATCACCCAATGGCTGGGCAGAGTAGAAGAAGAGAGCGGGAGATCTGCCAGCCAGAGGAAGGAGGGAGGGAGATTCAGATCAGCGAGGAGGACAGAGGATTTGAGCTATGAGGAAGAGATATGGAGAGAGATCATGGAAACACACCTGAAGCCCAGAGTCAGAGCAATAATAATATGCAAGTATCATGGGATGGGGATGGGAGGTAGCCAGATTAGCACAGAAAGTAAAAACAGATCATCTAACTGCTCAGCTATTGAGGTGCAGTTCTAAATAAATCTTAACGGTTTTGTGTATAGTTACTGGGGAATACCATGAGGTAAAGAAATACAGCTACCAATTAGCTCACTGCTACATTTATATTAGAGATAATTCCCTATACCAGCTCCTGGCTGATACCTCATCGCCTTCCCTTGGGAACTATAAAACCTCCCTGCCTTAGCCCATTTGCATGACTGCCTCAGCTCCTCTACGGGGCTGCTGAACCCACCCAAGAGTTGTGTCAACTAAACCTACATTTATCTGCCTTTAATCTGCTCTGATCTGTTCTAAGTCTGCATCATTAAGAGAGACAAACCTGGGGTTGGGGATTTAGCTCAGTGGTAGAGTGCTTGCCTAGGAAGCGCAAGGCCCTGGGTTCGGTCCCCAGCTCCAAAAAAAAAAAAAAAAAAAAAAAGAGAGAGAGACAAACCTATTAATGACTTGGACATAAGTAAAATATTAAAATTTAAATTAATGAGTTATAATTCAGAAATTGTGGGGAAATTAGATCTTGTGTTACCACTGAAAAGTTTGATATTTTTATTTTTATATTTGTTTGTTTGCTTGTTTGTTTGAGACAGAGTCTCTCTATGTATCACTGGCTGTCCTGGATCTCACTATGTAGACCAGATCTGCCAGGCTGCCTCCTGAGTGCTGGGGCTAAAGGCGTTTGCCATCATGCCCGACTTGTCTGGAGCTCTCAATGTATATCAGGTTGGTCTTGACCTCACAGTGATCATCCTGACTCTGTCTGCCACGTGCTGGGTGGGATTAGAGGTATGGTAATTGTTATCTTTTGAAAGATAAGTGTTAACTGTCTTGATGCAGTCATGCCACACTATATACAGATATTAAAACTATTATGTTGTAGCACTGATGAGACAGCTCAAGCTTGATGACCTGCGTTTCCTCCCCAGGACACACATGTTGGAAGAGAGACAACCATCTGACCTCCCCTCCCCCTGCAGGCCCCGACATACATTATATATATATATGCATATATATATATATATATATATGCATATATATATATGCACTCCTAACATAAGTTATTGCAATAAGATTAGCAAAAAGAGAAAATATGTATATACTAAGTTATAAATGATATAGAATATGGGCCTGTCTCAAAAATATCAAACATGCAAATACATATATGTAATTTTCCCCTTGGCAGTTATAAATAAGGTTTTAAATAACATATATTAATCCACTTAGTTTTCAATTTGGGATTTTTTTTCAGCTACTTTCATTTTCTGATGCACACAAAATAATGACTTCCTGCCTTCATCTGCTGGTTTTGAGCTGAGGGGTCAAAGTACCAAGTACCAAGTACCAAGAAGCACATGCCACTAATCACTTGCAGCATTGTTCCTGTAGCCCTGCCCATTTACTCAGATGGCCCATTTCCTTCCCTAGAGTGGCCCCTTTGCACAGTTTTTGTGGAGTCCCTGCCTACTCACTACATATATTTCACTGTGTGGCCCAACCTACTACCTCAGGCTGACTCAAGCTCCTCTTCTTGTCCTGCCACTCCCACAGAACCCTTCCCGCCCACATGCCCTGCCCCCCACAAATTCTGCCCCTTCCACAGGCCCTCCTCCCACAGGCCCTCCTCCCACAGGCCCTCCCCTCCCACCGGCCCTCCCCTCCCACCGGCCCCTCCCTCCGGCCCCACCCCTCCCACAATGCCCCACCCCTCCTACACTCACGGAGTACAGGTTTGTGCTGTTTTCCATCAAGGGCAGCCTGTACTGCACAATGGCTTTCACGGTCTCCATCTTGTCTGGTGGAATCTGAAAGAGTTTCCTGTGGACTCAGGGTCCTGGGACTCAGGGTCTACAGCACCCCCACTGCCTAAGGCACTGAATTCAGATCCCAGGACCCATGTAGTGCCTTCTCAAAAAGGGGATGGGGTTGGGGATTTGGCTCAGTGGTAGAGTGCTTGCCTAGCAAGCACAAGGCCCTGGGTTCGGTCCCCAGTTCCGAAAAAAAGAAAATAAAAAATAAAAAAGGCACCTGCCTACAAGTCTGATGACCTGAGTTCTCCCTGGGAGAGCCACATGGTGAGTGAGAAGAGCAGAACCCACAGAGCTTTCCTCTACCGTCCACACACACCATGGCATGCGTGCACCTGCACATATACACACAATGCATACATAAATAATTTTTTAAAAAAGAAAATAATTTATAAAAATAAGGGTTAGAGCTGTACTCAGTGGGTAGAACACAAGCTGGGCCTTCACAAAGCCCTGGGGTCCATGTCCAGCACCACATCAACTAGGTATGATGGTACACGTTCTGTACTCAGGAGGTCGAGGCAGGAGGATCAGGACTTTATTCAGTTACACAGTGAGCTGGAGACCAGCCTGGGCTCCATAAGACCCAGTTTCAAAAGAAAAGGGGAGTCAGGGGAGCTGCAGTCATCGAAGAGATTCACTGCAGACACATGACCCCCAACTAGACATGGGCAGACAGACAGACTTGTCCCTGGAGATGCCTCTAGGTTTGATTCAAGTCTGACAGGATGGACTCACTGTCCTAGTGGCTCTTGTATTTTGTTTTTTTTAATGTTTTTGTCTGTGTGTATCTGTCTTTATGTGTGTAGAGGAAGAGGACAGCATTGAAATGATGTCTGGTGTCCTCCTCCATCATCTCAGCTTGTTCTTTGAAGCGATCTCTTGCTGACTGACTGCCATGGGTCCTGTCCCTGCCATCCTCCCAGTCCCCGGTGACCAAGCTTGAGCTGTACCATGTCTGGCCAGCCGAGTTCTCCTTCTAAGACCCTCTTTTCAGATCATTCTGCCAGACTGAGGGACTGCCAGGCGTCTGTGCACATGTGAGACATAGAAGGTGTTTCTGTAATATCCGCAAAACAAAAAAAAAAAAAAGAAAAAAGAAAAGAAAGAAAGAGAGAAAGGAAAGAAATGCTACAAGTACAGAAAGAGAACCCAGGTTTCACTGCACACACAAAAACAAACAAGTGAACGGAAAGGGAAATTTCACTGTAAAGCAAGCGGGTGTGTCCTGTAAATTCAGTACTCAACAGAGCGGCAACATGGCTGAGGCCGGCCAAGAGGAAGTGTGTGCAGTTTGACAGCAGACAGAGTCTTTTTTGAGAGGTCATGATGTAGCTAAGGCTACTCTGGAACTTTCTCTGTAGCCCAGGCTTGCCTCAAACTTATAGCAAATCCTCCTGTTCAGTCTACCAAGTGCAGAGACCACAGACATATGTGTGTGCACATTTGTGTGAATGCTTACAGAGGTCAAAGGTCAGCCTCATCTGTAGTTCCTCAGCCACTCCCTGCTGTTACTGTGCTAGAATATTGGGTCTCCACTGGCCTGCTGCTCCCAGTGAGGCAGAGCTGTCTGGCCAGGAGACCCTGGACACTTACTCTCCCCTACCTCCTCAGTGTTGAGGTTACTGGTGTCGCATTGCGTTGGCCTCCAGTGAATGTAGGTCTTATACAGAGGGTGGGAGCTGAGCCCAGCTGACAGGGCTAGGAGTGAAATGTGCCCAACTTACCCTGCTTCCTCCTCAAAAGCAGGTTTTTCTGGAGGGCTTTTGTGGAAACCCCTCAGATAGCAAGCAGCCAGGCACTCACCGACAGGATTTTCTGCAGCTGTTGGTCATTCTCCACTATCAAGACATTCACGTTGGCCTGCTTGATGACGTACTGGCAGGCCTCGGCCGAGTTGGTGGCATAAATACCAACACAGAGGCCCCTGGGGACACAAGACTCACTTGCACATGGACTACATGCTTTCGAAAGGATTGATTCTTTTGTTTAAGATATGTCTTTTTAATTTTTAGGTATGTGGGTACTTTGTATGTATGTCTATGTGTATTTAAAGTCCCTGGATGCCTAAAGCTGGAGTTACAGGTGGTTGTGGGCTGCCATGGGGGCGCTGGGAATTGAACCTGGGTCCTCTGCAAGAGCAACTATTGCTCTAAACAGAATTCTTCTTCAAGATTCCATGTATTTGTGTGGATGTGGTGGCTCAACCCACAGTGAACACATGGAGATCACAGGAGGAGCAAGCGGGTTCCTCCTGCCACCCCGCATGCCTGGGGCTTGGAACTGAGGTCAGCAGGTTTTTGATTAAGTGCCTTTGTCCGCTGAGCCACCATCTCCCCAGCCAGTGCTAGTGTAAGAACAAGCAGAAGAAACTTATTCTAAGAACTACCACTTTTTCAGACTCCATTTAATCATAGGGAAAAACTAAATGCAAAACCCAAGCCCTAGGGGAATTGGAGACGTCCCAGTAACTGAACAGCTTCTGTTGTAAGGAAGCAGTTATCTGAGTCCAGGCATCTCAAGAACAACTTCTCATCTGGCTGGCAGGCTCAAACTGAGTTCATGTTCCCAGGACCAGGAACCTACTCCTATTCTGACTGATGGAAACTCCCATGCTCAACCCTTTGTCAAAATACGATTGGACAATGCTACAGCCTACCCTGCTCCCCCTTGCCTAATGGTTTCACCTTTAAATTTGCTGCACAACATCCCTCCAGAGGATGCTTAGTCTGCTCTGCAGTCCTAATCAGTAGCAGCTTGATTACAATAAATTCTTGTCATCTGCATTGACCTGGTATTTGAGTTATGTTGGGTTTGTGATGGATTTAAGCGAACCCCACAACAGCTAGTGTTTTATGTAGGTCTTTGCAGGGGCATCCTTTTTTTTTTTTTTTTTTGGAGCTGGGGACCAAACCCAGGGCCTTTTGCTTGCTAGGCAAGCGCTCTACCACTGAGCTAAATCCCCAACCCCTGCAGGGGCATCCTAAGGGCTTTAACCCACCATCCAGCTCCCTTGCTGGCTGGGGGTTTAACAAGGTTTAACACTTGCAATAGAGACTCAAACCCTCATCCCCCATTGGAGGTCTCCAGCAGTTAGAACGAGGCCCAGACTGGGGAAGGCTCAGTGGATAGAGCACTGGCCACTCTTTCCCAGCACCCATATGCCTAACAATGGCCTATAACCCCAACTCCAAGGGATCTGAGCCCCCTACCCCTTTCTGGCCTCTGTGGACATCTGCACTCACATGAATACACATATGCCTGTACACACACACACACACACACACACACACACACACACACACACAGCACCCACATGTGCACAAATCTACAAATTTTAAGAAATTATTTTTAAAAGATAAGGCCAAGGGATGGAAAGGGTATTAACTCTCAGCTGTGGCTTTGTGCTGTGCAGCTGGTGGTAGTGGTCTGTCAACACATTGAACCAAAGTGTGGAACATACCCAGCCAAGATGGCGCCCAGAGCAGCAACGACCCACTCAACCGAGTTAAAGCCCAGGATGCCAACGCCATGGAAACGCTGCAGACCCAGCTGGAGAGAACACACAAGAAAGATGCATCAGCTCTTGGGTATGTCCACTTCTACTCACGATCTGATCATTAGGAGGTGAGAAAAACAGAAGCGGCTGCACCAAGTGGGGAGCCACTATCCAGCCTAAAGTCGGGGTGCAGTGAGCTGTGCTCACATCCTTCCTGCCTTTATTTCCTGCCTGCTTTTCTTCCATTTGTGAAGGACACTGGGTGTGAAACTCACTGCTTAGCCATTGTTATTTCCTCAGTGGAAAAGAAGTGCATCCTCAGGGCTGGGGATTTAGCTCAGTGGTAGAGCGCTTGCCTAGCAAGCGCAAGGCCCTGGGTTCGGTCCCCAGCTCCGGAAAAAAAAGCGTCCTCTTGACTGCACACTGCACAGCCATTTCCACTCTCCTCCTCCAGAGCCTCCCATCCTCTGCACATGCATCTCTGAACCCATTCAATATTAACTCCATCCCTCCCAGGTTACCATCCCACTCCTGATGTTGTGGGCCTGATAGCTCTAGGAACCTCTTGGGAATGAGACCCTGCAGTGTGCATCCTCTGTGTGTGGTTCCCAGCAATGAGAATTCCATCCCCAGGTCCCTTCACTTAGTACCGTGTATGAGAGTTCCCTGTTCTCAAGGCTGCTAATGCCCTGTTGTGTGGACACCACGCTTGGCTAATGCAGTGGTGCTAGGATGGAGACCAATGAATGGGTTTCCCTTTAAGACCTTAACCTTGATCTCTCTGACACATGGTGGTCTGCTGATTGGCTGTCTGATTTGTAGGAAATGTGTGTGAATGTCATATGTGCCTGTACATTGGTGTGTACACAGAGAGGGTCACTACTCACATGCCATCTATCTGGGTCTGTGGGTATATAGGGGGCCTGGCAGGACCTCTGTTGCTTGCCATGTCTCTGTGTTGAGACAGGTCTCCCACTGGACCAGCACTTGCCACCTCAGCCAGGCCAGTAGGCTTTCAAGATGAGCCTTTTTTCACCACTGACCCAGGACTGTAGGAACACTCAGGCTTTTGACACGGGTTCTGGGCACCCGGTCGGGTCCTATCCAGGGAGCATTACCCCAGTTCACTCCCTTTGTATCTTCTCATACTTCTTCCTTGGAGCTAACCATGCAGGCTAGGCTGCCAGCCAGAGAGCCCAGGATCCTCCCTTCTTCACCTCCATAGTCTTAATTATATAGATGTGTGCATGTCTGCATGTGGCCATGTGCATACAGCTTCCCCCAGAAGCCAAAAAGAAGGTGTTGAGTCCTTGGGAGCTGGAGTTGTAGGTGGCTGTGGGTCACCAAACCTCATGGTTATGAAGGAAACTCATATACTTTGGAAGAGTAGGAAGAGTTCTAAGTTGATGATCCGTCACTCCAGCCCCAACCTTTGAAAAATTATATTTACTTACTGTGATGGTTTGAATGAAAATGGCCCACGTGAACCTATATTTCTGAATGATTGGTCCCAAGTTAGTGAAACTGTTTGGGAAGGATTAGAACTGTGGCCTTGTGTGTCACTGGGGTGGGCTTTAAGGGTTCAAAAGCTCATAGCAGACCTAGCCTCCCTCTTTCTTTTTCTGCCCAATGCCTATGGATCAGGATGTAAAGCTCTCAGCTACTTCTATAGTGCCATGCCTGTCTGCCTTCTGCCATGATGGACTACACTTCTGAAACTGTACATAAGCCCCAATTAAATGCTTCCCTTGCTCTGGTCATCGTGTATCTTCACAGCAATTACAGTAACTTAGAAGTTGGTACCAGGAGTGGGGTACTGATGTGGCCTGACCATGCTACCTGTTGAGATTTTTGAATACAGAAAATGGTTGAACACTGTAAATTGGATGTCATGGGCCTTCATAGTAGGATCTTGAAAGACAGTGGTTCTGGGAGACTGCAGGTTATGGAGATTCAGCTCAAGTGGTTTCAGAGGGAACTGATATAAGCAACAGGGCCATAGACCTTTCTTACAATATTTTGGCAAAGAATATGGCTGCTTTTTGTCCTTATCTAAGAACCTGCCTGAGGCTAAATAGAAGAGTTTTGGATTAATGGCATTAGCAGAGGAGATCAAAACATCCTGATAGTGACTGTCACATGGTTGTTAGTGTTCAGCCTTATGTAAATTATCTAAGAAGCATGCACAGCAGAGAGAAGCACAAGAGAAAAGGAGCACCAGGAAGTGTAATTCGGGACACAAGTTCTGTGCTCAAGGGCATGTGAAGCTTAAAGGAAAGCCTACTGCTGAATCCTGCAGCTGGTGACCGGAAATGCCTAAGGACTTAAAGGAAGATTTATGCAAACAAGGAACACAGTAACAAGTCAAAGCAGTAACAGGTCAAAGGTCAGGCAAATGTAGGTCTCCATCCCAAGTAGGCAGCAGGACTTGCTAGCATCAACCATGTGGTTCTGGTTTTAGAGTCATGGAAGATACCGAGGCCAGGCCTGTGGCAGGGGAGGCCTTGCATGGAGGCTTGGAGAGATTGCTATGTGTATCCTGGATTATATTGGAGAGTTTTGAAATGCTGGAGATGGGGCTGGAGAGATGGCTCAGTGGTTAAGAGCCCTGACTGCTCTTCCAGAGGTCCTGAGTTCAAATCCCAGCAACCACATGGTGGCTCACAACCATCTGTAATGAGATCCGATGCCCTCTTCTGGTGTGTCTGACAGCTACAGCGTACTGATATTAAATAAATAAATAAATCTTTAAAAAAAAAAAAAAGAAATGCTGGAGATGCCAGAGCAGTGGGCTATCTGCTGAGGAGAGCTCCACACTGGGCATGGAGCTAGCCCAAGGGAGAGAGTGTGTTACACAGCAGAGCTAGAGTGGGGCCCAAAGAGCCACCCGGGCTTTGGTCTTTGGTGTTCAGCAGTTCCTTACTGCTCACCCTTTCCTCCGGAATGATAATGTATGTTCTGTGTCATTGTATGCTGTTCACATATGATCTGAGTTTTGATTTTACAGGTAAGAGACTGCCTTGAGTCTTAGAGACTTTGAACTTTGAATGAGTGTCCAGACTGTGATAGATTGTGTATTGCCTTACAGGCAATTCTGCTGTGCTCCTCCCAACCATGACCTAGCAACAACTTATGTCAGCAGCAGCAGCCATTGCTACCTGCTCTCCACTCCACCCACTTCCTCCTCCTCCTTCTCGCTCTCCCTTCTTATTTTTTTTTTCTCTCTCTCTCTCTGTTCCCAGCCAGCCTCTCTTTCTGCACTTCTCTGTCCTCACTTTCTCTGCATCTAGCCTCCCTTAAATCATGGTGTAATTTCTCGGGACAGACACCTTGGCATGGACCTGCCAGGCACACTCCCCCCAATTGCTGCATTATATTTCATAGCCATGTGGACTTCTAAAGTTGGACCGAATGCATTTTTGCATTATGATACAACCACAAACCTGCAGGGGCCAGGAGATGAGTGGAACGTGGTGTTGAGAATGAGAGCAGCCCCATAGGCTCGTATGCTTGACTGCTTGGTCCCCAGTGAGTGGCACTATTTGGGAGGGGCCAGGAGGTATGGCTTTGTTGGAAAAGGTGTGTCACTGGGGTGGGTTCTGAGGATTCAAATTTCCACCCAAGGGCCACTCTTGCTTTCTGTCTCTGAGTTGCTCTCAGATGTAGGTTCTCAGCTCACATCTAGCACCATGCATCCTGCCATGCTCCCCACCATCATGATAATGGACTGAGTCTGTTAAACTGTAAGCCAGTCCCAATTAAAATTTTCCGTTATATGAAAATTTGTTATATATAATTTATTTATATAAAAATTATATATAAAATTTCTCTTATAAGTTGCCTTGGTCATGATGTCCTCTCACAACAATAGAAAAGTAACTAAAACAGTGTCTTATGTAGCCCAGGCTGGACTCTAGCTCTCTGTGTTGCCAAGTCTGGCCTTGAACTCCTGGTCCTCCTACCTTCACCTCCTGAAAAAGGATGACAGGTATGTACCGTCACATCTAGTTTTATGTGGTACTAGGAATGGAGCCAGGGTTTTGTGCATGTAGGAGACCTCTCTGGCCAATGGAGCCCAGTCCAGCTTCTTTCCCTTTTTTTTTTTTTCTGAGACAGTGTCTTACCTTGTACCCCAGGCTGGCTTGGAACTTAGAACTGTCCTGCCTCAGCTCCCTGCATGCTGGGACTGCAGAGGCTCATACACCAAGCTGTAAGGAATACTGCTTCTGAATGGCTGCATGGGAGGGGAGCTGCTCACCTTGATCAGAGATCTGGCTGCCTTTCGACACACGTCATAGTACTGGCTGAACGTGAGCGTGTCCCACTTTTTGCCGTTCTTCGAGGCTAGGGCTGGATAAGCGCCGAATCGTTCAACAGATTCCTGAAACAGCTCAGGGATGGTCATTGGGGTCTCATGGCCTGGCCCATGTTTGGACAGCCTCAGCAGCACCTCTCCATCACAGTGAGTGCTCCACAGCCTGGGGGCAGCTGTAAGGGTCACGGTAAGGAGAGGTGATGTCATGGAGCCGAGAAGGCTCTGTATACACTGGGCCAATGTTCTATAGTGGAGCCACAGCTTCAGCCCTCACCGGTATTCTCAAAACATTTTTATATTTATTTATGATTTATTTATATATATATATACATAAATATATTTCTGAGTGTTTTGCCTGAATGTAGCTGTGCTCTGTGCACCTGTAGTGCCCACTGAGACCAGACGAAGGCAGAGCAAGAGTTCACTACCACCGAGTGGCATCCAAACCACTTGAGTGCTTGCTTTAAACCACCTTGAGAACTTCATTGATTGTGGTGTTGTGGAGAGGACTCTGGAGTGGTTTTTGTTTTGTTTTGTTTACTAAAGAAGCAGGTAGTTCTCACATGAGTGGGCTCTTAAAGCAACGTTGCATCCCATGTACTCCAGCAGTTGAGCTCCCATCTCAAAGCCCACCCCTGTGGCAGAGGTCCTGCAACACGTCCTGTCCATTTCCCAGCACCAGCACCAGCTGCAGACCAGGTACTCAAATGCCCCAGACCATGAGGAACACTTCTCATTTGAGTCTCCAAGCTAGAAGACTCATATTCTCCTAGCTGAGCCTGTGTGTGTTTTCTTTTACTGTAACAGGACGTCTGAGACTGGGAGGTTTTATAAGAACAACAGATTATCTCACAATCTTGGGTGCTAGGAAATGAGCCTGTCTCTAGCAGAGACCTCGGACTAAATTGAAACATGTGGTGTATGCAGACACACATGCAGGCTAAGCGTCCACACAAAATAAAACAATAGTCGATGTTTTTAAAAAAACAAAAGTAAAATGGACTATTTCATTGTTGCAGGAGGTTTTAAGCATGATGTTGGCTCTGCTTTGTAGTTGCGATGACTTCTCTTATGCAGGAGTACAGGGCAGAAAAAATTTCAAAATGTACAGTTTGGAGAGAGAAAGAGTGCCCGGAAACTATGTTGCAGTTTGCAGTGAGGTCCGGGCTGGCGGAGCTTCCACTGACGCGGTTAGTGATCAGCACCATGGAGAGATCTATGCTGGAATGCAGGGGGAGACCCTCAGGGCAAAGTCCCACCCAGCTAAGCTTCCAGTTCCCGAGGGAGACTTCCATGCTCCTGGGAAGTCAGGGATGGGAAAGCGGCTGCTATGGCTGCTGCTGCTGTGGTTATCGGGCAAGCCCATCCCAAGCTGGCTTTAGATGGACAAAAGATGCCTCAGTGAAGGAATCATGGGCTCTTCTCCTGTGGCTTCAGAGAGATGCTGAGGCCAGGCTGTATGGTGGGGCTATCCTGTGTGCTGGCTAGATTTATGACAACTTGACAGAAGCTAGAGTCCTTAGAGAGGAGCCAGCCTCAGTTGAGAAAATTCCTCCATAAAATCTAACTGAAGGCAAGCATGTGGGGCATTTTCTTAGTTAGTGATGGATGTGGGAGGGCCCAGCCCACTGTGGGTGGAGCCATTCCTGAGCTGGTGGTCCTGGGTTCTCTAAGAAGCAGGCTGAGCAAGCCATGAGAGCAAGCCAGTCAGCAGCACCCTCATGGCCTCTGCACCAGCTCCTGCCTCCAGGTTCCTGTCCTGCTTGGGTTCCTGTCCTGGCTTCTGGGTGGTCTGAATGAGAATTGCCTCATAGGCTCCTTAGTTCTGGGGCTGTTGCAGGGTGGCTACCTAGCCTTGCTGCCCGAAATATGGGGGCAGGCTTAGGATTAAAAGGCCCCATACCACTTCTACTTTGATCTCTGCTTCCTGCCTGCAGTCCCAGACATGAGCTCTCAGCTTCCAGTGCCTGCCATCGTGGCTGCTGCTTGCTGTCATGTCTCTCACCTTTGTAAACTCTTATCCCTCTGAACCACAAGCCAAACAAAGCCTGTTCCTTAAATTACATCTGGTCTTACCATGCTGCAGGAAGTAACAACATGGATGGAAGGAGGCCAGAAGGGAGACGTTGGCGGCAGCACAGGCGTGAACCTGAGAGTCTTGCGGGGAAAAGCCTACAAATGATGTGTGAGTGTGTGTACATGTATGTTGGGTAGAACTTCCTTCTGAGATAAAAGCACTCCGTCACGCAGAGAATACCCCTATGCTTAGAAAGTAAACAGTTCAGATCCCTCAGGGAGTCCCTGAACAGTGACGAGATTCCCCCGCCCCTCTCTCTGGGAGCTGGTTGGTTCTTGTCAAATACAAACCTAGACTGAGAAGACACCTCCATCAGAAAGATGTGTAGGCAAGTCTGTGGTGCACTTTATAGACGGATAATTGGCATGGAAGGGTCCAGCCATCTCTTAGCAGGCGGGGAGGGTCCTGCATGGTATAAAGCCATCTGAGCAAGCCTTGGGGAGCAAGTCAGTAAGCAACACCCTCCATGGCCTCTAAATGAGTTCCTGCTCTGATTTTCCTGGATGATGGACTGTAAGCTGTAAGATTGAATAAACTGTTTCCTCCCCAAGTTACTTTTGGCCATGGACTTTATCACAGCAATAGAAACTCTGACTAAGACACTCCCCAAGTATCTATACTGCCAGGACTGCTGAAACACACTCTCATAGATGCAAAGGGCCATCTCCAGCTTGTCACCTGCCTGCCGGCTGTGCGGTGAGCATCAGGGTCCCAGCTTTCTGAGCAGTCACTCATGCCTTGGTGATGCAGCTGTCTCTGAGTCATTTCTGCTCCTGTACGTGACCCTTCACCCATATGCCTGTCAGTGACCCCAGTAAAACTCAAGGCGCCAGGCCGGACTTTGGTGGTGTCCATGCTTTGGTCCGATGTGCTTTCCTACCTCAGGAGGGTGGGCTGCATCTCAGCAGGAAGTCTTCTCACACAATAAGGGTGGGTAGGGGTAGGTATCTGTTCAGGTTTTCCCAGGAAAAGTGCCACATAACCAAGAGTATGAGTGTCTGTGTGAACGAGCGTGCATATATGTGCACATACATCTGTGTGTATGTGCACATATGAGTGTATGTGTACCCCACTGAGCCATCTCTCCTGCCCCTTAAAATTTTTCGAATAAAGAACTTGTGCGGTTAGCTTTGTCAAGTGATATTTTTTAGAATCACCTGAGTCTCAGTGAGGAGCATGTAGAGGGCAGAGCAGCTGAGTGCTGGTGTGTGTGCATGAGGGCTAGAGTGTGTGGTGCGTGTGCACGAGGGCTAGAGTGTGTGGTGCGTGTGCACGAGGGCTAGAGTGCTGGTATGTGTGCACGAGGGCTAGAGTGTGTGTATGCTCTCTCTGCTCATGGATATCACACGACCGGCTGCCTCAAGCTGCTGCTTTGACTCCCCACCACAGTGGATATTAACACGGGATGGGTTGCTGGTACAGCCTTCCCCATAAGTCACTTTTGTCAGGACGTTTATCACAGTACCAGAACCTAGGAAATATGCAAATGCGCTTCCCAGACAGCAAATGACCCGTGCTGTACCTCTTGACCTCCAGTTATCACCTGTGACCTAAGTGACTGTACCCCAAACTGCTGACCACTTTATACCCAACAAGGAAGAATGTGACAGCCCAGGAGGTCAGGCATGCTCAAGCCGAGATGGCTGGGTGGCCCCTTAGGAGAAAACATTCCTCTCTGTGTTGTACTCTCTGGCTGTCACTAACCTGAGGTGGTGTCCATGCCTCTATCAGGGTCTTCTGCCTTCTTCTCTTGAGTCATTGGTGGTCCCACCTTTGCAGGTTCACAAGAAGTATTTGTCACAGTGCTGCAGGGCCACAGACAATGAACCAATGAAGGAATCAGAGAAAGTTGGCAAGAACAGCAGAGGGGCTAATTTCCAATCCACTGGTAATGTCTGCCTAGACCTTGGATTGCTTAATCATGCCTGATTTGCTCTGGAACGATCTGTTATGTGCCAGAGAATGGTTCATTTCTAAGTTAGAGGGTGTTCAGTGGTAAGGTCTAACAGACTTAGCTGCCCTCCCTCCTTTCCCCTGCTCCTTCCGTCTCTCTTCTCTCTCCTTGTTTTCATGATTATTATTGGTCCAGCCAGCCAGCTCATAGGTGAAGGCCCTCTCTGTCAAGCCTGCCAACCTGCGTTCAATCGATAGGATCCACATGGGAGGGGAGAACTAACCACCCCAAGTTGCCCTATGACTACAACAGAGGCACAAATACATACAATGACAATAAAACGATTTTTAAAAATCTGTAGCTAGGCACAGGGTGTGTGCTGTCACCGCAGCTTTCTGGAGGGCAGTGATCCTAGAGTTGATGGTGGCTGAGCAATGTAGACCTACTCTCAAAAAATAACAATAATTAAAACATTTTAATTTTCTACAACCACTATAAACAAGCTGGTTGTGGTGGTACACGCCTCTCATCCAGCACTTGAAGGGGAAACGCAGGTGGATCACTGTGAGTTTAAGGCCAGCCAGAACTACAAACAGTTCCAAGCAAGCCAGGGCTACACGGTGAAACCCTGTCACAAAACAAAACAAAACAAACATAGTTCAAACTCAAGGGCTTGGAAGCACAAGGACCTGAGTTCGAGTCACCAGTACATGTCAACCCCCAGGTGTGGTGGTGTGCATCTGTAGGCCAGCTCTGGCCAGGCGGAGACATCTGGCCCACCCAGTGAGCTCCTGGTTCTGTGGGAGATGGTACCTCAAAATCCAAGGTGAACAGTGCCTGAGGGGTGGCAGCCAACGTTGACCACAAATGCACAAGGTGGACTTCGGACAGTCTGGTATGTGGCAGACACTGTGGACAATGCACACTACTACAGCACCATGGGGCCTCTCTGCTATTTGACACTTAGTAGTGCAGGTGCTGGTGTCGCAGGCGAGCCCTACCGCATCCAGCTTTTACTGTGCTCAGTTTAAGGTTCTGGGAACCTGAGCCCAAGCCCACACATTTAGTGCTGCAAGTACAGAAGGATCGGGAGTTCAAGGCAACGTTGCCTCAATAAGGAAAAACTAAACTGGCCTTCCCTAAATGTAGGCTCTGTTCCGACAAGGCCGTGTGCCCCACGCAGAGGTCCTTTTGGGAACCTTACCAACTGTTACCTTTCACAAGGTGGCCAGGTGTCACAGACGGAGACATCTGTTCAGCAAAGTATCTCTCCTTGCACAGAGTTGGTCAGTGATGGGTTGTCCCAGAAGCATGTGTGTGCGTGCGTGTGCATGTGCTGTCCCTTCTTGCTCTGGTCACCCCTCAGTCTAGCCAGGGCGATGGTGGTAGTGGATGGAGAGAGGAAGGTAGATAGGTTCCCACCCAACACAACTCCATAGTTCAGGCTTCTGGAACCTTCTGCTCAGGAGCCCCTTATGACATCACTGGCTGTCCTCCCCTTATGACATCACTGGCTGTCCTCCCCTGCACCCAGCCTCAGGAGGAAAGTGTTCCCGGAGAAAGTGCACTCCATTCACTCACCATCCGCCAATTCATTTATTCTCTTGTTCATTCATTCATTCATGCACACATCTTTCAGCCACTCACCAGGGTACTTACTCGTCCAGTCACCGAGCCAGTCATTCGTTCATTCCTTCAGATATCTGTGTGTGCTTGTGCAGCTTTTACAGCTCCAGTGTGGAGCACTGTGCATCACACTGGGTAGAAATAGAAGTGAAACCAGACAGCGCCATTCGAGAACCTATGGAGAATCTCAAACCAAAAATCACACCAAAAGCTATCAGGGTCTGGGGCTGTGGCCCAGTGGATAGTGCCCAAATAACACGCACAAGGTCCAGGGTCCCATCCCAAGCATCACATGAATGACATGGTGGCACACGCCTGTCAAACCAACACTGGGGATGGTGGAGGCAGGAGGATCAAAAATTCAAGGTCATCCTTGGCTACACAGGGAGTTCGAATGTAGCCTAGGCTATGTACGTGAGATCCTGCCTCAAACAAAACATGCATTCACATTGTGAAACCATCATCACTGTCCAGTTATAGAGCCTTCTGTCTCCCTAATCTGAAGCTCTGCCCCAATTCAGTGCTCACTCCCAGACCCTCCCAGGTCTCCACCATCCACTTCCTGTCTCCGTGACTTGCTCTGGGGCCTGCAAGTGAGACCCTG
The DNA here is from genome assembly GCF_021556685.1 of Rattus norvegicus. Taxonomy (NCBI): domain Eukaryota; kingdom Metazoa; phylum Chordata; class Mammalia; order Rodentia; family Muridae; genus Rattus; species Rattus norvegicus. The sequence goes on from NC_141542.1 coordinate 6,629,250, forward strand.
GGGTGCATGCCCTCGTCTGGCATATTTCCTTGTTGGACAGTGTCATCACGGGTCCTCCACGTTGGAATCAGTATCCTATCAGAATATCCTGTCTCAACCTGGAGTGGCCACACCCTCGCTCCCATATCTGTCGGTGAGCATGAGCCAAGCAGGGATACTGTGTGGATAGGGCTGTGGATGGCCCTAAGTCCCTTATTTCACTGGCTCCTGGCGTATGCCCAGAAGAGGTCTTGGGTCACATTGCCATCCTGGCCCTGGCTCACGGAACACAATGATGTCACAACAGCTTCACTGAAGTTGTAGAAGGGAATGTTCTGGAGAACATCCAGTCTGGGGACTGCTTGTCCCCCTGTGGCTACAGTGGGAGGTGGTGAGATAGCTGGACAGGAGTCACCACTGCCATACCAATTGATAAAGTGGCAGGAAACGCCTGGCAGCTGTCCACAAGGCACAGAAGGTACTGGAAGCCCTATTCTTCTTCTCCTCCTCCTCCTCCTCTTCCCCCTCCTCCTCCTCTTCCCCCCCTCCTCTTCTTCTTCTTCTTCCTCCTCTTCTTCTTCCTCTTCTTCTTCTTCCTCTTCCTCCTCCTCCCCTCCTTCCTAATCCCCTCTCCAGAGTCTCATGTAGCCCAGGCTACCCTTGAGTTCACACACACACACACACACACACACACACACACACACACACACACACACTGGATGACCCGAGTTCAGACCCCTCCCACACAAAAAAGCTGGGTGTGGCAGCACGCACCTGTAGTAGGAGACCCTACAAGCTATGGGTTCAAGCAGGGAGGGGTGTGGACAGCCATTTCCAGACACACCTCAAAAGAAGGAATGTGGCTGGGGAAGAAGATATGTGCTGACTCTCTATGTGTAGTTTCCACACATCTATCTGCACACACACACACCACACAGGAAATGTCCCCACTAACACTCAGCTTGTTTTGTCTCTTTTGCCAGCCCCCACTCCTGGCATCCCCTTGTCCCCTGGTCTGTGAGCTTCCTGTCTTTCCCTGGCCGACTCCACCACCATCCACATTCCTTTCGAGGAGCCAAATACCCTACTGTGTACAGCTAGTCCTCTGCCCCCTGTAATTGTGTGTGTGAACATTGGTGTATTGGGTCCGCGTTGTGGGGATGACTGACCCTAGGGAACAAGGTTACCATAGGAGCATCGCGCCTCTCCTGAAAACAAAAACCATCTTGAGGAACAAAATTCACAGCACGATATCAAAGAAGGCACAAGCAGGAAACTTGGAGGCGATGAGCTCAGGTGCGATCAGGGAGGGGATGGGAATAGCAGATGGGGTTCTAGGGAGTCCTCCCACCGGTCCAGGCCCACTTCCTGGGATCAGGTAATAGAGCAGCATTGGTCCCAGAGGGGTAGTAGGTCAAGGTAAGGCGATACCTATGGCCCTGTGACCCTTGCTGGGGTGATCATGTGACTGGGGACAGTGATGATGATTCCCTGTTCCTCCAATCTCCATGGGGGAAGGGACCTCTGACCCTCTGTCCTGTTCTGGGGAGAGTGACTCACTGTCCTCCCAAGGACCTCATCTCTCATCCCAACAAACGGAGTGACCTCCAACCCTGCCACAGGTCTCAACTACTGGACATCTAAGCGGGAAGGCCAGGTGCAGCTGCGCATGGGCAAGAACCCATTAGAGAACGAGCCTCCGGTCACAGTGCCGGACTTGATCATGAGCGCGGCCACAAAGTACTCACACTACCTGGCGATCGGCTCCAAGTACAAGAAGAGCTGGCAGGTGCTTACCTACATCGAGTACTACGAGGCCTGCCGGCGCGCTGCCAAGGCCTTCCTCAAGGTGCGTCTCACATGCAAGTGAGTGTGGCGCAGCCCTCTCCTGCGCATGCTCACCCTTCTGGCATTGCTGCGTGTTACAGACAGACCGAGTTCGCTGTGCGCTCTACTTCAGGCTGCTCACTCACGCCAGGAGTTGCCATCGTTAATCACGTGAATTTATTTGCCTCTCTGTGTCTCAGGTTCCCCATGTACAAGATTCATTTTGCATATCAAACACGGATTAGTGTGTGTGTAATTAGACATGGAGGATAGTCTTGTTTCCATGTTACACGTTTTTGTGTCTTTTAATCTTGTGTGTGCATAACCATACAGAGCTGTATCAGGTATACCCACTGTTGTATATATTCATTCATATACATATTAAAATCTAGAGTGTGTATATCCACTTATAAGCTTCCACACATATGTTTTGCTTGTATAATGTATGCTTTCTTATATGCAACATAGACAAATAGGGGATGACGATTGTCACAGTGGTTCGAGCACCGAGCACCGGCTGCTCTTACAGCAGGGTTCAATTCCCAGCACCTATGAGTGGGTCACGGTTATCTGTAACTCCAGCTCCAGGGGATCCAAGGCCCCTTTTCGGGCACATGCTCAGTCAGGCACATGGTGTATAGGCACACACATGTAGGCAAAACATGTATATACACGAAGTAAAATTAAAACAATCAAAAGTATTTGTATACTCAGTATCTACATACACATGAAAATATGAAACAGTGCCAAATGTGTTACATCTATAATGTAGGGTGTATGGATCATAAGTGTGTGTGCACAGAACATTCACAATCGTTTCTAATGTGTTTATATATTAACTTTATAAGGTCTTTGTCTTTTACTAATTTTTAAAAATGTGGCCAGATGGGAGGTACATGTCTTTAATTCCAGCACTCAGGAGGCAGAGGCAGGTGGGGCGCTCTGTGAGTTTGAGGTCAGCCTGGGCCACAGATTGAGAAGGCCCGGTCTCAAGGAATAAAAAATTAATTATGTGTGTGGGGTGTGCATGGAGCCAGAAGAGATCGTTGGAGCCCCTGGACCTGGGATTATAGATGTTTGAGCTGCCAGATCCAGTGCTGGGAACCAAAGTTTGATCTTCTGTAAGAGAATGCCTGTTCTTAGCTGCTGAGCCATCTCTCCAGCTCCATTTATTATCACATTCAACATGAAATAGACACATATGGAAGTTGGCTGAGGACTTGGTAGACGTCCATGAGTGGTGTGCCCCTGTGGGGATGGGGACGAATACATGTTGCAGTTGTCCTGCTGACCTGCAGTTCTCTAATTGGCTGGGCATCCAACTGGATATGTTCAAGGCGATCTCCTGCTGCTTCCACTGCTGCCTCCCCTGCTGCCTCCTCAGCTCTGGGAGTCCAGGTGCTCACACACTGGACTGAGGATTGGATCTCAGGCCCTAACTGCTGCGTGGCAAGTGCTTTACCAAGGCACCAGCTCCCAGCCCCAATCTCCTCAGCCTGTCATTCTGGTGTCATGGTGTCATGCTTGTCAGTTGGTTGACAGTCCGTGAGAAGCCACTGTTCTACCCTCTGGTGTCTGTTGAATAAATACATTTTTAAAAGCCACTCCCTTCAGATTAGGAAAGGGGGTAAAAGTAATCTAAAGTGACTTGCCAGTCAGCCTAATAAATCAGGTCAGGATCAGTGACTCAGAGCATGGAAAACAGAAGGAAGAGCCAGGAGCTTTTAAAGTACTGTGGCCAAGAAGGGAGGGGTTCACAGACAGCAAAATCTCAGCCAAGTGGAGGAAGGAGCTATCAGGAAAACTAGGGAGGAACACACCAAACTAAGGGCATAGACCATGCAAGGGCCCTGGACTGAAGAACACATTCAATGCAAAGAATGCAAGTCTGGTGGACATTGAAGATGGGTCATGGGTGGATGGATGGGTAGATGGGTGGGTGGATGGGTGGGTGGATGGGTGGGTGGATGGGTGGGTGGATGGATGGATGGGTGGGTGGATGGATGGATGGATGGGTGGATGGATGGATGGATGGGTGGATGGATGGATGGGTGGGTGGATGGATGGATGGATGGGTGGATGGATGGATGGATGGATGGATGGGTGGATGGATGGGTGGATGGATGGATGGGTGGATGGATGGATGGGTGGGTGGATGGGTGGATGGATGGGTGGATGGGTGGGTGGATGGATGGGTGGGTGGGTGGATGGGTGGATGGATGGGTGGATGGATGGGTGGGTGGGTGGATGGGTGGATGGATGGGTGGATGGGTGGGTGGGTGGATGGGTGGATGGATGGGTGGGTGGATGGGTGGATGGATGGGTGGATGGATGGGTGGATGGGTGGTGGGTGGATGGGTGGATGGATGGGTGGGTGGATGGGTGGATGGGTGGATGGGTGGGTGGGTGGATGGGTGGATGGGTGGATGGGTGGATGGATGGGTGGATGGGTGGGTGGGTGGATGGGTGGATGGATGGGTGGGTGGATGGGTGGATGGATGGGTGGATGGATGGGTGGATGGGTGGTGGGTGGATGGGTGGATGGATGGGTGGGTGGATGGGTGGATGGGTGGATGGGTGGGTGGGTGGATGGGTGGATGGATGGGTGGGTGGATGGGTGGATGGATGGGTGGATGGATGGGTGGATGGGTGGGTGAGTGGATGGGTGGATGGATGGATGGGTGGGTGGATGAGTGGGTGGGTAGGTGGGTGAGTGGGTAGAAGGATGGGAGGGTGGATAGGTGGATGGGTGGAGGTTAGGGCATAAATGAATGTGAGGTGGGTGGGCAGGCAGCTGGTGATTAACGGTATATGTTGGATGACAGGCACACAGCTGGATAGATAACAGAAGTGTGTGATGGCTGTGCACCCTCAGCATTCCCACTCTGTGCCACCTGTGTCTGGACAAACAGTCCAGACGGACTGAACTGCTCAGCTGAAGATTTCTATGAGGCCAGGGTGAGGACTTCTGAGTCTCCTGGGCCTACAAAGGTTTCTCCTCCCTCAGGTGGGCCTGGAGCGTTTCCATGGTGTGGGCATCATGGGAATCAATTCCTCGGAGTGGGTGATTGCCAGTATTGGAGCTATCATGGCAGGGTAAGGGAGCGGCCTGGCCTGGCCTCTCAGTGTCTTGGGGTCTTGCCTCTTTGGAAGCCAGGTGGGGTCTCTGAGTTCAGGGAGCTCGTGTGGCTACAGTTCAGTTTTCTTTTCTTTTTTACAGTTCAGTTTTTGAAGGAGTTTGTCTATGACCCAGTCCTTCTCATGCTCATTTCTCTCTTCCAGACATTCTCTCCCCTCATCAAACTCATTTATGCCCTGTGGAGCCTGACATTTAAAAATACTTCCTGTTTCTGTCCATACTCTAGCACGGACCACTCCCTACACTCATGTAGAACATTTGGGGGACCCTTGAAGGAATTTCCCCTTAGTCGCACGTTCCAACAGGGTGGGAAGACCCCCCAAGAACCCCATAGTTCCCCAAAGCCCTCACTCAGCAGCGTCCAGCTCCTGAATTATTTTTCCAGTGGCATCTCTGTGGGCATCTTGAGCAGCAACTCTCCCAAGGCCTGCCAAATCATCGCTGAGACCTCAGAAATGGATATCTTTGTGGTCGATAATGACAGACAGCTGCAGAAGGTTAACCAGGTGAGATGCTCTAGCATCTGTGGCTCTGGGCTGCTCTCAGTCCGTGGGGGGCTGGGATACCCATGTCTGCATTACACACACAGTATTAGTACCAAATTTAAAAAATGGTGTGGGTGGACAGCGATAGAGGAAGACACCAATGCCAAGCCTTTGTGAGTACCTGTGAGCACATGCATGTGCGTACACACACACACACACACACACACACACACACACACACACACACTGGAGCTGGCTCAGTGGGCAGAGCGCTCACCCAGCATGGATGGAGTCCTGGGTTCTATACCCGGCACCACAAAACAGAATATGGCAGTGAGACCTGCCAGGAGTTTAAGGGCATCTTCAACTACATAGTGAGTTTGAGTCCAGCCTGGGCTACAGGAGACCCCCTCTCCCCAGTCAGGAAAACCATTGGAAGTCCCTCCTTTTGTGTGTGGAGCAATCACTAGTCGAGGGGTTCAGGAACATTGGGAGTCTCTTATCTTTGCCTGTGCTGACCCCATGGTGTCTTGCAGATCCAGGGCTACTTGAAACATCTCAAGGCCATCATACAGTACAGAGAAGATATCCAGGAAGTGCAGCCAAATTTATACTCGGTATGTTTACACAGGGTAGTTAGGGCAGGACAGAGAGACACAGACCTGGGGACTGAGGCCAAGCTGGGTGCAGGGTGAGAGTCCAGAAAGCCCAAGGTGGGATTCTTTAGTGGGTGTCTGGCATCAAATTCTCAGAGTTTCTCCATTTTGGGGCGTGCATCAAATGGCTTTCCTTTTCATGGCTAAGCAATATTCCAGTATACGATTGGACCTAAGGTGGGTGGGCAGGAAGGGTGTGTGGGATAGTTTCTACTCCTCAATGCCCACTGTCCAGCCTTTCTACAGTGGAAAGGGTTCCTGGACCTTGCAGACGGCATCTCAGATGAAAAACTGGACCAGATCATCGATGCACAGAAGCCCAATCAGTGCTGTGCTTTGGTATACAACCAAGGTACCACAGGAAACCCAAAGGCCATAATGCTGAGTCATGACAATGTGAGTCGTGACCCTCTCTGAGGGTCTGGCTTAGCCTGGCCACTCTCAGAATGAACAAGTTGGACCTGACTTAGCAAGGTGCCTTTCAGATCACATGGACCACAGCAGCCACTGTTCAAAGCCTTGGGTACAAGTGTCCACCTCATGGCCAGGAGATCCTTGTGAGCTACCTGCCACTCTGCTTTGCTGGAATCCAGATCTTGGATGTTTGGGTGGCAATCTCCGTGGCTGGGACAGTCTATTTCCCCTCACTAGAGTCAGGGAAGTGGAGTGGGCTACCACGAGTCTCTGGCACGGTGAGCGCTGGGAGTAAGAGAGACAGTGGCCCGATGTGGACAGCAGAGCCGGGGTTGGGGGTAGGGGATAAGGTGGGAATGATCACCTTGTTCCCTGCTGTGGGGAGAGAGGTACAGGGTCCAATTGAGAAGGGTAAGAGCAGGGTGCTACATCTCCCTCCACCTGCAGGCCTCTGTCTGGCCTTTCTGGTCTCTCCCCCACTTGGGGGAAGGTATCTTGCTGGCATGTACTCTGCCTGTCACCTGAACTGTTCTCGGTTCTGGGCTGAAGCTTCCCACCTCGTGTCCCTGGTGTGCATGGGGGTCCCCCAGCGCCCCATCCCGTCCCATTCAGGGCTTCCTGATGGAGTTGCTCCGCGAGGTCCAGCCCACCACGTTCTGCGGCATCCCGTGGGTGTGGGACCGTATGCTGGACAGTCTGAAGACCAAACACCTGGACTCCACCGCCTTCCGCAGGAAGATTGACCGCTGGGCCATGCGCATGGGCCTCAGTACCAACAAGAGGCAGATGATGGGGTGCGGCAGACGCTGGACTGGGGCGCTGGGCGCTGGTCCCGGGGTGTGGGACAGATGGGACCAGGGGGCAGTGGTCACACATAGCTTCCACGGCTCTGCTTCTAAAGGGGGATCCACCAGCCGCTGTGCTTCGGCCTGGCTAAGAGATTGACCTTCAAGCCGGCCAAGAAGTTCCTGGGTCTCAACCACTGCGAGCAGTTTCTAAACGTGGGCATGGGGCTGCCGAGGAGCACGCTGGATTTCTTCCTCAGCATGAACATTCCTATCTTGGAGTTGTACGGCTTGTCAGAGTGCACGGGACTGCACACTCTGTCTAGCCTCCAGGCTTACCGGATACTGAGGTGGGTCTGGACGGGCCTCTGTCTTCCCTCGGGGCAGCAGCTTAATCCAGGGATCCCCTGGATTCTGGACACCTCAGCAAGGCGGTTGCTGAGCCTCGTGGGCGTGGCTTCCCTCATTTGGAATGTTTTTCTCTGTGGTGAGGGGCTGGAGTGGTAATGGAGGTGGGACCCAGGCCCCTACGAGTACCAAGCAGGTTTTGGGCACCCACACATGGTGGGCAGCCTCTCTCCGAGAGTGAGCCTGGCAAGAGACCGGCAGATGGAGCTCTTGTGGGCCACTGCTTCTGTGAAGGGTGGTGGTGGGTGGCTATGCTGGAACTCCCTCTGTAGACCAGGCTGACCTCAAACTTTCAGAGATCTGCCTGCCTCTGCCTCTTGAACACTGGCACAAGAGGCATGAATCCCTGCCCATCTTTGTTGCATTTTGTTTTATGAGACAGGATCTCACTGTGTAGCTATAATGAGTCTCAGAACTACAGCAATCCCCTTGTTTCAGCTTCCTTGCTGCAATTGACAGACATGTGTCATCACACCCAGCTTTGGGCTCAATGCTAAAACTGCAAATGCATTCTCATTGGTTGTTCTAGATGCCTCTGGCCAACCATACTGACCCAAACTTCACTGGGAGTAGAAAGTGTGAATGTCTCTCTGGACTGCACTTTGGGGCCTTAACCTGAATTATTTTATGCTTTTTCTGTGCTGCCTCGTTCTGACTGAGAGACAGTGAAGGGGTAGGGAGAGAGGCGGAAGCCCAAGGAGTATCAGTATCGCGCTTTGGTGGGGGAACATGTCAGCCCCTTAAGACCTTCTGTGCCCACAGCTCTGGGAAGGCACTTCCCAAAACCCACACAAAGGTGGAAAAGGAAAACCAGGATGGAGTCGGGAATTTGTGCATCTGGGGCCGCCACGTATTCATGGGGTACCTCAGAGACAAGCATAGCACAGAAAGGAAGGTGGACAGCCATGGCTGGCTACACACGAACGACCTGGGCTTCTTGGATTTCGACAAATACCTCTATGTCACGGGGAACACTAACGGTGAGGAATGCACCCATATGGCTGGCTCTACTCCCTAGAGAAGGGGATGTTTGGGGCTGTGCCCCACCCTGGTCCCTATAAGCTGCTTGATGTGGCTTTTCAGAGACAAATGCCTCTCTTTGTTGCTACAGATTTGATCAGACTGAACTCAGGGGAAATGGTCAACCCGATCCCCATTGAGGAGCGGGTGAGGACCCGGATCCCCCTTGTGCGTTATGCCATGCTGGTGGGCCAGGATGCCCCGTACCTGTGCGCTCTCCTCACATTAAAGGTACCCACGGAGCAAGACTCTTAACAGTTCAGAAGGAGGGTGGGCTGGTCACTTAGTCACCGTTTTAGTGGGCTTTTTTTTTTTTGGGAGGTCACTATTAAAATACCTAATTGGAAGCAATTTAAGGACCAGGAAAGACATCCCACAGATAAAGTACTTGCTATTACAACCACAAGGACCAAAGTCTGGGTTCCATGTATAAACTGGGCATGATGGAGCACACTTTATAATCCCTAGTGCTGGGGAGAAGACTGCCAGTGAGAGACCCTGCCTTGAATTTAAAAGGTAGATAATGCCAGAGAAACACCTGAGGTTGACCTCTGACCTCCATGCATCGTGTATACACAAGTTTTAATGCAATTTAAGTAAGTTGTTTTTGTTGAGACAGCATCTCTCTACAAAGCCCTGGCTGTCCTGGAACTCACTCTGTAGAACTGGCTGGCCTTGAACTCAGAGATAGATCCACCTGCCTCTGCCTCTGCCTCAAAGTGCTGGGATTAAAGGTATGCACCACCATGCCTGGCTTACATTCATCATCATCATCATCATCATCATCAGTAGTAGTAGTTGTAGTAGTATCTGGTTTCATATACACAGCACCAGTGTGGAAGTCAGAGGACAATTTTGTGGAGTGGGCTCTTTCCTCTTACTTGTATATGGTTCCGGGGATGAAATTCATTTCCTCAGGTTTTTGAGCCTTCACCCACTGCACCGACTCACCAGCCTGCTGGTGGGCCTTTTCGTCCTAGTTAAGCCTCTCTGGAAACCCAGGCACCCTGGAGGTGTTTTTACGACGACTCTAGATCCTGTCCATTGACACAGGTGTGCCCTGAAGCAACTGTTATGTGGGGTTGCACCTCAGTTCTGCTTGTTGGTTCTGTGGAGGGGTGCAGAGTGCCAGCCAGTATAGAAGGATCTAGAATTTCCCCTGTAGATGGTGTCCCTCACAGTGTGGACACAGGGCCACTGGCATTAGGTACCAAGTTGAGATCTCCTCTGGCTGAGAAGATGGGCTTTAGGGAGCCAAGAGATGCGGCTTGAGAGACAGCTCCGTGGGTAAGGAGGGCGCTTGCTGCCAAGCCTGACAGCCTGAGATGACCCACAGGATCCACATGATAGACGGGGAGAAATGGACTCCAAGATGTGTGCTTCGCAGGGCTTGCATGATTACTGAGCTGCAGGCCAGCTCTGCCCCTTACTTGTGGGACCAGTAAGGCTTTCTGATCCACTGGTACCTGTAGCCTGGAGCTCCTATGCCATAGGTATGGCCCCTGCAGGGGGGTGCTCACAAAACATTAACTCTGTTTCTCTCCACAGTGTCAAATAAATCCAGAAACTGGAGAGGCTCAGGGTAACCTGACCAGTGAGGCTATAGCTTGCTGTCGGAAACTTCGAAGCCAGTCCACCTGGTTGTCAGATGTCCTATATAACCGTGACCCTTTGGTCACACAGTTCATTGACCAGGGCATCCAGGATGTGAATTCGGAGGCGCCCTCAGTGGGAGCCAAGATCATTAAGTGGGTCATTCTAGACAACGATTTCTCTGTGGACGGCGGGGAGCTTGGTGAGTGATGAGTATGGATGGACTGTGAACCTTCAGCCTCCTGGCCCCAGGCTTCCATTGAGCATGGGGAGGGTCTGGGCTCATGTGGTTTTAGCTGATTTTTGCAACAAAACACATTTAAAACAGGTACATACCTGTCAGCTGAGCACCCAGAAGTCTGAGGCAAGAGGATCATGCATTCAAAGGCTGTCCAGGGTACAGAGAGAAGACCCTGTCTCATATACAAACCTGGGGATGGGGAGATGGCTTTGTAAAGTTTGTAAAAACTAACTGCACAAGCTGACCTGTTTGATTCCCAGAACCCATGTGAAAAACAGAGCAAGCAATCAACCCCCTCCCCACAAAGAACAGCCAGAGGCATACAGGTGGCTGCTTTTAAAGGTTTACTTTTCTACTTATGCCATGTCTGTCCAGTGCCAACAGAGGCCAGAAGAGGGCCGTAGTCCTCTGAGCTGCCACATGCTGGGACTTGAACCTAGGCCCTCTGTGAAAGCAGTCAGTGCTCTAACTGCTGAGCCCTCTCTCCAGGTGCAATACATTTGTTTTTGTTGTTGTTTGTTTCTGTTGTTCAAGAGAGAGTTTGAGTAGCTCTAGCTGTCCTAGAACTTGTGTAGGCCAGGGTAGCCTTGAACTCAGAGATCCACTTCCCCCTGCTTCCCAGTGCTGGCATTAAAGGCAGTGAGCCACCTGGTTTCCAGTGCATTTGTGATCCCAATGCGGGAAAGTTGAGAATTCCTTGTGATACCTGAATTGTCAGCCTAGTCTACTTGACCAGCACCAGGAAAATGGAAGATATCGTTTCAAAAAACAAATTGGGTTGGAAAGAGTAATGCACGTAACTTAATCCCAGCATGTGAAAGGCAAGTGGATCTTTGTGAGCTGGGTCTACATAGTGAATTCCAGGATAGCCTGGTCTACACAGTGAAATCCTGCTTCAGGGGGAAAAAAAAGCAACACACACACACACACACACACACACACACACACACACACACACACACACACACACACACACACAGGGAGCTCAGGAGATGTTCAATGGCTATGAGGGCTGTGCATAAGGACCACAGGAACTCACCTAAAAGGCTGGATGTGGAGCTGCAGGCCTCTCATACTAGTGCTGAGGGCAGAGACAGAAGGGTCCCTGTGGCTTGCTGCCAACCAGCTTGAAAGGTTGAGTGAGAGACCCTGTGCTCAAATATGGACTGTAGAGAGAGACCTGACTCTTCTCTTCTGGCTTGGTGCACACACAAGAGGATGGGGAGAGGGTCTGGAGCCAGACAGATGGCTGGGAGATTAAAAGCACTTGCTGCTCTTGCAGAAGATCTAAGGTCAGTTCCTAGCATCCCCACACACTTGCACAGTTCACAATCACCTGCTAACTCTGGAGTCATTTCCAAGGGCACTGCAAGCACATATACACACATGCACACATGCAAGGACACATAATAAACATTTTAAAACACCTCCCACATCCAAGCCTTGCTTGTATAAAATATGGAGTGCTGAGCCTAATCCTGTATCTTTCCTCTCAATTGGAAGATGGGCCAGCTTCAGGCGCAATTACTGACTTTTGGGAGCAGCATCTGAATGCTGCAGATTCTGGACTTGGTCGGTCAATGGAGTAGCAGCTTTATGCTTACATTTAACCACTGTCCCCCAGTGACTTCGGGAGAGAACTCTTGGTTGCCTTTCCGGGCTTCTACTTCCCAGTTCTCTCTCCTACTCCAGTTCCCATGCACCCTTAACAGGCACTCGACCCTCTTGACAACTTGGCTCAGGCTACTGAGTGGGGACTCTTGTGGAGGGTTGCAGGGACGCCCACCACAACCTTGTTTCCATTACAGGACCCATGAGCAAGATGAACAGGTCCACTGTGATCAAGATATACAAGGAGGAAATCCAGAAACTTTATGAGACTTCAACCTCCTAGGAACCCCATGCACCCCAATCTTCATTCAAGTGCTGGCACTTCGTCTCCTTCATCCTGCTTACCGGGGGACAATTTCTACAATGGAGGGAGGGATCCCTGTGAGGACCCTGGGCAGAAAGGCACATTCTGCCCTCTAGAGTTGGTATTTGAATTGTAAAGAAATTAAATGTGTTCACTAAAGTGGTGGCTCTCACCCAGTGGTGATTTTGTCAAGTGACACTACTAGATGACATTTGGGCACATGTGGCTGTTGTCACACATGGGAAGTGGGTAGAAGGCCAGGACATAGCACAACACTCTGCAGGGACCTGCAGACATAGATGCCAGACTCCTGATTCAGAATTCATGTTGACACCTCAATCAAGACTCCCAAACTGAAAGGGCCCCCACCCTAGACTCTGTTCTTATATTGAAAGCTTTTGTTATAGTTGGTCTGGAGTATTAGGTCCTTAGACTAAGAACGTTCTCAGCCACAACCCAGCCTCCCACTGTGTGTGTGTGTGTGTGTGTGTGTGTGTGGGGGGGTGTTCTCATGTGGATGCTGGGAACTGAAAACTTGGACCCTCTACAAGAGCAGCAAGCACTCTTAGTCACTGAGTCTCTCTGGCCCATTTACACACTGTGCTAAATGCAAAGTTGAGGAATTGCTGGGACCTATAGTGTTCTTTAGACAGTGCAAATGCTCACAGCTGAGAGCCTTGAGGTACACGAAGGGACCTGACAGCAGCCCCTGTGCATGGGGTTTAGTGGGTAGACTCAGGAGATCTCATGCTGTCTTAATCAGAACCAGCTGGGGATGCCACCCCCACCTCCTCACCCCTGCCCCAGCTCTCAACATCACAAACTCAGCAACAATCCTGAACTCTTGATGCATTCCAGAGAGCATGTACTGGGGTAGCCCCGGGGACACAGAGCTGTGTAAGTTCTGATGGGGCCGGAAGGGACCACAGTAACTTACTTGGTCAGGTGACATCCTGTCAGCTGGGGCAAATGGTACACAGAATTTACAACAGGGAAAATGGAGTGCATTCCCTGGTGTGTCCTGCAGCCTTCCTGTAAGGTTCATTAAAATGTAGGAAATGACACTTGGAAGGTTCTGGAAGTAGTAAGTTTCCCGAGGCCCTGCCCACACATCATATATGCAGACATAATTGCTGGGGTGGAGGAGGAGGAGGAGGAGGCTGTAGGCCAGGAGTCATGCACGGATCCCCACGGATACAGCACTGGAGTCAGCACTCAATGGGGTGAGCTCCAAGTTCCCCAGCCCCTGGCAATCTCCTTGACTAGGCTGACATCTCTGGTCTGTTGTGGGTAAACACCCATTCAGTTACTCAGGAAGTTGTGACCAACAAAGCAAGTGCACAGATATTTCTGGCTCCTAGTCTGACTTGTAAGTAGCTTGGAAGCCACTTCTCTCCTCAAGAAAAAAAGCTGAATATGGACAGTTCTTGTATCAGGAGTCGGAGATGATGGGACCATGAAAGAGGCAGATACAGACAACCCTGTTTGGCCGACCAGAAACCCTACTACTGGAACCATCATCAAGCAGGGAGACCTCTGTGTGTGAGAAGACTGTAGTGGTTCATGCTGCTGCTGTAAGAAAACACTTGAGGCTGGTAATATTTCAAGGAGAGGTTATGGTAGCTCAAGTAACATGGCCATTTTGGCCAAGTTGCCTGATTATCATAAATAAGGTCACTGACACTGGCTAGAATACACCAGGAAGAGTATGCTGAGACTGGAGGAGAAGGCGGTCTCTAGGGAACTAATAAGGTTCTCGTGAGAATGCCATTGATAATCCCTCAGTGATCCCGTCTCCTTCATGGGAGTCAACTTAGTAAACAGTGCTAAGGGGCTGGGCTGCAGTCAGTAGGCAGAACGTTCGTCTAGTGTGCCTTGGGCTCCACCCCCAGCATCACACAGACCAAAGTGTGGGTACACACCTCTCAGCCCAGCACTCAGAAGGGAGAGGGAGATCAGACTAAGGCTAGCCTGGGCTATATATTGTCTGTAACAAAGAATGACCTGTGGGTAGGCAGGAAATGAGTGTGGACCGGGCTGCGGTTTGAGCATGACTCATCAGTGACATCATTGTGTTGGTTTTCAGTGGGGCTGCTGGGAGGTTTTGGGGGAGAGCAGATTTCTCAGGAGTTGCTTCCTGCTCTCCTTATGGGAACATGTTATGGGAGCTCAGTTCTTTCTCTTCATGCACACACCTGCGCTTTGGCCACTTGTAGAACATAAAGGCTTCACTAGAAGCCAAGCTGGTGCAGTGGTCTGACTGGAAGTAGCTCTCTGAACTGTAAGATACACGGCCTTTTTCGTTCCTTTATAAATTACCCAATCTCAAGCTACTTGTTACAGTTACACAGTCCTCTTCAGTGACCTAAACTGCCAATAAGTTTTACTAAGTAATACAAATTTAGAGAATTCAAACTTTGTGTGCATACATGTTTCTAATAAAAACTTCATGTACACGTATGTCTGTGGAGAAGTGGTCAAACCCTCCTCAGATAAATCCTTTCTTTCCTCCCTCCCAACAGGCCCTTTCACTGAACCTGAAAATGGTTACACTGCACTGGCCCAGTCAGCCCCAGAAACCCTTGCCTTGGAGCTGGGGGTGAAGAGAGGGCTCCGTGGGGAGGAGCACGCGCTGCTCTCCCAGGTCCCAGTGGTCCTCAGAGCCCATCCTGGATGGCTCACGGGATCCAGCCTCCTCCTCCTACACACACACACACACACACACACACACACACACACACACACACACACACACACACAGAGGGGGGGGAGGGATATGAATGACACACACACACACAGAGGGGGGGGGGAGGGATATGAATGACATCTTAAAAGGCCCTGGACAAATGAACCTGGCTCCATGTGGCTTCTGGAAGTCCAGGTCCTGAGCTTGCAGGGCAGCTCTTTAACATCCATGTCCCAGCCTTCATCTCTGAGTCACCCACGGATCTCTTCCTGGCTCTGCCACCCAAGGGTGATGACAAATCAGGTCAGTGAAGGGTCTGGGATGGCAGTGTCAAGCTCCAGGGACTCCAGAAGAGTCTGTTTAAGGGCTGAGCACTAACCACATGGTGTCACCTGTGCAGAGGCCACTCTACAACTGATGTTCAATCCAACCAGAGACCTGCAGACCCATCTTTAGCAGACAGGAGTGGGACACTGGCTACTGACAAGCTGTGAGACAACCTACTCCTCCCTAAGTGCTGTTGAGTTGTGCCTGGGTGAACCCCCAGTTTCCACCTGCTAAAAGAACTCAAGAGGGGGCTGCCCTGTGGACATAGTAGCCAAGGATGTGGACTTCTAGAACTGTGCTACTCAAGTGTGTGCCATGCACCCATGGTCCTCTGGGTGGATGGAGCTCATGTCTGGAAAATGGGCCCAGTGTGAGTGATGTCAGAGGCTCATGGGCTCTAGAGTCCCTGCAGGAGGTGCTCTCCTTCCCAACTCCACCCTCCTGCCGGCCCACCCATCCCCCCAGAACCCCACTGTGCTGTAACCAGCCCTTACCACCTGATTGCAAGGGAACAGCATAGATGTGGCGCACCCTTCTAAACAGACTCCCATACAGCTGTTTCCCATTCCTCACTGAATTGAAGGCAGGCCACCCACTGCTCCCATCTCACTTTATTTTCTATAAAATTCCTCCATCATTTCACAATTTAACAAAAAAAAGTTTAAAATGCGGGACAAATGGCCCTGCAGCTCATTACAAACACAGCTCTCCTGGTCCCTCTGGCCAGGGCTCATCTGGGCCAGTGACATGTCTATTCATGAAGACATGTCTTGTGAAGCCCTGGGGAGGGATAGGTATCCAATACCTTTTGCACTCAGTGTCATGAACTGGTTCAGGAGGCTGCAGCACAGGGACTGACCGTGGGCAGACATGGTGCCACCCCTTCCTATGGACAAGTCCCTAAAGCCCTCGGGGCTCTGGCTGCAGGCTGCTTCTTTAGGCTTCCAGACAGTCAGTATGGGCCCCAGAGTGGCTCTGGGGGACAGTGGTATGACCTTCCGGCCAGAGGAGGTAACTGAAGAGACGGGTGGTGCTCTCAGGAGGGTCCTGGAAGCATCTGGAAGGATTAGACACCAAGGCCCAGGGCAGCAGAAGAGCTGGGCCGCTGGCAACCGTGAAAGGAAGAATAGTGCCCTGGGCTGAGGCTGTTTGGGACCCTGGCGCACTCCATGTGGAGGCCAACAGCTGCCACAATGCAAAGGCTTAGAGGCTGCAGAACACCTGATGGAGAGTATTGTCGGCCTGTGTGGGAAGAGGTGTGGGGCCTGAGCCCTGTCTCCCCCAGTTGGAGGGAGTGGGAACAGGGGCTGCAGGCAGAGGCCTTCTCCTTCCCTGGGGGTAAAGGAAGCCTTAGAGGCTGGGGTTCCCCGGGAGTGTTCAGGATCTTCCTGACAGATATTCTGGGAGTGGGACAGAGACAAGGAGAGGGAGCTGGGAGGCCAGGCCTCCAGGGATGAACCCACACTGGGGAGGAAGCAACACCAACGAGGCAACTGCGAGCTAGTTTCGGCTCAGGCCGCTTTCAAACAACTTGGTTGGGGCACAAACACTGACAACAACTGGAGTTGGGGAAGGGGTGGTACTCCAGGCTCAGACATGGGAAGGGGGCTGGCTTGACCCTTGGCAGTTTGCAGGGCACAGGTCCAAAGCCTCTCCAGGTGCACTGTAGAGGCAGAGCCATGTGGCCAGGAACAGAAGCAGTCTGGGGCTGGGCCCGCCTCACACACACCATCCTATCATATTTGGCAAAAGCTCGTGTTTTCAAAGTTCAAAGACTTGATCAGTGAGAGAGCAGAGGAGGTGGCCCATGGGGAATGCTGGCCCAGGAGTACCAGTCCAGCTAGCCTTGGAACTGTGGGTGCTTGGCTGGCACATGGCTGCAGTGGTGGCCCTTGGGGTCCCAAGATTGGTGCCTATCGTAGTGTTCACTGGCCTGGGGCCTCAAGAGGCAGTGGCATCCTGGGATCTAGAGGGGAGCTCCTCTGTGCCTCCAGCAGAGGGGTAGCAGGAGCCTCCCCAGTGCTGGACTCACCTGGAGCACACACAATACACAAGGCTGCATGGCAGAGGCAGGTGTGTCCAGTTGGTCCTGGCCATGCTAACAGACCCTCAAGTCTAGGAGGCAGGCCAGCTGAAGGAGGCCTGTGAACTGTGTGGAAGACTATGGTCATCCTGGCCACTCAAGAGAGGCCCAGGCAGTGACCTGCCATTCAGTTCCACCTACAGTGGACAACTGGCAGAGACTAAGTGAGGGGCTGCAGGCCACATGTGTCCTATGTCACCCCACCCTGTGGAAGTGTGGCCTGCAGCACCCCTTCAACACCAACCACTGAGGGGCACTGGGGCACCATGGTTATCTGGGGGTGGTACCAGGGGAGTGGAAGCCATGGTGGGCCAGCCCTCATGCCTAGCCCCTCCCATGCCCACCATGCCCACCATGCCCACCGTGGCTCCACAGTGGCAGCCAGGGTCATGTGGCCACGGCCTCCAGGCAGCTCTGCAGCTTGCGAACAGTGCTTTCATCCAAGGAAAAAAGGTCAAAGTCGAAGGTGGTGTTGGTGACATTGAAGTGACCAGTCTCCTCGATCAGGTTGACGATCTGTAAGGTGGGTTTGATGGATTCAGGGAATGGTGCTGGGTACCAATGCCCAGGCCTAGGAGGGGAGGGCTCAGTACCTGCTGCAGCACATTGCGCTCACGCAGAGCCATCAGCCTCCGGTGTAGCTCCACCAGCTCGTCCGTGTAAGCCTGGGTAGAAGCACGTCAGTGGGCTGGGGGTACCCAAATGGAGCACAGCTCAAGGCAGCACCTGCCCACACCCTCAGGCCCAGACACCCCACCTTGTCGTAGGTAGCCTTCTTCAGAATCTTTTCAGGCTTGCTGCAGGGCTCGGGGCTCCTCCGACCAGTCACCTGTGGGGACCCCGGACCTGTGAGCTGCAGCGTGCCTTTCTCAGCCCTCCCAGGACAGCCACGGGAGCCGCTGAGAGCTGGACTCCACTCACCTTGCTGCTCGGAGGGGGTGGCTTCTGGGGAGGCAGGGGCTCACGGCCAGGCAGGCAGGAGTCAGCACTGTTGTCACTCTCGCTGTCACTGAAGCTTAGCCTGCAGTGCAGGCAGGGTGGTGTCAGAGGTGACATGCTACACCACACTAGCAGGTGTGAGACACCCCCTATTCACGTCTTCCTGCCCAGCCCTGAGTGCCAGGACCATCGGACTTGCCCCTAGTTGCTTCATGAGCTTCATGTGGCTGACCCTTCACATTCCAGTAACCAGAGACCATGGGGATGAGTCTCAAACCCTGCTGTAGTCCTGCAAAGCAGGCTGTGCAAGGGTTACACACAATGATGCACAGCCTGAGTGCCAACGTGACAGATGTCCTAAGCCCATAGTGGGTAGTGCTACGGAATCACATGACACCAGCAGGTCTCACTGAGTATTAACCTCCTCCTCCTCACTCTGTCACCTCAGTGACGGGAGTGGGCAAGAAGCTGCAGTCCAGGTAGGACTGGTGGCCACCGTTGTCTCTAGCATTAGTCCTTCTTGCACCATGTGCGCTTTGGGGTGGGGTCAAATCCAGGTCGTCAGGACTGGGAGCAAGTGACTTTACCAACTGAGCCATCCACCAGGATGGCACTTCATCCCTCAGCTCTCACGGTCGGTCTGTTATATCCAGGGCTCCTGCTCCGTGGCTGCAGGCCAGGACTTAGGTTAGGCAAGCACAGCCTTAGGTTCCCCCCATTTCTGCCCCTCTCTGTGCTCAACAGGTGGCAGCTGAGGGTGCTGGACCTTAGACATCCTTAGGGAGCAAAACATGACATGGAGCCTGGCCAACACACTGTGTTTGAGTGCCCTACCCGTGTTTAAACTTTCGTGACAATAGGGACAAATGCAGGCCTGATGGCTGGCAAGCTCCCACCAAGGGCCCTTCATAAACATGATGTCCCCACCGTGGAACCCACATAACTTTGACTCCTTCAGACAGGACTGTGCTTGCCACTCTTGGAAATCTACTACCCCGTTTGCTCCTAGGACCCAGCCTTCCCTGTGAGCAGAAGCCATAGCCTTGAATCTTACAGCCCTTGATGTACAGTGCTGTGTGGATGGGCAGGCCCTGGTTCACTGTGTTATCTGAGCAAAGGCTGTAGCCCTGTCCATCAGGGAGGGACTGTCACCAGCATGTGTCAAGCCTTCTGGTACCTCTCTGCAGTGAACCCTGGGGCACACTACTCTACAGTAGGACTAATGGAGCCCGGGTACTAGCCGTCTCTGGCTCTGCCTGTCACAGCCTAGTGTTCAGCTTGTTGGAGGCCTAGAAAGAAAGACTCCAGGTAAATCTCCCATTCTGGGGACCTGGGTAAAGACATAGGGGAACCCATGCTTCCCATTCTCCAGCACACCTGTCACGTCCAGCTCTCCCACAGGCAGCTACACTTCAGCCATGGTGGTGAAAGACCATGATTTAAAGGGAAACCTGGCCAGCTCCGAGTTCCCCAACCCGACCCTACCGGTGAAGCCTTACACTTGGGCTGCCTATACAACACCTTGGTCCCAGAATGACTGTACTGCCCACGCACCTGGACTCCCGGCCTGGGTTGGTCTTGACGGTGCTCTCCTCTCCTGATGATGAGTCATCCTCATCTGACCCCTCAGACTGTAGGTCCTCCACCATGGAGCGCAGGGGTCCTGAGGGCAAATGGAGAGGAAAGCTGAGCTCTGGCTGCCTCCCGCAGGGCCACCCCAGACTTATCACCACCTGCAGGGTCCCTCTGATCTGCAGCAAGTTCCCCAACCCTACCTTCCTGGCCCTCCTCACAGGCTTCAGGCTCCTGGTCTGCTAGTGGTCTACAAGATCTCTCCATCACAGCAGCCAAAGGTTCAGAACCCAAGCAGCCCAGCAGGGTGAAGGTCCCACGCTCTGCCTAGGACCAGAGTCCCCATGCAGCCTACACCCCTTTGTGAGGATGGCCAGTGCCTCACTAACCCTACATAGTACTCTGGTTCACTCTCCCCCTTTTCTCCAGAGGGACCTAGTTCCAATCTTCTACAGATGGCATCTTGGTTTATATTCCTGTTGCCAAGGCAACAGAGGGCACAAAGCCCTCAATTACCTTGGTCACATGATGTCAATTCAGCTGGTTCCCTGCCTATCCAGCGGATAAGAGCCTTGGAGAGTATAGGCTTCAAGGACCCCATCCCCCAGCCAAGCTCCTGCCCCCAACAGGGCTGCCACCGCCGGAGGCAGGCCAAGGCTCCTCTGAGGCAGATAACAGTAGCCAGGCCTAGCTTCCAGCCCTCCCTGGGAAGAACCACTAGAGTAGCCAAGCCTAGCACACGCGCTGTCATCTGATGCTGAGTGACGGTCTGTCAGAAGGAAGTAGGTCTCTATGGCCTTCAGACCCCAGGGACTGACCTGCTTCTAGGCGAGCACAACTACTTCTTGTTTACAAATCCTACACCACCAGGAGCTGTAGTATGTGTCCTGGCTGACAGCATGGGCCTCCATTGCCTCCTGGGCACTGAGGTCAGCTCAGGGGAAAGGGACATCAGACCAAAGGAGGGTCTGGTGCAAATCCAGGCTCGGTCTTTCTGAAGCAGCAGAAAGACCTTGCCTGTCACTCAGGAGCGCCATGCCTCTCTGACTCATATGTACTCTTCCCCAGGCCATGCCTGCTGGCCTGCCTCCTCCCTCTACCCCTTCCACCAGCTCCACCTCCCCGTCGGACCCACCTTGGCTGTGGTTCTGAGACGGCTCAAAGTCGGAGTCAGAGCTGGAGTCAGAGCTGGAGCTGGCGTGAGCTGGGCTTGACTGGGCCGACTTCAGCCCATAACCAGGGCAGCACGAGAGGGAAAGAAGAGATGTCATCTTGCAGGTCACAGGAGGGGTCATGAAGGGGCCAAACAGCCCCAAGGCACACAGAGCAGCCTTCTGCCCTAGCTCACACAGAGCCTGAAGCTTGTGAATCAAATACTCTGGAGCAGGCCACACCTTCCCTGGTCTTCCTGTAGCTGCATAGGGATGGATTTTGCCACCAGGGGGCAGTGACAGCCAGGACATCAAACAAGGCAGGAGGCTGCTACTGTGTGAACTCTCTAGAGAATGCTAGGAGACTGTCACTATGCGCACATGCAGTGTGTGTGGGTGGTGTGATGTGCAGTATGTGAAGTGTGTAGTATGTGAGGTCTGTATTGTGCACTGTGTGTTGTATGTAGTATGTGAGCTCTATCTGTGTGCACTGCATGTGTGTTGTGTGTGGTATGTGACGTGTTTATGATAAGTAGTGTGGTGTGTGAAGTGCAGTGTGGGTATTGTGTGTGGTATGTGAAGTGTGTGTGTGTGTGTGTGTGTGTGTTATATATGGTGTTGGGGATACGATCATGATACATACTCAGTTATCACAGATACCAGCAAGAGGCTGGCCATGGTGGGAAGCAGAGCATGGGCCCTGCTAAGCCTATCCCTCACCTGGGATAGAGTGGCTACAGCCCTTCCCTGGTCAAAGGGTAAAGTGGGAATAAGACATATCTTTTGTGGTAGAGCTCAGGACCCTCAGCCCTGCCCAGAACAGGGGACAGGGCAGTGCCCAGCCTGCAAAAAAACCTCAGCTTGGGCAAAGCCTGGGAGGGAACATTCCAGACTGAAGAAAAAAAACTATCCTATGCAGGGCTCACCACAGCCTAGTCCACTGGAGTCCAGCTGTGCTTGTAAGGCCTCTTCTTATCTACCTTCCTAGTGGCCAGTGGCAGTGCCTAGGAACATGCCACAGGTATCCATGAGTCTGTCCACTGAAGTTCTCAGGGTAGAACTCATAGACCCAGTCTGGAGCCAAGGCACCCTCCCTTGCACACACCCAAGGGCACAAAGTGATGAAAAATGGCTGCTCTCTGGCATTGCTCCGGGCCAAGGCAGGCTCTAGATTCAAGCCTCAATTTCCCCACCTGTATAGGATTGGCTCTACAGGTCCCTGCTTGGACATCCTACCTACTAGGCTCAGGCACAAACCAGGAAGTGTTGGGGACAGGTGCTGTCTGAGGCCTCAGTGGGTTAGTGGCAGTCTGCAGACCTCCCATCACCATCCTTACAGAGATTAACAGAATCTGAAAATCCTTCTCACTAGAGAGGGCCAGGAGGTGCCAAGTGTGCCCATAGCATGACAGCTGCCGCCCTTCTCACAGGGCCTGTAGTGGCTAGAACTGAATGGTCTAGGGACCGGAAGGTCTGGGGTATTGTCAGCTGTTTGGAGGTGTCAGCTTCCCCAGGAACTGATGCCTGTGTGAGGCCCTGACAGCTGTGGCAGTGCTGACTGGGGTGCTCAGGTACTGTCTACTACCCTCAGCCCCAGTCTGGAGGCAGTGGCCCTGGAGAGGCAGTGCCCAGTGTCCACCTGGGACAAAACATCAGTGCACAGCTCTCGGGAAGGGCTGGCTCCACAGCAGCCTAAGAGCCTCACACTGTCCTGGGGCCTGGAGGAGGAGCAGCAGAGGTCAAGCCTCAAGCCTGGCTGTTAAGCCCTACACAGCCAGTGCCTGCCTTCCACATAGTGATGAGCCCTAGAAGCTACTCACAGTTCTAGCACCCAACAAGCACAGTGGCAGGAATGGCAGGTACAAAGCCCCTAACCAGTTCATGATAGCCCTAAGAGCATCTTTAAAGCTGCCTAACCAGGGCTCTGATACGAGAAGGCAACTCTCTAGGAGTTGGCCAACTGCACCCTCTACCTTGCTGTGTGGCAGGTGAAGGAGACAGGAAAAGGAGCTCTGTATGGCTCTCTGGCTATAACATGCCTTCGTGATGGGTAGTAGGGCTACCAGAAAGGTAGGACACAGAGGGGTCATCTGGTTAATCTTGAAGAGTCAGCAGTGTCTACCTAGCCCCCAAAGTTGTTCATCCACTGGGTAGCATGAGGACTAGAGCTGTGAACCGCAGTGCTACAAGTCCCATACCATCCGGGGAGCTCAGCTACCACTGTATGGGCAGGGGAGAGCTGACCCAGGGAAGCCATAAGCCTGGCAAAGGGACACCCAGCACCATCTGCTCACCTCTGACCGGAAGGAGGCCTCATCCTCAGAGTTTGAGTCCTCAGCCTGCAGAGTCCGCTTGGCCTCCCTTGGCTCACTCTCCATCTTCCCCTTGTCACCTTTGCTGCTCTTGTCCCTGGCCACCTTCTTGTCAGGGAAGGAGGAGGCACGGGGTGAGGTGCCTGGCGCACGCCGTGCCCCCTTTGACCCACTCTTCTTAGGCTTTTTGGCGCTGGGCTTCGGTGAGTCTGTGGCAGCTGGCCTCTTGCTGGAGGCCTTGGGCAGGGTAGGAGGCTGGGACACACCCTTAGGGGACAGGCTCTCCAGCTTGGTTTCCTTTAGGGCCATCTTGGGCTCCTTGAAGGCAGCCTTGGGCACTGGGGCCTTCTCCTCCTTGGGCAGCTTGCGTGCAGCATCCTTGGCACTCTTGGGCTCGCGCTCTGGCTCCTTGGAGCAACTCCTGCTCTCTGAGTCCTTACGCGGCCGCTCACGGTGCTCCCTGGCCACCTTGTGTGGTTTGGAAGCCTTGCCACTCTCCTTGTTGGCGTCCTGCAAGGCCAAGGGCAGGGAAGGTGAGGAAGATGTGTCAGGGGCATGCTGGGGCCGCCTGGCTCTGCCACCCCGACCTGGGCAAAGGCTGATCTGCCTGTCTAAAACGTGTAGAGAGAATCTGCAACATGAAAGGGTGTGACCAATAGACACAGCAGAGCCATGCCCAGAAACTTGCAGAGCCACCAGGGCCCACAGCTGCCTGAATCTGGGAGACCTGAGGCTGCACTGCTAGAAGGAGCTGGCCATCCTCGATCCTTGAGGCCCTAGTCCATGTCCTCAGTACTTGCATCACATCCTGGAGTGTTCAACTCACGCCTCCACCAGTTCTAGCCTTCTCTTCAGAAGGCACAGCCAGTGGCCAGGCAAAGAGCTCAGAGCTAGCTAGGCAACAGCTCCTCCATGCAGACCATAACCAGGACAGACATGGTCGAAAGTACCACCAAGAACACCAGGCTGGTGGGCCAGTGCCTGCGAAAGGGGCTCTGCAACTGGACCACCCAAGTGCCCAGGGGCATGAAGTTGCCTGAGGATTCCTGACTGCAGCCTATGCCACTGGCCATGTTCCTATGAACTAGACAAGGAACACTGCAGCTGGCATCAGGGCTGGCAGTGGCCTCACAGAGACTGGGGGCAGGGGGGAAAGGGGCACTGTCCCCCAGTAAGCCACAAAGGAGGCAAGAAATGGGAATCGTGTGGTCCTCACTCTCTCTTGCAGAAGAAAAACTTGCAGGAGTGTAGGGCAGGAGTGTAGGGCAGGAGTGGCTGATGGGAATGTGCCCACAGCTGTGAGTGGTTGATAGGAACCACTCTCCTGGGGTCATGCCTGGGCAACTATAGAGTTCCAAGTCAACTAGCACTCTATAGTGAGACTCAGTCTCAAATTTTGGGAAATCCTTTGTATCTGTGAAGGCACAGTCAGTGAGGATGGGGCTGTCACAGGCTCAATGCTGCCCTCCCCCCCTAAACAGTGAAGAAGTGCACTCCAGAGAGCCTGCCAAGCCTTATGGCCTGGTACCTATTGGGGTGACACAGCCCATGCCTCCAAGGGAACAGGCCTGGATGGGCCTGGTTCCTGCCTTAGGTACCTGAGAACAGTTCCTGAGAGGTTCACCTCCTGCTTACTGTGGCCCTGTGTAGCCACCAGAGATTGCTCAGCCAGAGTAGCACAGGGGCTGACACTCAGGTCTGGACCACACTTTAAGGCTGGGGCTTCTGGGAGAGTCATCTGCAGAGAAGAAACTCTGTGCTGCCTAGAAATCTGTGAGAGCCCATGCAGTGCTCCACAGTGGTGCTAGCGAAGGCCACTAGAGAGGCACCTGTGAGATACACCAACGTTATCCTTCATTGCTTCTGGGGACTCCAAACAACATGGCTGGGTGAGAAGCCCCAGGTTGCTAGCAAAGACTGCTTCTCCTTCAACCTCCAACGGTCAATGAAGGGTGCCATCAGGGCTTGGTTAGAACTCCAAGATGCTGACCAGCTTGAGAATGTCACAGGCCTGTTAGCCTTGTGGAAAGAGGTAGAAGGAGCCTGCCCTGGTGCTTGCTTCTCTCTCTTCCTGCTGTGCCCATGGATGAGATGGCCCAAGGGTGGTCAAGTTTCATGGGGATGCCCAGCTGATAGTGCCCTATAGGCAAGTGAAGCAAGAAGAGTGTGAAAATGAAGGACAGATGCACAAAGTCATCAGTCACCCTCAGAGGGTCCCAAGAAGTTAGTCTAAGTACCCTGTGTCTCGAGAGACAGAATCAGGGTTCTAGGTTCAGACCTTGCAGTGGTGATGACAGCACTGGCCAGCCTGTGGCTGGGTGGTCCCTCCAGGAGGCCCAGTGTGAACTGTCCAGAGTGCTGAGCAAGGGGACAAAATGTGTGTCCTGGAGGTCAGCTCAGTCTCATGCATGCTATCCCCACCTCCTTCAAGTCGGCTCCATGCCAGCACTACTGACCACCAGACCTGGAAGTTACAAGGGCAGGTGTGGTCCAGAACCTAGAGCCAAGGAAGTCACCAAGGGACCAATGATAGAGATGCCCTGCACAGTAGCTGGGGACAAATCACTGTTGGGCAGGAAAGAGGGACCATGAGACCTGTGACGGAAGAAGAACTGGGCACAAAATGAGCAGCCAGATTCCAAGCACCACTCTTGGCCACGCTAGCTAGCGAAGCAACAAGGAGCAGGAGCAGAGGCTCTGGATGTAGGCGGCAGGTGTGCAGGGCTGGGATCTGCAAATGGTGGTGGCGATGGCTTGCAATTGCCAATGGCCAGGTCCATGCTCCACAACGCTGGCCTTCCACCTCACTAACCTTGGAACCGTGGGATGGTTTGTTCTTCTTGGGGTCAGAGAAGGCAGAGAGTGGAATTGTGGGTAACATGGGGTAGTCAGGGCTGGGCCTGGACACCGTGTCCGCTCCTTCGGGCATTACCATCACCTAGTGACAAAGAAGAGACAGAGGTTATCCACAGGCGCCAGGCAATGGTCTGGCGGCCGTGGAGCTGGCCTCCTGTGGAGGGAGAAGGAAGCTAGAGGTCAGCTGCCCAGAAGAGTCACAGGTTTGTCCTTGTGATGGAGCTGGGGACCAAAATGGCCCCAAGGCTTCTAGGAGTGGACCCTGGCCAGCAGACTGCAGCCCTGGTCAAGAAGATTCAAAGCCTGTAGCAAAGCAAGAGATGCAGCTGGGGCCATGACTGTACTGAGCACTGAGGAGGAGGCTGGAGGGAGGCCTGGCAGGAGAGTTCTGCCAGTTGTGGTGGTGGCAGCAGAGTGGCTTTTGAGGGATCAGCACAGATAAGGCTGGGACAAGTCTTCCGAACTTCAGGTACAAGCGGCTGGAGCTAACCACACAGAGCCCAAGCAACAAGGCAGAAGCCAAGAACAGGGCCAAGGGCAAGAAAGGTAAGAGAAGAACCGTAGGGGACAGTCAGTGCTGGGGCTGCTGGGAACCCTGGCCAGCTCAGGGTCACAGGCTAGGAAGAGGACCAGCCTGAGGCATAGGAAGTGTTGCCCTGCATCAGTTGCTTCCTAGGTGCCCGAAGCAGTTTGGGAATGGCCTCTAAACAGCAAGTTCATACAAAGATGGAGTTCAGTCACTGAGGATGCAACACTGCACTGAGTGCAGCAGAAAAAGGGAGAATGGGGCTTCAAAGAAAGGGTTTGGGCTGGCAGAAGAGGAACATCTGGGCTATGCACCTAGCCAGCCATGCCTTTCATCTGGGTATGCTAATCCCACGGTTAAATGACAATGCACTGAAATGTGACCTGCCCTGCTGTGACTTGCTCATAGGAGCCTGCCCAACCACAACAGAAGTGAGGCCACTATGGAGGCTGTGTGTCCCCAGCTAGGCTTTGTGAACCAGACCCTAAAAGCAGCTGTGAAGTTCCAGCCCCAGGACAATGGTCCCATGAGGAAGGGGCCTTTCAGGACAGGGTAGGAGCCCAGTGCGGGACAGACACCAATTCTAGGGCAGCTGGACTTCTATGGTCCCTGAACAACCTGACTTCTTTTCACTTGCCAGCCTGCCTGGCCTCCAGGTAAGCAGCTTGAGTTCCCTGCCAAGATGCCCAAGGCCAGGCACTGGACCAGCTGCCACATGGACCAGGCTCCCTGGTGTGATAGCCTCAGGCTACCAGCAGATCAAACACAGAGCTGGGCACCGGCTGACTGCCTTGGTAGAACAGTGGGATCCCAGTCTGGGCATGTCTAGAGTCAGAACCTATAGCCACTGTACACAGGGCCACAAGGTCCTAGCATGATGCCATCTCTGGTTCCCCAGTAACCACAGTTTCTGAACAACAAGCATTACCCATACAGAGATTCACAACCCAGAAGGTCAACAACACAGTTACCTGATCCCGGGAGTCACCTGGGAGCCATCATCCCACATCCAAGGCCACTTGAGACTGGAGAGTGTCTGGCTGGCTGGCTCCCTTGGGCCACTCGGGGAGTTCACTGCAGTCTCTCTTCAAGACCAGCTGGACACAGTCTTCCCTCCCTATCCCTTCTAGGCTGTGCCCAGATGATGCCCTGAGACTGTCTCCAGAGCTTGGGTAATACTTCCCCTGGCACCTGAGAGGCCTGAAGAGGCCTGAGACACTGACGCTCCCAAGAAGCTGACCTGGGGCCCTGGGGCCGCCCACACACACTGGCTATGAGGCACCTGGTGCAGCTACTGCACACACCCACACACCCTTAGCCATCCAGGACTCAGAGGGCAGAACAGCATCATGTGTGTGGGTGCACCGGAGGCTGCCACTGCCCCTGCCACCACCCAAGCAGTCACAGAGTTTTGCATGCAGGATTCTCAAACTCTCGCCTCAGAATAACCATTTCCTTTCTGAGAAAGGCCACTCCTGAGAGACCTGGCTATACAGAGCCAAGAGAAAGGGGATGCCTGACCCTAGAAACACACCCTGGCTGACATGGACCTAAAGAAGAGGGCAGGCCACACACTCAGATGCTGCTACAGAGCACCACACAGACCCACACATCACATACACACACCACAGACCACCCCCATACCTCTTACACACACAACCGACCAACCACACACAGGTCCTACCTCACAGACATATGTACAGCATCTCAGATATCACCACACACTCGTCCTACACTTAGACAGATCCCTTCACACACATCTCAAACAATACCACACAGCCACACATCTCTACCTCATGTCTCCAAGTACCACACACATAGTACACACCTCAGAACACCACACTCTCCCAAATAGTTACCACAACACACACTCTACATTAAACATATACTCTAAATAGAACGTAAGACACTCACCTTTCACACCACAACCACACATGCCACATACATATCTACAGACCACAAGTAGCACTGTACAGAATACCTCACAACAGAACACAACACACTCCATGCATAATCACACTCGCATACCAGACCACTACCATACTTGTGCATCTGCATGCACACATGAACTGTGGAACACCCATAAAACTACCCCCACAGTGCCCCCATACTCACACAAACCACACCCTCAGCTCCCCACACCCATACCCACACGCCCTTGCCAGACCATCATAAGCCTAGGCTAGCACTTGGGCATGTATGCTCTATGACCTTAGGTTGCAGGTGGCTTTGCCACCTTGCCCTTCAGCAGCCAGTCCAGTTGTAGCAGCCAGTCCAGCTGTAGCAGCCAGTCCAGCTGTAGCAGCCAGTCCAACTGTAGCAGCCAGTCCAGCTGTAGCAGCCAGTCCAGCTGTAGTTGTCTGCCCTTGTCAATGCCCCTCCGCACCTTGAGCCATTCAGGCTGCTGCCCACCCCATTGGTTAAGGTCTATTCATGCCTGGCCATGCTACCAGCCAACACAGAGCAGAGGTGGCAGGCAGGCACACTCACCCCGCCGGCCATGAGTAGCTTGCAGCGAAACTCAGTGGTGGGGTTGTTGAAGGTGAGCTTCTCACAGCGCAGGTGGTTGACAGGAGGGTTGCCCTCCAGGTTGAGGAACAGGTCGTAGGTGAAGCAGACCTTCCTCGGCTCCTCCTAGAACACAGAGCACCGTAAGTGCATCAGCAATGAGCGGAAACACTGCACACTGTGTAGACGGAGTCTCTTCCATGCCCCACTCCCAGCCTCCCTTTCCTTCCCCCAGGTCCCAGATACTCATCTCATCTGTCATTCAAAGGACTTGACAACCATGAACAGTTGAGCCCTGTGATGCCAACAGGGTAAGGACTCTTGCCTCTGAGATCCCCATCAAATTGAAGAGCACTAGAGAGGTGGTTCTTCCCTAAGCCTCACCCAGCAAGGCACTCACTCCCTGTTACTCTTTCCTTAAGAGTCCCCCAGATATATATTCCTTGGGTCTCAACCGAGAGCAGAACAGTAGGAGTGGGGTCAAATCACATGGTTTTATCACAGGAGGCACAGGGAGCCACCACAGAAACCAAAGCTCAGAGGCTTTGGGTGCAGGGGTTTGGAAATCAAAAGGAACCACTCTTGGGTGATTTGACACCCCACTGTCAGGTGATGCTGTATTTCCACAATGTCCCAGCCTGTGTCCTGAGTGCTGGATGGGAACAGCACTGTCATGCCTGTCCCCATCCCCAGGGCTTTTAAACCTACAGACACGGGACAGACAACTGACTTATGATATGGGTGTCAGCACAGTTCCATGGAGGCAAAACAACCTCCTCAGCCAATGGTGCTACAAGTAGACTGCCACACGATGAGAAAAGTACAAGGGACTCCACCTCACCCGGCAATCAGAAAGGAACCCAGGTAAGCAGCTGGCTCAGAGGGATGGGCTTTTGCCATGCAGACCTGAGGACCACATGATAGAAGGAGAGGGGAGCAGGCTTAAGAAAGCAGGGACAAGAAAATAAAGATAGTCCTCATCCCTAAGAGTCCCAGAAGCAGCTGAGATCTGAAGGTTCAAGAGCTATGACACTAATGGTTACCAAGACCAAGACAGGCTGTGACACTAGTAGCTGTAAGCTGGAGGACCTGACACCCAAAATACCCAAGGCCCATGTGGGAGCTGTAGCTGCTAGTCATTCAGGGCTGCTAGGAACATGTCAGGATAACAGCTGCCACAGGCTGAGCAAGCAGGGTGCCACTACCTCCAAGCTGAACCCCAGAAGCTCTAGTCTCCTGGTTGGAAGTGTCTAGTCAGCAGCAGAGTCCTAAGCATTGGGCATTCATGCTCATGTGATGGCCTGGCTTGGGAGCCGCTCTCCTGATTTCTTGTTTGGATGTCTTAGAAAGAGAGTACAGCTACGTCAACACCCTTGATAAAGGATCAGTACTTCTTTTTTTTTTTTTTTTTTTTTTTTCTTTTTCTTTTTTTCTGGAGCTGGGGACCGAACCCAGGGCCTTGCGCTTGCTAGGCAAGCGCTCTACCACTGAGCTAAATCCCCAACCCCAGGATCAGTACTTCTTGAGGGATAAGAGCTCCTTTGCTCCACCCCCATCCCTATCTTAGTGGAGATGGGCCTAGTCCAGACTTTTAAGCTTGACTTTTAAACCCATTGAAACATTAGCTTCACATTAGCTAGTCAGTGTGATTATAATAGATTCAACTCCTGAGGAAACAACAACAAAAAAGTAATCCCACCAAAAAACCCAAGCAAACCACCATCATTAACCACCACCTCCACCACGAACATCTCCTCCTCTACCACCACCACTTCCTTTTTCCTTTACCACCACCACCACCACCACCACCACCACCACCACCACCACCACCACCACCACCACCACCACCACCACCACCCCTCCCCCCCTCCTCCGCAAAAGGCAGGATGCAGGACAGGAAGCCTCTGTAGGTAGCCCTAGGTCCAATGCGACCCTGTTTCCAGCAGGCATGCCCTGAGTCTGCCAAGGACTATGTCAGTAAATGTGGGGAAAACCAGACAAAGGGTGTATGGGTCAATTTACTCAATGGTGGCCGTATGAGCTCTGAGGACTTAACGTGACTCTGAGCAGGGGCTCAGCCAGCAATGTGCCATCCCATGACAGCAGCAGAGTGGTCCCTGGGTCTCCCGTTTGTCTGTTGGCATACCTGCCACTGGACAGGTCCTCCAAGAGTTGTGAGTAAAGGGCAGTAGGGAATGAGACTAACACTGAGGGCAGAGACCCTGAGCTTAACAGACATGGGTTTCTGCATAGTCTCGGAAACAGATGGAAGGTTGGCCTAGATGAATGGGGGCTATGTCCCTTCTTGTTCCTCCCACAAAAGAGGCAGCAGAGGTGCAGAAGGCATGGAAACAATCAGCAGAAAAAGCTGCCCCCCCCCCTTATCCCCAAGGTCACCTCTACAAGAAGCCAGCATCTCACACTGGCTCCCTCTCCATGCTGCCCTTAACTGGATCCCAGATATCATTCTGTGCAGAGGGGAACCCTGTCTTGGCTGGAGTGGAGATGACCTGGCACTCACCCTGCATTCCCTACAAAAAGGACACAGACAGGGAAATAAGAGCAGGTCAAGGAGGGAGGACAGAAGAGGGAGGCGTTTCTACTGTGTGATACAGGATCTGGACCTGGCCAATTGATCTACAGCAGAGATGTAAGCTCAGACTCGTGCCCTTGGGGCCATCAAGCCTTAGGATCCAAAGTCACGCCTGAGAGAGAAAATGCTCCAAAGATGAACTAGCAGCCCAGAGGGGTGGGACAGGTCAACACCAAACGGACACCTTCAGGGCTTAGCAAATCATCTGCCAAAAGAAAAGAGGGGGAACTACAGCTGAAAAAGGATGAAGAGGACAGTGAGTAGGGCTGAGACTGTGACTAGAAGGGAAAAAGGACTAACCAGTCAGTGTAGGAAGACCTGTACCCCACTGGTTCCAGCCTGCAGCTCTACGGTAGTGACTAGAAAAAGGGCTGTGCAGAGCTGGCTCAACAGGGCAAGCAAGGACCCTAGGGAAAAGGTTCTTGGGTATGTATGTATGTTCACACATGCATAATTCAGTGTCTTCCTCAGTCACTCGGCAGCCTATTTTGTGAGGCAGTGCCTCATTGAATCCAGAACTTAACCAATTATAGGCTAGTTAATCACCAAGTCTCAAGGATCCTGTGGTGGTTTGAATATGCTTGGCCCAGGGAGCAGCACTATTAGGAGGTGTGGCCTTGTCAGAAGTGCGTCACTGCTCACTGCGGGAGTAGTAGGCTTTGAGACCCTCCTCCTAACTACATGAGAGCCAGACTTCTCCTGTTAGCCTTCAGCTCCTCCTGCACCAGGCCTGCCTGGACGCTGCCGTGCTCCATCTTGATGATAACTGACTGAACCTCTGAACTTGGAAGCCAGCCCCAATTAAATGTTGTCCTTGTAAGAGTTGCCTTGGTCATGGTTTCTTCACTACAGTAAAAACGCTAACTAACACAGAGCCCTTACACAGGGATTATTCACATGCCACACACAAGTTTTTCTGGAGGGCAGTGGGAAGTCTCATGCTAGTGTGGCAAGCTCCTTACTAGCTGAGCCCTGTTCTCTATGGAGTGACAGGGAGGGAGGGCAACCTGAGACAATGCACCATGCCTTTAGTCACCCGTGCTGACTCAGGACTCCTTGGGGACACAGATTCTCAGAGCTGGAGATACGCCTACACACTAGGACCTGAGGGCCAGCATATGCTGTCCAGTTCCCCCAAGGCTAAGGTCCTCAGTAACTTCAGTCAGTCTCGCAAATTGTCCCAACTTCAAGCAGCTTCATATTCATCTCATGCCCCTGTACAAAACAGCCACCCATACCCACAAGAGGGCAGCGAGCCAGCATCTCTCCAGGCTCAGTCAGCTGCAATGCCACCCAACTGGCCAGACCAGTCCTGGTGCCAAGGGAGCCAGGAGTCCACACAGCTCAGGAGGAATGGCTTCAGGACAAGACACCCCTGGGCATCTGGACCCATTCCTCACCCTGAGTGTGAGAGTACAGCAGCCCTCAGACAGACTCTATGTCATCAGCAGTCAGATAGATCTGGGTATGGCTTGAACACATGGCTGAGGCCCCAGATCCACGTGTGAGTTCACAAGAGACGCTGCCCTCAGCACCATGCCCTTCCACAATAGGCAGTTATCACTCAAATGCTGACAGCAAATAATGTGGGAGGGGGAGGGAGAGGAAGGAAGGAGAAGACTGAAAGAGACTCTGAGAGCCAGCCAAAGAGCCAAGGCCTCCCCTGATTGCTGATTTAAATCCAGTTCAAAAAGACTAGTAAAACACATACACTAAGAAATGAAAACCATACAGAGAAGACAGACCAGCATATGAGAAAAGCACACAAGCACACTCACACCTGTACTGGTGGGGCTCAATGATGGGCATGCACCTGGCATATAAGCAGAGGCCCTGGACTCTACCCTCAGTGCCTTAAACACAAAAGCAGTGACAAGTGAGACCCATGTGGTCATTCCTGAGGCACCAGAAAGTGGCAGGTAGAGACACCAGGGCTCCTGCAGCACAGATCTGCAGACGCTCTGATGAGGTGTCTGAAAGTCTTATCTCCCACAGACGCGCAGTGGACTGTTTACAGGTCACATAGTGAGCCGGAGAACTGGCAAGGCTCATATCCAACACTTCAAGAGCAAAGAGAGAAGGTGCCACAGGCCAGCCGGCAGCTGGCGGGCAGTCCTCCACTTCTCTGCAGAATTTCAACTTTTCTACACTGCAAGCCACTCTCTGAATATGCCCTGCTGCCATGCTCTTCTCATCTCTTTATTGGCACCCTCTGCATCTATGGGCCCTTCTCCTGTCCTCCCCCAGGGTCACCTGAGCCACCAGGCTTTGTGAAACAGCCCAGGCTTCAGCAGCATCAGGGACACTCTGGTCAGAGTGCCAGGCCACACATGGCTACACCTCACTGCCCA
The DNA here is from genome assembly GCF_021556685.1 of Rattus norvegicus. Classification (NCBI taxonomy): domain Eukaryota; kingdom Metazoa; phylum Chordata; class Mammalia; order Rodentia; family Muridae; genus Rattus; species Rattus norvegicus. The sequence goes on from NC_141542.1 coordinate 6,663,616, forward strand.
CACACACAAGGCTTTCCTGGAGACCTAGTCAAAAGCTTGCCCTCTCAGGACCCCCAGCAGTATGCATTAGTGCCCACTCTTGCTGCAGTGACAAGTGTCATACACCCTGGAGGAATACAGGATAGGAAGTCCCTTCGGCATGTGGTACCTGTGAAGTGACAGCAGGTAGGAAAGCCCCAGCCAGCAGCAAACACTGCACAGGGAGAGAGAGCCCTGTGTGAAGGCAAGAACATCTTGGACAGTGGAAGGACCCACCATTTGGGCTGGAGATGGCTTAGGTTAAGAGCACTAGCTTTTGCAAAAGACTTGGATTTAGTTTCCAGCACCCAAATGGTGACTCACAACTGCCTGATAACTCCATGTCCAGGGAATCAAACACCTTCTTCTGGCTTCTGCAGCACCAGACAGACACATGATATGCACACAGGCAAACACTTAAACACAAGAAATTAAAAAAAAAAAAATCTTTCAAAACAGAGAAGAGTGAATTACCTAACCCAAGCACAGGTTGCACGGGTGACAACGACTCAGTCATTCTTGGCCACACAGAACTTGAGGACGGCCAGGGTGCACAAAGCCCTGATCTGAAATAAAGCCGACAGCCAGGAGACAGAAGCACTGATGGTCACTGAGGGATACTCTGACGGCAGGCAGTAAGGACAAACAGCCACCGGCCGGTGCTGTAGTGTGCATAGCTCAGGTGGTCAGGTGGGGATGTGCACACTAGGACCCCACAATAGAGTGGAGACAGAGCCCTGTCTAAGGACTGGGGGCACGAACAGCCCAGACTCTACCTGCCCCGGTTTACACCAGCATCTGCTACCACGTCAGGTCTAGACGCACACACAGCAGAGCCACAGCTGAGACTGAAACAGAGGAGCGGTTGCCAGGATGATTCTGACTGGCTATGTTTGGGTGACTCAGGGATCAGACTTATGGACCTAACATGTGGGCAACTTGGGCAACTTGTGATGGGTATGTGACTCCATGGGTAGGACTGTGGTGGCCACTGCAGGTCTGTGGACAGTGTCCTTGCTGGACTACGGAGACCTGAAGACAGATGGGACTGATGCTACCCATCCTCACAGCCAGACCGGTCAGCCTGCCAGGTGCACAGCCCTAAACCAAGGAGACTCACCAGGCTACCATATGGCTGCCGGCAAGGGATTAACTGTCTCAGAAACCCACCACAAAGATCAATGTGGCCATGAGAGAGGCTTTCCCCTGTTCAGTCCCAAAGAAGAGCATGCACAGTGACAGGGCAGGGCTCACCAACAGCACAGGGAGATGTAGTGGGACCTTTGGAAGAAAGAACAGCAGCTTTCTGCAGGGGTGAGGCAGGGGGACCTCACAGCAGGCTGATACTGTGTAACACATTCCTCAGCAAGCAGAGACTCAAAGAGACACCAGGGAACTGTGCCAGGAGGCAGTACTGGTCATCCCAATGCGCAGGAGGCTGAGGCAGAAGGATGCCAAGAAGGCTAACCTGGGCTTTGAGACCTTGACTCAGAATTAAAAGTACATAGAGAGCAAAAGATAACACGGAATAATTCCGTACAAACTGGCCTGTCTGATGACAGCAGCTACTGTAATCAGCCTGTGGCAGATAGGAAACCAGCCAGGTGGCAGCATCACAGGTGACCCAGCACCAAACTTCTGATCTCTACAAGTTCTGTACATATGGTGTACTCACATATACATGGCACACACACTTGCACGTGAAGTAAAATACACAGCTTCTTAAACAAAACAAAACCATACAAACAAACCAAATCAGGTGACTAGGAAACGCAAGCATGGAAGAGGATAAAGTGTCCATGCTACAAGCACAAAGACTCAAGCGCAGACCTCTAGTCCCCGTATGAGCTAGATGTGATTGCACACACCTGTCACCCCAACCTTGGAGAAGTGTATACAGGAGGGCTCAGGAGGCTTGTCCCCTCAACCCGTCCAACCACCAGTGAGCTCCAGGTTTGGTGAGAGACCTTGTGTCAAAAATTAAGGTACAGGAAATGTTAAAGCTCTTTTAGAATTTGTTTAGCAGGTTTTCTGACTTTGGTCAGAAAAGTCCTTCCAATTAAAAAAAAATTAAGGTACAGGAAGGCAGGAGAGGTTGCTCAGTAGCTCTAAGCACTGACTGCTCTTCTAGAGTACTTGGGTCAATTCCCAGCACTTACACGGTGGCTCACAACATTTGTTAGCTCCAGTTCCAGGGAATCTGATCCCTCTTCTGGCTTCTGTAAGCACCAGGCATGCACTTGGATATACATGTAGGCAAAGCACCCATACATATAAAAATAAAGAAAAATTTTAAAGAAACCAAATCCTAAAAAGATATCCTTTAAAAGATATAATAAAATAATTTCTTAAAATATGGGCCAAGATAGAGAAAGACACTTGACACTGACCTCTGGCCTCCACAGACATGCACATGGAAACATGTTAATACACACATGTACTCATGCATGACAGGACAGACACAACACACAAATAAATGCTAAGAGAATAATGCTAAAGGGACAAGGAATAGCGGGTGCCAACAGACAAATCATGAAGAGAAAGCAAGTGTCTTTCTACTCACAGCAGAGTCCACAGAGAGGTGTAGCTCGGCAGCTGGGAGCAGCAGCTACTCCTCAGGAGCTAGGCTCGCTTTCCAGCACCCATATGGCAGTTCATAACCATCAACCTCCAGTCCCAGGGGAGCTGACGCCCTCTTCTGGTCACCTTGGGTACCAGGCACACATGTGGTACACAGATATGCAGGCAAACATTCAAACACGTAAAATGTATCTTTTCAACAAAGTTAACTTCTTCTACAAAAAAGTAAAGATTCTGAACAAACCCACCACAAGCAAGAGACTGAAGCAGCTGTCAGGAACTCTCTGGAAACAGCAGGCCAATGGTGATACCTGCACCATAGCACTGTGCAGACTGAAGCAAGAGGAGAGATAGCAGATTCCAGACCTGCCACAGCAGACATGACTCTTGGACACAAAGCTTCCCCTGGCATGACCTCCTGAACATGCAGGAACAATCGCCTGTCCTACTGACTCAGCAGCGTGAGAAGAGGGACAGCCCCTCTTTAAAACAGTCTGTGTGGGTGGCACCAATTCACATAGAAACCAGGGATACCAGGGTAAGCCAGTGCTGCCAATACGTATGAACACAGAAGCAAACCCTGGGGAAACACTCGGAGAGTGCATCCAACAGCTGTGAAGATGGCGCACACCACACACCAGGGCTGGACCAGGGGGGGCAAGGCAGAGCACACAAAGCCACCTGGAGTGGAGCACTGGTGACAGGAAGGGAATAACCACATGGTTTTTCTTGACAGTGGCAGAAAAAAAAATAGCTTTGACAACATGAAATGCTTCTTAATCATAAAGGAGAACCCCACAGGATGCGAGGAGTACGTGTGACATACAAAAGCTCTGTGTAGTGCCTGCCTCTCCCAGGAGAGAGTCCTGCCATCTCCTAACAGTAAGGAGCCACAGGCCCATGGAACCTCTGGTCCCAAGCCCACACCCCTGACACAGAAGCTGCTCACATCCTTGCAATCTTGATTGGCAGTGTTCTGCAGGCTACACTTAAGAGATGCTGTACACACTGTGCAGGATCATGTGTCTGAACCCTAAGGTATGCTTTGGCAGTAAAGTTCTTGGTTTTGTTTTTACTTTTAGAAGTAGGCTTCCTTAACCCATTAACAGCCATTTACAAAAGGCCCATAACCAATGGAAACTTCCCTTAAAACAGGAGGCAAGGACGCATACTTCATTAATGCTAAAGTACTCGCCAGAGCAATGAGACAAGAAGCCATACGTGTTGAATCAGAAAGGGAATCAAGTGACTGAAGACGATGTGAGGGACACGGAAACCATCTACACACACCTGCACCCACACACCCACTCAGGCATGCACACACATAAAACTAAACCTGTATCACTAATGATTCCACTGAGCTGCAGATGTGAGACTGTGATAGCTCAACTAAGTGCCACCATGATGAGATCTAGAGTTACCTGGGAGACAGGACTCTGTGAGGTTAACTGATTAACTTGATTAGGTTAACTGCAGTGAGAAGATCTGTCCACTGTGGGAGGCATCATTTCCTATGCTGAGACTCTGGGCTGTATTAAAATAAATAAAATGGGGGCTGGGGATTTAGCTCAGTGGTAGAGCGCTTGCCTAGGAAGCGCAAGGCCCTGGGTTCGGTCCCCAGCTCCAAAAAAAAAAAAAAGAAAAAAGAAAAAAAATAAATAAAATGGTCCAGCAATATAATTAAACAGGTAAAGAAACATGTTATTGCCAGGCCCCAGTACCCACATGGTGAAGCTGAGAACGGATTCCCATATGTTGTACTCTGGTCTCTAAATACATATACATACAAAATAAATATTATAAAACATACATATATAAAAATGAAGCTGGGCACAATGGTACAAGCAACTGATCCCAGCAATTCCAGGGGTAGACAGATCTCAGTGGATGGAAGGCCAGACTGGAACCTGGTCTACATAGTGAGTTTCAGACCAATTATGGCTACCTAGTATGTCTCAAAAGTCACACAAAAGTAAAACCACACTGGCCCTGGAGGGTCATGTAAAGCCCAGGCTCTGTCTCCAGCACGAAATTAGCCCACAACTACAGAACTAGTATAAACCTTAGGGTTGGCCTCTATGACCTCAGGTGGCAACTGATACTACAGTCATGTGCAAATAAAAGGAAAACCAGAATACCAAATTTCCTAAAAATGTGAGATCTTTGTACATAAAAGGACGTAAGTAAGAAAATAACTGCAGATAGAAGTAAGGCACCTGCTGGTCACACATGGCCAGAGTACAATACCCAAAGTACACAAAAAGCTTCTACCATAGAGCACAGCAATATCAACTCCGAGCAGAGTGTATTATCTGAAGACCAGTGAGCTATCAGAAGATGCTGGGCCACCATGACCATAAGAAAAGGCAAAAACCTCAACAAGAAAATCCATTTATCCATTGAGCGGGTCAAGGTTTAAACATAGAGTAGGCGTGGTTGAGGTCACACAGACACAGGAAGTCTCATCACCGTGAAAACAAAATGGTATAGCCACCACAGAACATGAGGAACTGTTCAGAAAGTAAAGTTAACCTGACCCCTTCCAGGCCCCTTACTCCTCTCAGTCCTCCCAACTCCTCCTAGCACACCCTCTTCCAAGACCTCCACTCCCCCCAGGCCTCTTACTCCTCTCAGTGCCCACCCCCCCCAACTCCTCCCAGGCCCCTACTCCTAGAACCCTCCTAATTCTTCTACTAGCATCTACCAGAATAGACAACGCCATGCACAGATGTGGTGTTGGCTGCCATGGCCACTGCATTTCCAACAGCAGAGTGAAAGTGGGGAGGAACAGTGAAGTTGCAGGGCTGATCCCACCTGTGGGCCTCACCTCTGTAACTTCTGCAGGACAGCCTGCCGTCTGCTACTTGAGCCTCTCCTGCCAAATACTGGCATGTGATTCATCTACTTTCTGACAACAGGCTATTTAAAGGAGCCTCTCAGAGTGTGTGAAGTGTAGAAGAAAGGCAGAACAGGCCTCCAGTGTGGCTTGCTGGTGCTCAGCAAGGATGGCAAAAGCAAACAGCCAAGGTGCTGTGTAAATCCTGGCAAACACTATTAGGCTCAAACCTGGTTCCGGCTGGGCAGGGCTGGACTACTTTGATGTCCACAATCAACAGAGAACATTAAATCGGGGGTTTTCAAAGAAGTGCATACAAGGGCACCCAATGACCAAGGACAAAAAACATCAGTTTGAAAAACCAGAAGGAATTGGCTCCTGATCTCCCCTGGGAGTGACCATTCAGTCTCTAAGACAGAGTTGGCCCTGAATGACGAAACTGCAACCTACAGCATGTGTGCAAAAGTGACCCAGGTAGGTGTGAAGACACACTCATCCATGTTGACATATGCAAATGCACAAATACCCCCATGTACCTACACATTCATGTGTTCACACAAATACACAAATAAATGTCATGCTTGTAAAAAGAAGGAAGTTCCTTCTTTTTAAATACAAATCCTTTATACACAAGCCTTCATAGACTCAAGGGAAGCTCAGCTTATAGGAGAGCAGGCCTGGGGTCTAGGCAAGTCCCTCACTGCCTGGTTACAGATCCACTATGCTTTTTAAGCAGCCAGGCCACATCACAGCTAGCTTCTTCTCCAGCTATAGCCTGCAGAGACAATGGACCTCCTCTAGCTAGGTCTAGGGGGATGGGAAGGAGGGAGACTCTAAGACACTTGGGAACAGATGTGTTTGGAAAGCCCTTGCCCACCGCCCCCGATAACCTACCAAGGTCACAGACTCTGACCACTTCACAGACTGAACCTAAGAGCCACTCTGACGGCAGCAGCTCCTGAGATATAAGCATGGTACGTCATTTAGAGCCAATACTCTTTCTACTGTTGCTGAGACAGGGGCACCCCTGTAACCTTGCCTGGCCTGACTCCTGCTGGCTCCAGACACTAGATGTCCTGTGTCTTTTAGTCTCTCTCCCCAATCTGGTGCTGTCCCTTGTCTGAGAGTAATGCACATCTATCTATACACAGCATATGCAGTTCAACACAGGTGCACACACCAGGGGTGTGGTGGCAGGAAGACCTGCGTGCCTCCAGTGTGTCATCTGGATGTCACCCAGATCCAAGCACTCACATTGTACAGTGCAGAGCAAGTCTGGCCACAGCCCTGTGAGTGGCCTGGCTCTATTCAGAGGTCAGGAATGATGGGTGTGCTGCCTAGATTTATGTCAACAAGCTAGAGTCGTCTAAGAAGAGGAAATGCCTTCATAAGATCAGGCTTTGCACAAGCCTATGCGACAGGGTCCTGCCCATTGTGGGCGGTACTCTCTCTGGGCTGGTGGTTCTGGGTTCTATAAGAAGCAGGCTAAGGAAGCCAGTAAGCAACACTCCTCCATGGTCTCTGCATAAGCTCCTGCCTCCAGGTTCCTGCCCTATTTGAGTTTTCTGTCTTGACTTCCTTCAAGGATGGACCACCATGTGGAAATGTAAGCTGAATGACTGTTTCCTCCCCAACTTGCTTTTTGGTCACTGTGTTTCAATGCAGCAACAGAACCCTAACTAAAACAACAGAGGAACACCATAGGTCTGAGCACAGCTGTGTGAGTGGCCTGGCTCTGAGACTAGAGATGGTGGGGAATGATATATGCCTACAGTTAGGTGAAAGCTCTCACTCTTGCACTAGGTCCTGCTTTGTGGTTTTTCCACTGTGGCGCTTAACTGGCGCTCCTTTCAAGTGTCCGATCCTCAGCAAACCTCCCTGGGAGACCCATGAAGCAAAGTAGGCAGGCCACACTGCTGTCACTACACTGCCCTGTGACCCCTTCCCTGTATCTGCATGTAGCCTGGGTGATGAGGAGACAAGACCTTGCTTAGCACAGACCCCATTGGTGTGATCAAGCTTGGGTTCCTCCCTCCAGGGGACTGACTCCCAGCTCCCTTAGAGACACAATTCCCTGGCTAGTCTTTGTCCTGAGAGTATATGCACAGGACAGGAAGTCATCATACAGATGTCCAGTATGACTCAGAAAACACTCATACCCTCAGCAAAGAATCTCACATGAGAGACCCTGTGATGAGCCAAGAACTGCCTCAGAAGGACGTGTGGGGACATAGTGGGGACATAGTGGGGACATAGTGGGGACATGTGCATGGTCAGCAGCCCAGAGCAACAAGGGGTCCATGACAACATCTGACCTGTAGCTCACATGAAGCCCTTGGGATCCCCAAAGAGTATGCAGGGGCACAAAACCTCAACCACCAGGGTTGCACCTTCCTGAGGCCCAGATGCAGTCCCTCTCCCCTAGGACAGGACGGAGGACAAAGTCTCAAGACCTTGGGCAAAGTTGCCTGGGCACCTGCCTTCAGGGCGGGATGAACACTCAGGTACGACTGCTGGGTGAAGCAGACTGCGTGACCTGTGCGAGAACATGGTGGCAAATGAGCAGCCATGCTTCATCACGCCCAAGGGCCGCTGGAAACCAAAGACCCCTTCTTATGCAAGGATGAAAAGCAGGAGCAAAGCACATAGTGCAACCCACCCTCCCCGGCCTGCTGACACAAGTGAGCAGCTAGGCGAAGGCACTGCTCTGCTTGTGAAGCCCAGGAATGTGTTATGGCATAGCTAGTGGCCCTGGTTCATCCCACCATGGCCAAAGCAACTAAGAAACACCAGGAGTGTGAATCTCCTTTTAAATGGTGCCTGGCACAGCAAGGTCTGCCCAAGATGCCAGGACATGGATGACAGCCCCATCCAGGATGTGCCTCAGACAGAGTGTGAGACAGGAACAGGGGGAAACAGCCTCTACCCAGGCCACTCTGCAGGCTCTGCAGTCCAGGAGCTCCATGCTGTTCACCCTTGAGGATACCAACAGCATGTAAAGACGCAGGGACACCACAGCTGACTGCAGGCTTGCAATCAGAAAGCCAGATCCCTGTATCTGTCCGATGGCAGCCATCCTTGGCTGAGACAGGGCAGCTAACTCTGGCTAGACCTGTGGTAAGTCAACCCATAGGGACTGGGGGAGCAGAGAGGGACTTAATCACTACAGAGCTGGGTAAACGCCTGGGTAGTAAGCAAGACCCTGCCTACTCTCTAAGCACTGTGCCTTCCACTGGCATGATGTTTACCACACAGTCTCCTCACCCATTAGCACAACAGGCTCTGGGACAAATTGCAGAGAGCTGTGGGTGGCTGGGGTTAGGATGTCTGAGGAACCAGAGCCCAGCCAGCTCACTTGCTTGGCCAGCAAGGGAGAAGCCCACAGGTGTCAGGGACACAAGGCTTCTGAGCACAGGGGACCATAAACAGTCCTTAAGCTTCCAGGACACTGAGTCTGTTGGCCCAGAGGTGGGTCAGTTGTACCAGTAGCCCCACTGTCCCTATACTTCATGGCCTCACCATGAACAGGTTGGCAGTAGGACCCTTGTCCCTTCCTGGACCACAGTAGGACAGACTGCTATGTGCTTCCTGCCACTCACTTGATCACTGAAGGCTGCAGGGAAGTACTCATGACCTTGGCTCTGCCTCTACTGTGGCATGGCTGAAACTCAGGATGCACTTGCAATTCACTGAAACAGCACTTGCTCCCACAGGGCAGCACACCCGAGCCTGTCCCTAGAGGTCCTTGCAACAAAATGGTGTCTCTCCTGTCACTCTCAAATCTTTTCAGAGCTGATATAAAAAAGGCTGAGATAAACTTGGGGTCTTTCGGGAATAAGGTACCCCTTGCAACAGAGGCCTTTTCCAATACAGAGAGAAGCATAATGCTCCTAGACTGTGTGCATCCGGGCTGGGCAAACAGCTTCACTGGTGATGTTTTTGCTTACAAGCATCAGATCACTCCTGAGTGTGATCTGTAACCCCAGAGCTGAGGTATAGACAGGCAGATGCCTATAGATCACTGCAGTCAAGCCAGTGAGAGGCCATATTCTCACGAGGTAGAGTAGGGAATCACCCAGTTTCTAAAGATGCTCTTTGGCTCCCATGCACACTTGTGAAAACATACCAACACACACAACTCAGAAAAAAAAAAAGAACCTCACCGTGCCATCGTATAGAAGCATCATAAACCTCAAAACAACTGAGAGGTGAGCAAGAGGGCTCACTCGGTCAAAGTGCTTGCAGCTAAGCCTAATAACCTGAGTTCAAAACCCAAAGTCCCCTGATAAAAGGAAAGAACCCAATTCCCCACATGAGGTCTTTTGCCTTTGATGTGTGTGTGTGTGTGTGTATGTGTGTGTGTGACAAACATATATAAATGCATGGACAGAGTAAAATTATAAAGTTGTAAGAACTACAGAGAAAAACAACTGGAAGGGCACAGGTTCCCAGTACACAGAAGTTAAATCTTTGGAGGAGAAGCCCCTCTCCCTGTGCCAGTGCTGGCTGCTGTGAGATGGCCTCGGCATGCGCAGTAAAGAAGCAGGCTGTTGAAAACATGCTCACACTGCATGCCATCCCAGCTGTCCCTCTGTGGGCACTGCTCTGACATGCTTCATTCACTCAGGGACCCTGACAACTCTTCCCTTGGGAAGGTGGTTCTTAGGACACAGCCAACCCAGCTTCCCCACTTGCCAGCCTAGGACATTTATTGTCTGGAGGTCTGTGTAGCCTCACCAGCAGAACTTGCTCCAGGGGACATGTCCCACTTAGTCATTTTCCAGACACTGAAGTCCTCAGTTTCTGACTGAATGTGCACTGTTGACACAGGCACCCATGTCAAGGAGACCATAGCCTCAGGTTCAGAGGGACAGCAAAGCCTTGAGGGGGAACACACCACACACAGCAACTACAGGGTTGACAGGGTGTACAATAGCCACCATAGCTTTCTCATGCTGGGTGCTGACAGTCTACAGACTGCTCCCCTACAGAGAGGGCTCCTATGGAGATGAACTACCCTGCCTCCCTGCCTAGCTGTGGGCACAAACCCCACCTTCTGGTCCAGCTGTGTGTGGGCAGCTGTAGTTTCTCTGAGTCCAGCCTAGATCACCAGATTGGAAATCTCTGTGTCTTTCTTCGTTCCTCTGCCCTATTGAGGGCTCATGACCTGTATGCAGCTGGGTCAGCCTCCACTTTTTGTTTCTACTTTTCATTCTGTTAGGGTCTAAGCTTGACTGACAAGCATGTGCCCCTAGTCCCACCTCTACTCCCTCCCTCACAGTCTGGCTCCTGCCAGGGTCACAGGTGCTTTCCACTCCCTCAGCCTCTTACCTTGTTTTTGAAGTACACTTCGATGAGCATGATGAAGCCTGCGTAGCCTGACTCCTCCACTTTGTAGGGAGGCTCCTTGCACACTGCAAAGAGAGTGAAAATACTCCATCAGCCTCCTGTCCTGCCTACCACGGCCCTCCAGGCCCTCAGGCTGCTCAGGAGACCAGGCCGCAGGAACAATGGAGCACAGACCAGGGTTTCTGAGAAATGACAGGGCAGAGTGGGGTCAGGGAGAAGACAGGGCAGGGCCTCTGAGTGGTCAGCAGAGAGCAGGACAGGGGCAGGCTACCACAGGCCAAAGCTACAACATGTAGCACTTTGTGCAGTGACAAGCACCTTAACAGCAGGGATGCCAGGCAGGAGGCACAGGAGGTCCTCCCCAAGTTACTCACTCAGACACAATTGCCTGCCAACCTGGCCCTGGAACGACCCTGACCCACTCACTGTCTACCCACAACCTCCTTACAATACCCTACCTGCGTGAGGCTGCTGAGAAACAGCCACCCAGGCATGGTAGCAAAAGGCAATGGAGATGGAGGGAGAGAGAGGAAGACAGAGGGACTGAGGAAGATGGGGTGGATGACAACAACAATCTCATCCTTGCACAATGTGTATGCCTATGGAGCCAAGCTTAGTAAGCAGGTAGCCTGTAGGAAAGTAGGGGCAGAAAAGGTCCTTTGGGGACTCCCTTGAAGGCAAGACCAGTAAGACATCTTTGCATGGGACTCAGGCAGGCAACTGCAAAGGCCAGACTAGTCTGTGGCTTTCCAGTCACAAGAAAGGCGGGCCCAAGACTCCCTTCTACTGCTTCCTTCAGGGCTATCATGCCCTCCCAGCCCTAACAATGCTTTGGACACCCACATCAGACATTCCTAGGGACCTACATCAGGATCTGCACGTGAGTCACAGCATCCACAAAGCAATGTCTTTCTTGTGCATTTCTTGCTAATTCCTTTATTTTGTGTGTATGCACTCACTTCCCCTTCTGGCTTCTTCCTGTGAGGGTGGCCCCCCTTAAATTGATGGGAGGTGGAGACTGCCCTGCCAGGAGTCTAGAGTGTGTGGCCACTCCGCCCTCACACCTGCCCACATACTTCAACGCCATCACCTCTCAACAAGCCCAGACACGAGTGTCACCCAGACACTGGAGCTCCATGTAAGGACAACAGGACAGGGTCTCTGTTCCAGGTCACTAGCTGCTCAGGGAGGGCATCACCTCATCAGGGATGGGCAAAAGGTCAGCCTATCCATGTCAGGAGGAAGCCCTGTGTGTCTTAAGTCTCCCCAAAGGCAGGAAGAAAACTAGAAAGTAGGGGCAGACAAGGTCCTTTGGGGACTCCCTCTGGCCCAGAGTCCCACAGGGCCACAAAGGGAACTGAAATATGACCTGGCGAGATGGTTCAGAAGGTAAAGAAGCCTGCCCCTAACACTGAAGGCTTACATTTGATCTCTGGAACCCACATGGTACAGGGAAGAAAAGTTTGTCTTCCAGTTCCCACACAGATGCCATGGTGTACCCTCTTTCAACACATATACAAAATAAGTGCGTTAATGTAGTCAAATTGTTTCAGGAGCTGGAAAGATGACTCAGCTCTTGCAGAAGACCCCAGTTCAGGTCCCAGCACCCCTCACAAGTACTTTCAATTCTAGTTCCAGGGGATCCAATGTCCTCTTCAGGCCTCCTCGGGCACCTGCACTCCCTGGCACACGCCCACACAGAAACACACATATACATAGAATACAAAATGTAAAAGTGATTAAAAAAAAATACTTAGAGGGGTTGGGGATTTAGCTCAGTGGTAGAGCGCTTGCCTAGCAAGTGCAAGGCCCTGGGTTCGGTCCCCAGCTCCAAAAAAAAGAAAAGAAAAAAAAATACTTAGAGAATAAATACAGTGTTAAGGAAAAGTGAATTCAGTGGAAGCAGCTGAAGAGACAACCAACTGTGGCAAGCATTCAGGGAGCAGGGGAAGGAGAGGAGAGGGGAAGGCACAGAGGACCGACCATCTTATGAGTCAGGTCTGGGGCAGGTGCAGTATACCACACACTCAATGGGATGGAAGGGAGAACAGACAAATCTACCAAGGGAAAGATGTTCATGCCACAGAAAGTGTCACTGTGGGGGAGGGGAGGGAGGGACACCCGTGATCCCAGCACTCAGGAAGCTAAATTAATCACAAATGAAGAAAAGACCCTGTAATCTGACCTTGTAATGACTTAAGTCTCTCTTAAAGTAACTCAGAGGTGGGGCCCAGAGAAAGACCAGGTGACCCCACCCTGTGTCAGATCCACAATCACCCTCTAACTCCAAAGAGGGGGGGGCACATTAGCCCAGAACCTTGGCTGGATGGAGGGCAGCCCCAAAAGGAGGGCCGTGGAGGCTCCAGGAGAGATGAGTCCTGTCATAGCTTCTCAGCCACCTCAGTAGGAGTCAAATGCTGGGCCAAAGCTGACAGGGAAGGAAGAAGAAGCCACTTGCACTTAGCAAACACTTGGGGAGGACTTCAGGTCTCTGCAGTCACAGATAAAGCAAGTTGATGTGAGCCCAGCACTCAGTACTAAGGCAGGACCATAGTTTTCAGGCTGGCCTAAAGATCACTATATAGCACCCAGGATCTTTTTTTTTTTGGTTCTTTTTTTCGGAGCTGGGGACCGAACCCAGGGCCTTGCGCTTCCTAGGTAAGCGCTCTACCACTGAGCTAAATCCCCAGCCCCGGCAGCCAGGATCTTACTATGTAGTCCAGGCTGGCCATCGACGCATGGTCCTGCAGAGACTGTACGAATGCACCACTCAGACAGCCGCCTCACTTTAAAGCACAGGCAGACTGATGTCCTGCACCTCTGGACTGGCTGCTCACCTGGGAAGGTTGTCAGGAGACAGGCACCTGTCTGACACCTGAAGCCTCCATGTGCACCTGCCCTGTACAGCAGCCATAGCTGCCATGTCTAAGATAGGGAACCAAAGTACTGACAGAGGATGGAGGGAGTAGAAGGATGGGTGGGTAGGTGGGTGGGTGGGTGGGAGGACAGACAGGTGGGAGGGGGATGAACAACTGGATGGTAGGAGATAGGCGGGCTGGTAATGAATACATGGATATATGGGTGATAGGTGAGTAAATGGGTAGACAGATCAATGGCTATGTGGTTTAAGAGAAGGAAGAAGGAAGGCAAGTAGAAATACAGGAGATGAATACTTAAAAAGGAGGGATTTGGATGAAAAGCACGAGAGAAGAGAAAAAATAAAACAGAAGAAAAATAAACCACTGCCGCCTTAGAAGTGCTTAGTCCATGAAGAGAGACTTAAAGCAATGATCCCACTGAGACCAGGGACAGACAAGGCTGCCACTCTCTCCGTGTCTATCCAATATAGTACTTCAAGTCCTAGCCAGAACAATCAGATAAGGAGATTATGGTGGTTTGAATATGCTTGGCCCAGGGAGCAGCACTATTAGGAGGTGTGGCCTTGTCAGAAGTGCGTCACTGCTCACTGCGGGAGTAGTAGGCTTTGAGACCCTCCTCCTAACTACATGAGAGCCAGACTTCTCCTGTTAGCCTTCAGCTCCTCCTGCACCAGGCCTGCCTGGACGCTGCCGTGCTCCATCTTGATGATAACTGACTGAACCTCTGAACCTGGAAGCCAGCCCCAATTAAATGTCCTTGTAAGAGTTGCCTTGGTCATGGTTTCTTCACTACAGTAAAAACGCTAACTAACACAGAGCCCTTACACAGGGATTATTCACATGCCACACACAAGTTTTTCTGGAGGGCAGTGGGAAGTCCTCGCTATTCACAGACGATATGAGACTATACATAAACGACTCCAAAAATACTACCAGGGAAACTCCTACAGCTCATAAACACCTTCAGCAAAGCGGCTGCATACAAATTAACTCAAAGAAAATCAGTAGCCTTCCTGTATATAAATGATAAATGGGCTGAGAAATAAAATACCTTGGTATAACTAAAACCAAGTAAGTGAAAGTCCTGTATGACAACTTTGTAATCGCTGAAAAATAAAATCAGAGAAAATATGAGAAGATGGAAAGATCTCCCATGTTCATGGATCATAGAATTAACATAGTAAAATGGCCATCATACCAAAAGCAATCTACAGATTCAACACAATTCCCATTAAAATCTCAACACAATTCTTCACAGAACTTAAAAGAATACTCAACTTCATATAGAAAAATAACAACATGCAAATAAACAAACATGGTATCTAAAATAATCCTGTACAATAAAAGAACTTCTGGAGTTACCAGCACCCCTGACCTCAAGCTGTACTACAAAGCAATAGTAATAAAAACATATGGTAGGGGCATAAAAACAGACAGGTTATCAATGGAATTGAATTGAAGACCCAGAAGTAAATCCACACACATATGGACACTTGATTTTTGACGAAGAAGGCAAAATTATACAACGGAAGAAAGAAAGCATGTTCAAGGTGCTGATCTAACTGGGCATCTCATATAGAATACAAAGAGATCCTTATCGGCTGGAGATTTAGCTCAATGGTAGAGCTCTTGCCTAGGCAAGCATAAGGCCCTGGGTTCAACACTCTGCTCTGGGGGGAAAAGAAAAGAAAAATCAAACAAATAGATCCTTATCTACTGCTCTTTACGAAGTCACGTCCAACTGGATCAAAGACCTCAACATAAACCAGACACACCAACACACTGAACCTGATAGAAGAGAAGTGGGAAATAGCCTTGAATGCATTGACACAGGAGAGAACTTTTTGAACAAAACACTAAATGTGAAAAGGTGACACAGAAATTGTAGGAGTGGCCAACTAATGACCAGTCGAACTGAAGACCCACGTCACGAAAAGGAGCCCATCACTGACACTGCCTGAATGGCTAGGAACCAGAGGCTGGGTAGCCCAGAGAACTAGGATAGAATCAAACATAAATGGGAAAAAAAAGTCAATGAACTGACTCCTAATGATATTTTGCTATACTCATATATTGGCATCTAGCCCAACTGTCATCAGAAAAGCTTCACTCAGTAACTGACAGAAACAAATGCAGAGACCCACAGTCAAACATTAGGTGGAGCTTGAGGAATCTTGCAGAGATTGCAGGGGCCAGAAGGGTCAAGGACACCTATAGAATCAACTAACCTGAGTCCATAGGGACTCAAGAGACTGAGGCACCACCAGGGAAGCCTGCACGGGACTGACCCAGGCCCTCTGCACATACGTTGAGTATCTTGGTCTTCCTGTGGGACTCCTAACAGGGGGAGCAGGGGCTGTCTAACTCTGTTGCCTGCCTTTGGGACCCTTTCCTCCTACTGGGTTGCTTCATCTAGC
The DNA here is from genome assembly GCF_021556685.1 of Rattus norvegicus. Taxonomy (NCBI): domain Eukaryota; kingdom Metazoa; phylum Chordata; class Mammalia; order Rodentia; family Muridae; genus Rattus; species Rattus norvegicus. The sequence goes on from NC_141542.1 coordinate 6,679,695, forward strand.
CTCAATAGGAGAGGAGGTACCCAGTCCTAATATGACTTGACCTGTCATGGCTGGTTGATATTCTTAGGAGGACCCTAGCATATAGCCTGTCATCCATTGCAGGCCCAGTGTCAATATTCCTATCTAGCAGTGCAGAAGTTGAACAGCAACAGCTCTTCAGTTGAAACTCCAGTTTAAGGGGTTGGGGATTTAGCTCAGTGGTAGAGTGCTTGCCTAGCAAGCACAAGGCTCTGGGTTCAGTTCCCAGCTCCTAAAAAAAAAAAAAAGGAACTCCAGTTGAAGAGCTTCACTACAGAAAACCATTCTGCCCAATCCTTAAGAAAAATAGCATTTATTGTAGTTGATCTTGCAGTGAGGGCCTTGAGGTATGAGAAGGTGAAGGCCCTGGCTAGAATTCCCCAGTGTGGGGTGGGGGGAGTGATGAGGTAAAGCCCCTAAGTGGAATCTCCCAGGGAGGGACTGGGAGCAGAGCTCAGGATTAGAGCACCTGCCCAGAATACATCATCCTCGGAACTGGGTGTGTGACCCAGCTTTAAGTATTCAACTAACGTGTAAAACCCTGTGTTTTATCACTAGCACAGAACACAAAGAAAATTGCTGTGGACTCCAGGGCATGCCCAGCTTTGACCCAGAATGAGAAGTGACAGCTGAGGTAGCCTGACCAGCCTCCACACAAGCACACACTTTAGCAGAGATGATCTACACAGCCTGCCAGGAGCCCCTGCCACAGGAAGTCACCTCTGATCAGAAGCCTTACCAGACACTGTCCCCAGGGAAGCTGCTCCTCAGGCAGATGGGGAAGTGAGGGACAGCGATGAGAACCACATGTTGTAGCCTTGATAACATGGTACCCAGAAGAGAGATACATATGCAAGTACAGTAGTGATAAGAGCCCCCATAATCTTTCTACCCTAAATAGTATGCATTCTTTTCTACTGAAGATAGATTTTGCATACAGTAAATTCTGGCTTCTTTTTCTCTCCCAACTATTCTCAGGCCCTTTCCTACCACTGAAGCCCACATCCTTTCTTTTTCTCTCATCAGGTTACAAACAAGCATCTATAATAGTAATCCAAGACAAACAAAACCAGACCAGAACAGACAAACCAAACAGGGTGGGAAAAGCTAAAGAGAAAGCATAATAAGCACACGCGCGCGCGCGCGCGCACACACACACACACACACACACACACACACACACACACACACACACACACACCCTAACATATAAGCAAACGATCCCCAAGGGGAGAGAAAGCCCAGACGAAGCACTGTGAGAAAGAATAAAGAAAGACAAGACAAAGCAAGACAAAAAAGCAACTCTAAAAATACTGCTGAGTTTGTTTTGTGCTGGCCGGGGACCAGCCCTTAAGAGTTGTTTGTACACCCAGTCAGACTTCTCAGACAGTTCTTAAGCCATCACCCTAATTGCTTCTGACCCAGGATGCTTCCTGGCTGCTCCAGCACCCACTTGTCCCCAGCCAGTTCCCATGAGTAGGCGGGACACAGTCACTAGTCATATCACAAGGGGTCCTGCTACCTCCAAGCTCACAGGGTCCACTGATGGGGAAGGGCAGGAAAAGGACACTCACCACGCTTGGGCTTGGGGAAGCTGTCATGCAGTCGGAAGATGACCTTCTCCACAAAGTGCTGGATGTCACACTGTTCAGGGCCACGCACAAAAACCATCCAGTCATGGGTGAAGCCCTCAGTGGTGGGTTTCTTCCGCAGCTGGGCACGATGCCCCAGCTCTAACTTCACCTGGACGGTGCACTGAGGGGAAAGAGAGAGGGAGGGACCTGGTCAGCATGGAGGCAGAGACACTCACTGCTGTCCAATGCCCCAGTCTGGGACAGTCAGGCTGGCTGTAGGTATCTCTGCATGCTTCCAGGAAGCAGATACACACGTACCACAGTCCCCAACACGTGCAAAGAGGGCTCAGGTCCTGGCTCCTTACATCAGCAGCAATATCTTTGGCCCCTTCAACTCCATGCTGTCCCCTGGACACCCTGGACATCTCACTGAAGACTAGATGGTCCCCTCACAGGGCATCTTCCCTGACCACCTCTCAGTCTGTGTTCTTCATGGAAACTCCCACGGCCCCTACTATTAACATGAACATAGAGCCTGAGACCTCAAAGAGCACAACCAGACAGCCCTAGGCAGCCACAGCAGCTCCCTGATGGAGCACTCTCATCCTCCCTCCTTCCTCCAAGTGTCTTAACACTATACCCTGAAAGCTCAGGCGACTCAGGCCAGCCCCAAACTAAACACAAAGCTGCTACGCTCCAAGGGACTTCCAGCACAACGGTGGGCCCACCTCAGAAAAGGGAGCCAACTAGAATCCCTGCAGTCTGTAAAAGCTTCTCTAGAATGTCATATACATGTACGCAAGCCCAAAGATCCTCCCACTCTCCAACTGTACATATTAAAAAAGGACCTCTCATTGGTGCTGGTCTGGCTCGTCCAGGTCACCAGTTTGCCCAGGCGCTGGTATGTCAACTTGACACAACCAGAGTCATCTGAACATGGAACGTAACTGAGAAAGTGCTCTGTCACACTGTCCTGTGCTGTGGTTTCTTAATGAATGACTGATGTGCCAGGGCTCAGCCCACCATGGACTACGCCACATTTTGGCAGGTGGTCTTTCTTGGGAGGCAAACACAGCACCAAGGAAACCATGAGGAGCAAGACCTGGCTATGTGATAGGCTGCGATTGGATGTGTAAGCCAAGTCAACCTGTCTTTGATCATGTGTTTACCCCAGCAACAGAAAGCAGAGAGGACCACAGGACCTCTGCCTCCCCAGTGCTGGTCTGTATGGGTGCTGGGGAACTCAAGTGCACCTTCATATTGCACAGTGAGCACTTTAGTCACCAAGCCATCTCCCTGGCCTTTTTATATGTTTTTAATGTGGTATGTGTGTATGCATGCATGTGTGTATATATGTAGAGATGGAGGACAGCTCTAAAGGTCACCCTCAGGAATACTACTCACTGTTCTATTTTAAGGCTTATTTTCACTCTATTTACATATTTGTCTGTGTATCTGCTGTGTGTGGAGCTAGGGGAGGGGATGTCAGAAGAGGGAATGGATTCCCTAGAACTGGTGTTTGTGAGTCACCTGCTTGATGCTGGGAACCCAACTCTAGCCCTCTGCAGCAGCAGCAGTGCTCATAACAACCTAGCCACTGCCCAGGCCTATTTTCTTTGAGACAGAGTCTCCCACAAGCCTGGAACTTGTTAGGCTTGTCTGCAGCTCCCCAAGGTTTGGATCACAAGCAAGCACCACACCCAGCTTTTTCACATGACTTCTAGGGACCCAACTTAGGTCTTCAAGTTTGCAAGGCAGCGCTTGGAGCCATCTCCTTCAGTCCAAAAAAGAACACACACACACACACACACACACACACACACACACACACACACACACACACACACACACACACTCTGTCTCTGTGTGTCTCTGTCTCTCTCTGTGATACTATGGATTGAACTGAGGGCCTTCATGTATGCCAGGCAAGCACTAAACTACACCATCAGGGCCATAGACATTTATTTTTAAGTAACCCTGGCCAGTTGCTCTGTAAAGCAGACTTAAAGTGTGTGCCACCATACTCAGCCGTAGTATACCCCATCTCCAACCCTTTTAAAGACAAGGTCCTACCATGCAACCCAGGCTGCCCTTGAACTCTCCACCCCTCTGCTTCATGAATGCTGGGGTGTCCTGTCTGACCCAACCAGAATACACTTGATGGAGAGGCCCAACAATATAAAACAGGGTTCTGACAGCAGCAGAGACCACAGTGGCTTGCTAAGCGCCCTACCCAGATAAAAAAAGACAATCGGCCCTTCTTCCAGAAACTCCTGCACGCTGGCCTCTGCTATCCCTCCCCAGTGGAACCAATGTCCAGGTGCCTAGACCCCAGAAGTTGTACTACATCTCCAACCCTCTCCCACACTTGACCATATAACCCCTTTAGTGTCTGTGTAGGCAGATCTCTGCCAGTACAAGCACAGTTTAAGCATCAGAGGGCTGGCAAGACAGGCAACTAGATGGGACACGGGGGTGGGAGGTAATAGTGGACTGTAAGTGGGTAATGGCAAGGACATCTCAAAAACATGCTTGGCCACAAATGGTGGCAGGTGAGGGAGAAGCTGGAGAAAGGGAAGGGAGGCGTGACAGGAGAAACTAGCTGGACCTGAGTGTAGAAATGATATAGTCTCTGGGTCAAGGGGCAGGACTGTAACTTTGCATGGACAGTCAGAAGGGCAGAACAGAGGCCCAGAACCCCAGCACTGTGAGCATCATGGGGGAAACTATCAATCTACACTTAACACCCTGCTGGGTATGGTGCCTGCCAGTGATCTGCAGTGCAGAGGCAAAGAGGATGTGCTAAAGACCAGCCTGGGCTACATGGCCAGACCCTGGGATACCTGATGGGGTATGGGTAGAGAATCTTCAATATGACTCTAGAGCAATACTGCTAGCACCCTGGAGAACATGGCCAGAGGGCCACTGTTGGCCGAGGCTTCCAAGATTCCTAAATACTGACGACCCTATTCCCGAGCCACTTCTTTGGAGTTCCTATCAGCTACAGGACTGATCTCTACATCCTACAACTCACCAGCTGAGCCCTGGGCTGCCTGCCTGACTTGAGGTTCTCATACAGGTCACAACACAGGCAGCACAGTGGCTATTGTGAAAGAACGAATGACTACAGCTCCATTGGGGCTACGACATAGGCGCCAGAACTTCGAGGCACAAGCCAAAGTAAACAGGTTTCGAGGCGCTGGCAGCCTGTGCCAAAGCACTAGCTAGCGATATTAATGGCCAAAGGGCTGGTGCCAACTAGGGCCACAACACTCCAGCTAAGGGCTGGACCAGTCATGTCCAGGTCCCCCAGACCTAATCACCTTCGTCCTTCCTTGCTGAACCTCAAGGAGAGACTCACACCCTGGGGGGGGGGGGGGGGGGGGCGCGTGGGCACGGCAGAATCTTCTAGAAATGGTAGTGTGGTAGTGGTGGAACCGCACAGGGTCTGTGTCATTAACATGAGAAAGGGGCCTAAAGCTCAAGGTGCAACTAAGCCCTAGCTACCCTGGTGCTATCATCTGCAGGCCCCTCCTTGATCTCTACCTGGATCCCTTGTGCCCATCAGAACAAGTGCCACACTTGAGCAATACCCCCAGCGGGTTCTCCATGAGCAGTGCTGATAGCAAGGGGAACTTGGGTGGAGACACTATCATAAGCAGCACAGCTCACTTCATGCTGCCAGCACCACAAGGCTCTTCTAGCACCATGACCACTTGTTGCAAGGATGCCTCTGCACAACCTCAAAATTGGGAGCTACAAGTGACCTTGCCACCTGGACCCCAAGGAAAGCTCCCAGGCAGAGGTGAGTAGCCAGGGCCTGCCCCAGAAGTGTCACCCATCCTGCTGCTGGAGATCAGAAGCCAAGGGGCACAGCAGCCCAAAGCCTTAGAGTGCCACCTGGGGCCAGTTAGGCTCAAAAGGAGGCTTCATGCTGCCAGGCCAATTGGCAGAGGGCACACAGACCCAGAATCCCAATCCAGCAAGCCAGACAAACAGCCCAAGGGGCATCTCACAGGCCTTTCCTGAGAGAGCCCATTCTCTCTTACTGTGGAGAGACAAAGGGCAGAACACCTCATCCCATAGCTCTGAGTAACTTCAAATCCACCCACACACCCTTAGCCACCCACCATACATTTATATCCATCAATTCATCCATCCTCCCTGTCACCCATCCATCTACCCATCTGTCTATTCATCCACCATACACTAACATGACCATCAATCCATCTATCCACACATCTACCAACTCATCCGTCCATCCACTCACCATGCTGCCCTCACATATCCATTTACCCATCCATCCAGCCTATCCACCCACCAATCCACACATCGATCAACTCATCCCTCCCACCCATCTATCATCCACTCCTTCTGGCCAACCCTCAAATGCCCAGGCAAAGCTTGGGCCCGGGAGGCAGTCATTAGCTGTTAGTTTTCCCATAGGCTTTCATCTAATTTTCTTGTGGGAATTCTCTGTAACAAATGCCCTTTCCTCTGGGAATCTGCACAACACCCCATGGTATAATTACACCTGTGATCTGGCTCCTGCTGGTGATACCTTGGCATGCATCTGACTCTCACCTTCAGTAAGAAAAAACATCAGGTCCACCCCCACAGCAAGTTTCACACACACTGAAGGTGAAGGTGCCAGGACCCAGACACGGACCCAACAGAGCACTGGTGACATAAGACCAAGTCAATTGAGCTCTTGAGAACTAGTCAGCACTCCTGGGAAGCAGGCAGCCTAGAGTATAAGAGAAACATGGTACCCTAAGACACTCCACTACAACTGAAAGCACCTGCCCAAAAGGCAAGACAAGTCTGGAGAACAAAAAATAAAAAATGTATCTAAGTTGGTAGCCCTGGGCCCAGCCTCCAAGCACTGTTACCTCCTTTCTGGGCCCAGCTATCTTCTTCCTTCTGACAGGGCACAACAGTCAAAACAAAGGATGAGAAAGGCCTAGGAAGGGACAGGTGTGCCATCCTCATGGATATGACAGGTACTGAAAGAAGACTTGAAGGTGTCTACAGCACAAGGAGAGCCACTATGTGTCTCCTAGTTCCTTAGGAGGAGTACTTGGACTGAGAGCAGCCCCAATCCAGGCTGCAGGTCCCTACCTGTCAGGCAGGCCAGCAAAGCAGTGACAAAACCTAGCTACAGAGGACCAGGGACGCGGCTCCAACTCCAGTGCTTTGCCCATAGTCTCCCTGCCAGGACTCCTGTAGGGAGGTGACACTCAGGACATCAGGGAAGGAATCCACACTGGCCCCACACCTGAGCCAAAAATATCCATTCCCAGAGTGGAACAGTCCCAAACAGGGCCACCTGTGACCACACTGCACCCCTTTTGAGGCTAGGCAAGGAGGGACTCTGGGAAGGGGGTTCCCAGGTTCTTTGGGAGTTACAACATCCTCCCTAACGGTTTACTGGGGAGCTCCACTGGGCTCTCAGACCCTTCTCATCTTTCTAGCATTATACCCTAAAAAGCCAATTCCATTCCATCCCTCCCCAAAGTGAGCAGCAATCCTGGGTGTGCCCTTGCTCAACATGGAAGTCCAATACAACAGACAGCACTAAACTGAGGCGAGAAGGGGACACCTGAGACACTTCTCTGGCCTTCCTGCTCATAGGTTAAACAGGAAGCCCAGAGCAAAAACTACTGCTTCTGTGCTGGCCTCTGCACCAGCCTCAGAGTCAGAGGGAAACATGAGACCAGGACAGGGACAGAGAAGGCACACAGGGTAGTACCCAAACTTGAGCATACTGCTTCCTAGTAAGGCACATATGGGTTCATGGCAACCCCATGGTGGAGAGAGGCTTGGACTCTACCCTGCACACCCACAGTCCCTTGAGGACAAACATCTCTAAGTTCTCCACTCCTCACAGGGGTCTCAGACTTGCAAAGAGGGCAGCTGCTGGGCTTCTTCTGAGTTGGCAGGGAAGGAAAGGCAGATGGCACACGCACACCAACACCCCAGCCCAGCACCATTGGTACACTTCTAGTGCCAGGGTCCTATCTGTTACCCTCTGGTATGCCTGCGTACTCAGTCATGATGGCTGCCCAGCATTTAACAGGTGCTTGCTCCTGTGATCTAAGGACTCAACTTTTCATACTACTTGGCTGACACCTAAAAGCAGCCAGTCAAAGCTGAGCACCGGCAGCTCTTCAGGGTCTCACACCTGAACAAATCCTGTTCCTCACTGTTCCTGAGATTGCTGCCTTTTCTCAGCATCACAGCCACAAAGTGACAGCCACCCAGCATACCAGAGGGAATGACCTCCAATCCCTGGGGACTCTACTGAGGACAGGGACTCCAGAGCTTTGGAGTACAGAGGGTGCTGAAGGGAAAGGGACTTTTTGTGTGGTTCAATCAATGAAGAGCCCAAGTAGCAAGCAGGCTTGCAAACCATCCTGTTCACTACAGAAAACCTAGGCACACCAGGGACACTTAAAGCAATGCCACCAGCTACCTGCCCCAATGATCCTAGGTCACAGATAGTGGGACAGACAGGAAGGTCCCTGCACATGTACCTGAAACTACACAGCCACATGGCCAAGCCAGACAAAGCCACCTCCATGGCTCCAGCAGCTAGGGATACCCCAACTTGCCCTTACCAACAGCAGAGGAAGCCATCAGCTGTTGTACCCCCACAGCCCACACGTTCCCAGGACTGGTGCTCCTAGAAGCTTGGGCTTTGAAAGGGAAGGGGGAGGATGTGACCATGGGTGAGGGTAATCTGAAGAAAATAGGGAGGAACTCACATGGTACAGAGCTGGGTGTCATGGGTACAAGGGCCAGAAGACCCTCAGGCTTATAAGAACCAACAGGGCAGGGGGCTGCCAACAGGGAGCCCGGGGAATCCACCTGCAGCTAAGTGAGGAAGAATGTGAGGGGGAGAGGGAACAGGAGCAGAGGGGAAGGGATGTTTGTTCTAGGGACCATGGCTGCAGAAGAGCAGCTGAGATCAGAGTAGGCCTACCAGGGTGAGAGAGGACGGGATAAGGATTACAGATGGAGAGTCGGAAATCATTGTCTCAGGGGCAAAGCTGGCCAATGCCAAAGGACAAAACGAAGGACAAAGGGTCTTAAAACTTGGAAAGGCTTTTAGGGTACCAGGTTGAGAATGCCCTTGGTCCATATCTGAAAGGTAGTGCCACCCTTGGGCCCTGGGCACAGATGAAGAGTGGGCAGCAGGTTGAATCAAAGGGACTGAAGACTCCAGCCCAGGCTCAAAGGTCCCACATCAGAATTAAGTTCCCAGAAGCAGGGGTTGGGGTTTTAGCTCAGTGGTAGAGCGCTTGGCTAGCAAGCACAAGGCCCTGGGTTCGGTCCCCAGCTCTGAAAAAAAAGAAAAAGAAAAAAAAAAGTTCCCAGAAGCAAAAGGCCCAGAGTCCTAGGACAGAGTGAGGGAACCAGATGCTCATGAGGGGAGGAGGTAGAGGAGAGATGGCAGGCTATGCAGGAGGCTGGGGAAAGTGACCTGAAGTGGATGTCTTAGATGGAGAGAGGGTGTGGCCTAGGCAGAGCATTCAAAACAGACCTGAAACTATACTAGCACCTAGTTGGGGGTTCTTGGAGTTTGAGGAGACTTGGGGACATGGGCCCAGGAAGAAAGAATTTTCCAAAGAAAGAGGCAGGTTCAGGCCATATTTGGGTTGGTGTGGCATCTAAGAGGATATGTGGGGGACCAACCTAGAGTTCCTGGAGCTGTCTGTGGGGAATCTGTATAGTCTCCACAGATTCAGAGCCATGCTAGGGACCACAGGGGCTGAAAGTCCCACTGAAGCTCTGAAACATGTTTCCAAGGATTCTGGGCCAGACAAGGATGCCAGGAGCTGTGGGATGTACAGGAGTTCTGAAGGGAGTCTGGTTAGATTTGGATCCACAGGGGATGTGAACACGTTGAAGTTCCCAGCTGGGTTGGCTTTGTAATTCCAATGGGTCCCATTCTGGGATTCTAAAAGATACCCCCCCCCCCCCGCCCCAGGATTCAGGATAGATTCCCCATGGTGTTGTTGTAAGTGGCTATAGGGTTCCAGAAGTCTTCCTGAAGAGTTGTGGACCAGACTGGGGATCCCCAGGGTGCTATGTTAGTTAGCACCAAGGCTCTAAGGGAAATCCCAAAAGGTTCTAGGCTGTGATGCCCAGGGTGCTAAAGCCCTGGGTTCCTGATAAGCACCTCAGGAGTCTGTGTGTAAACTGGGTGCCTCCAGGGACCTCTGGAACGAGATGGAATTCCTAAGGTGTTGAAGCCCTGGGTTCCTGAATAATGCCCAAGGGGTACTCTGGGATTCTCATGGGGCTCTGGCCCAGGCTGTGTCCCCCAAGATGCCCCAGCGGTGTGGATACACTACGCTGGCAAAGAATTCCCAGGGTAGAGTGGGTGGCACTGGGGTGCTGAGATAGACCCCCAGGGGGTTGGGGTCGCGATGGGGGAGGGGTGCGTGGGGTCGCAGTGGGGGAGGGGCATCCTGAGATGGCGATGGGGGGGAGAAGGACGCCCCGGGGTCGCGGTGGCTGGAGAAGGGCCCATCCGAATGGGCGCGCGCACACCGGGCGCCCGCGGGGCCGTGTGCGCGTAGGGCCGGCCCCAGCGCCGCGCAGGGCAGCGGGAGGCCAGTCCCGGGCGGAGGCTTCTTACCTGATTGTCCATGACTGGCGCCCGCCCCGCCCCCGGGCCGCGTCGCTCTTGCCCCCGCCGCTCAGCAACGCCCCGCCGCTCTCATTGTCTGTCAGGGGCCGCCGCCGCCGCTCCGGGCCTCCCGCCCGCCAGCCGCGCTGAACCGGAAACCGCCGCCAGCCCGGACCGCTCAGCGACCGCGGGCCCCCAGCCACCGACTCGGGCCCGGCCTCGCCGATAGACAAGCCTATAAGCCTGTCAGAAGGCCAGAGCACCGCGCGCAGGGCGGGACTTCCGGGCTGGTAGGGGCCCGCCGGGCTACAGTCGGAACGACGAAGCCATCAGCCAATAGGAAGCAGGCGCCGCAGGGGGCGGGCGGAGGGAGTGAAGGAGGGGCGAGGCGAGTGCCCCGGTGCGGCGCGAGGTGTGAGCCGCACGTGGAGGGGGGTGGGCCGAGTCGTGGCGTGGCGCCTGCATCCTGGGCCCCGGAGCGGCTCTAGAGGGAAGGTCCCTATAAAGGTCCTAAAGAGTTGAGGTTCGAACCCTGCGGAGGGAGGGAGCGCCGGCGATGGTCGGTGCTGCTGTGCGACAGACCGGCGATTAGCTTACCAGTCTGGATCGTGTAAAGCTAGTGGGTTCAGTCCACCTCTCCCTGCCAAGGCTGTTTGTGCAACTGTAAAATCCAGCATGTAACTTCAGTGCCCTCTTATGGCCTTCTCAAGCACTGCACACAGGTGCCTGCGCTCGCACACAGACACGCACCATTTAAAATGTAAGCTTTTTTTTTTTTTTTTTTTTTTTTAAAGATTTATTTATTTATTATATATAAGTACACTGTAGCTGTCTTCAGATACACCAGAAGAGGGCATTGGAACTCTTTACAGATGGTTGTGAGCCACCATGTGGTTGCTGGGAATTGAACTCATAACCTCTGGAAGAGCAGTCGGGTGCTCTTAACCGCTGAGCCATCTCTCCAGCCCAAAATGTAAGCTTTTTTAAAAAAAACTTGTCTGGGTGGTTCTTCTTGCTGTGGTTGTTAACAGTGCACATCTGAAACGGGGCCATTCCAAATAATCAGCAGTCTCATTCATTCAACACAGGGAAAGGAGCAGTGGTCAGTACTTAACTATAGACTGTGTATCCTGCCATACTGGGAATTGAACCCAGGACTCCCACCATTGAACTACACCCACAGAGCTGTTTTCACTTTTTTTTTAAAGATTTATTTATTCCATGTATGTGAGTACACTGTCACTGTCTTTGGACATACCAGAAGAGAGCATCAGATCCCATTACAGATGGTTGGGAGCCATGTGGTTGCTGGGATTTGAACTCAGGACCTCTGGAAAGCAGTCAGTGCTCTTAACCACTAAGCCATCTCTCCAGCCCACTGTTTTCACTTTTAACCTGAAGGCCGAGTCTGGAGCTAATTGGTAGAGCAGTCTCCTAGAACGATGAAGCCCTAGGTTCTATCCTCGATACTCTATAAGCCAAGTTCAGTGACACATGTCTATCATCCTAGAGCTTGGATATAAAAGGAAATATAAATTCTTTCTGGCCTGTATAAAAGACACACAATCCAAGTATTTTATTTACAAACCATAAGTCTAGATTGTGCAACTATTCTAGTTTCAAGCTAGTTTGAAGCTATTCTAACTTACATCCCTGCCATGTGTTTCTTGTTACTTGTTGTTTTCCCTGGCCACATACTCATTGTCCGTCACCTCTCATGGCAGGCTCCTCCAGTTTTCCTGTCCTTTCTTCTCCAGTCTCTACCTGCGACCTCCAGCCAGGTCATTGAAAACCCGCCTATTTCTATCTATTGCCCTCACAGGCTTTAACCTTTCATGGACCAAAAGGTTTTTTTTACTTGGGGAGCTAGGTATACACAGCATCACTGGTGTTGTATGTGAGGATCCTCCTGGAGGAACTAGATCTTCAGATACAGAATTTAGCATCCAAATACAAGCAGCACCAGACCAACCCCCAACACTTGGAGGTGGAGGCAGTAAGACTGTGAGCTTAAGACAGCAACGAGGCTACCTGCCCTCCCTTGTTCATGGAGTTAGACTGCTATGCTGCCAGTGGCATAACTAGCCACTTTCAGAGAGACTGGATCAGGTAAATGGATGTAGCTGAGGAGAAGTACCAATAGTCTGGTTCTGAAGGGAGTGGGGAGGATGGTTTCTGCATAATGTCTTGTAAAGATGATACAAGGACTTGGGTCTTTTCCTCCAGAACCCACATGAAAGTGGAGAGAATGAATTCCTTGTGTGGTATAACAGGCACTCCCACACACTAAAAAAAAAAAAAGGAAAATTTCAAGATTAAATTTAAAAATCAATTTATTTAAATTGATTGTTTAAAAGTGTACTGTAAAAGAACAGACTAGGATGTCTGCCGACAAATAAAGGACATCTGACGTCTGCTCAGTGGCATGAGCCAGACGCAGGATACAACTGCAGGATCCCATTCCCAAGAGGTCCCCAGAGCAGTCAGATTCAAAGATGGGAAGTGAGGTGGTAAGGGCTTGACGCTGAGAGGGATGGAGTTGGTGTGGAACGGGAGCGGAGCCAGGAACACATTTCAATCAGTGTTCTGAGGCTGAGGCAGGGCAGTCTCAGATCCAGCCTGGGCTACAGAGTGAGACCAGATCTCAATAAGCAGAAGAAAACTTCTGAAGGTGATGCCTGTCTTAAGACCTTATTTATACCACTTCATGGTGCAAAATTGGTTTCAGTGAACGAGCTCTTCAGACAGAGAAAACCCAACCCAAGCAATAAAAACAGAGAAAGTAATGGGGGAAAATCACCATTTTTAAATCTGTAATGAGAGACTTCTTTATTTATTTATCTATCTAGTTATTTGAAGTTTGTCAACTTTTCTGTTTTATTTTGTTGGAGACAGGGTCTCACTACACAGCCATGGCTGATCTGGAACTTACTCTGTAGACCAGGCTGGCCTTAAACTCACAGAAATCCTCAGCTCTCAAGTGCTGGGATTAAAGATGTATGCCTCCACACCTGAGTTATTTTGGGCTTTTAACTCAGTGTCTCACTCTGTCCCCTAGCCTGACTTGGAATTCATAACTATCCTCCTGCCTCAGCTTCAGCAGCACTGAGATGAGAGCCACCACACCACTGAACAATTACTTACGTTTTATTTTATGTGTGTGAGTTAGTGCCTGCAAATCAGTTCGTCCTGGTGCACATGGAAGTCAGTAAAGAGTGTTGGGTCCCCAGGAAATGAAGTCCCCAGGAAACCCAACATGGGTCCTCTGTAAGAGCAGCCAACACTCCTAATGGGTGAGTTACCTCTCTAGCCCCTTGGTAACTCGGTACATGACAGTAACTGCTGGGTGACAAAGCCCCTCGCCTGAATGACTGGCACACACAGGGGACAGTTTAGCACCCGAGCACTCAACGGGGCTTGCATTATGCCCACCCTCTTCTCGCAATAGTTCACGTGCTGGCCAAATTCCTTCCCGAATATACTTTGCAAAACCATGCCTGGGCAAGCAATAGAGATCTCGGGGTCCATGATCTACCTCTGCATCAGGCTGCACATTTAATGCCCAAACAAGAGAAGGGCAGAGGCCTTCCCACATATGCTGGCAATCAAAGTGAGATACATTCTATTCAAGTGCATCCCAAATGTGTCCGGGGAAGAAGACTAGTAGAGCCAATCTGCCCTGAACTGGTTTGGGATAAAGTGAGGGCAAAACTGTGTCCTCTAGAAGCTTTGTAAGGGGGAAGCCCCCATTACCCGTTTTATGCCTATGAGTAATTGAGTGTGCATATGGTGAAAATCAGATGTATTATGGGAATGGACAGGGGCATCGGGGTTCCGGTATATAATGTAGTCTACCAATACCAATCAAAATAGGAAAGAAGGACCTGGGAAGGTGGGTCAGTCATGAACAACATGCCCTATTCTTACAGAGGACGCTGGTTTGGTTCCCAGCTGGGTGTCATGCAGCTCACAGCCACATGTCACTCCAGCTTCCAGGGAAAGTGTTGGCTACTTCTCTACTGCTACAATGAAACACCATGACCAAGGGAACTTATAGAAGGACATACTTAATCCGACTTACAGTTTCAGAGGGCTGGAGTTCATCATAGCACAGCAAAGGCATCAAGGAAGAGCCTGGAGATCACGTCTGGATCCAAGACCCACAGGCGGGAGACAGAGAGCAAAATGCACATTTCAGGAATCCTCTGAACCATCAAAGTTCAGTCCCCAGCAACAAAATGCAACCGAGTCCTCTGTGATTCCAGGTTCTGCCTCTCCTCTCAGTGTGTCTGGATGCCACTGGTGCACCATACCTCAGAGAGGAGAGAGTGAAGTCCAGAATGGGTTGGGTCCAAAGTCTGGGTTGTTCCTCTGGAAAAAGAGGCTGCTGCACACCAGGCAAAGAAGGGGAAATGGGGTCCAGAATGAATGTTGTGGTTCCCTGTCTTCTGTTTTCTCTCTCTCGGGGTGTCCAGACTCCACTGCACATTAGTCTGAAGGATGAACCAGAGTCTGGAAGGGACAGGATCCTGAAGTGGAAACTTAAGGTTTCTTTGGAAAGTCAGTTATGTTGGACGGTGTTTGGCTGGGGCAGACAAGTGAAGGAATGTTTCGCTGAAGCAGACAGAGGTGAAAGGAGACTTAGCCAAAGCAAAGGCATGAAAGGACACATGGTGCTAAGAAGGAATATACTTATAGCCCAGCAGACGGTAGATGATGCTGGGTGGTATTGGGACGCCTTGCTGTTCCTTAAAGGTTATCGTTTGTCATGACAAACGATAGGAAGGAATGCACTGAGAAACTTCTGGTGGTGTTCTGGTGGCTTCTTGCTGCTTCCCCTCAGACTCAGGCCCATTGGCAGAGTGATGTCAGCTGATATAGACTCACGTGGAGTTTTGCTAAGACAGACAGCCTCATGTGGTTGGTGTTTTGCTGAGGCAAGACCCAGGGAGGATATGTGATGTTTGGAGGGATATGAATAGGACCCAATGGACAGCGATGGCAAGCTTACATAGCTGACTGTACAATGCTTCCTTGGTCTCATCTCTTCATCTTTGCTGATCTTCACTTCTATGGAGAGAGGCACAGCAAAGAACTTCTCCTGGCGTCCCTGCTGGTTCTGGTCACTCCTGCTGACCTGTGATGATTCGGCAGAGGTCTGGCTGTCTCTGCTAGGCCATGCCACTGCTGCTGATTCGTGTTTGCTATCCTGACTCAGCTGAACTTGGCTGCTGGTGTATAGCCTAACAACACATTGTTTAGTCTGTGCCTGGGGGGTTTTACTCTCCCCTTTTGCTTAATACACACCTCTTTTAAGGCATGATTGGCTCGTTCTGTGGGACTGTGTGGCACACCAGTGACATGTTTTCTGTTATAACATGCAAAGAGTTGCCTCATCTCATTAGATACGTGTTCAGGAGCATTGTCACTTTTAATTTGTGCAGGTGTCCCATAATTGCCATTGTTTTCAGTAAATGTATAATTACACAATCAGCCTCTTCAGAACTTAAATCCCATTGAAACCCTGAGTTTGTGATAATGATATGACGTATATACTTTTGTTTTCCAAAATCTGCAAAATGGAAAGCTACCATCTGTTAGATGTCATTCGTTTTGGTACTGAGGGTCACTACCAGCAGGTGATAGAGTTTGGTTGTATAGAGAACACACAGGACATTTTTTTCATTGTTTCTTTGTCTCGTTGCCAAGTGATGGAAATTTTTTCTTTAAACCTTTCCCATTATAACATGATGTTTCTCATGAAGTTTTGAGGCTTCTAACACATTTCCTATTAGTAATTGGTTGATTTTCTCGTTTCCTTGAGCTAATCAAGCTGGCAAACCTAAACATGGACCTAGTATCAGTAATATGTAATGGATAATTTGTGCTTCTGATGTCCTGGTATAATTGTGTAAATAACAAAGTTAATTCTGAGTTATCAGGTACAAATTCATCAGTCTCGATTAACAAGACAACTCTTTCTACGTATAAAAATCAGTAATTATGTTAAGAGATTCAAATTAATCGAACAATACCTTAAGTACTGCATACAATTCTGATTTTTCAACCAATGTATATGGGCTTTTGACCACCTTGCTTATTTTACCTGATTTGTAACCTTCCATCCCCATCTTCTTTGCAGCAGCATAAAATTTTGGTGCCTCTGAAATTGGTGTTCTCTTTATTATGCATGGAAGAATCAAATTAGTTCTTTTTATAAACTGTGTTCATTTGCTTTTTAGATATTTGTTATTAATTTCACCCAAGATTACTCCAAGTGTTTTGCCAATCCTTATTTTCACACCTATAAAGACATAATCTCAGCATTTGGAAGACAGACCACAATTTCAGCTGGATCTGTTCTTGATAACTGATGTATCGTATTTTACTTTCATAATTAATTCAGAAATCATATATATATATGTATGTATATTCAATTTTTTACTTTGTTTATTAGTTAAGAAAATTCATTCTATAATACTATCTTCCCATTTCATAAGGAGCCCAGTAGGAGAATGAGTTGAAGATAAAATGACCAGAATACAGTCAAGTTTAGGATCAATTTTATTCACATATGCCTCTTGCAATCTGTTCTACAAGAGTTAACTCTTTTTCAGCTTCAGCTGTTAGACACCTTGGCCTGTTTAAATTTGAATATCCTTGTAATGTTTGAAACAAATTACTTAACTCATACCCACTTAGTCTAATCGTAGACCTCAGCCAGTTAATTTCTCCCATTGATTTTTGAAAATTGTTAAGAGTTTGCAATTGGTCCCCATGGATGTGTGCCTTTTGTGGTCAAAATTTTTGTTGACTAATTTTGTAACTGTGATGGTTTGTATATGCTCTGTCTAGGGGATGGAGCTATTAGAGGTGTTACCCTGTTGAAGTTGGTGTGGCCCTGTTGGAGTAGGTGTGTCACTGTGGGTGTGGGCTTTAAGACCCTCATCCTAGCTGCTTGGAAGCCAATCTTCTGCTATCAGCCTTCAGATGAAGATGTAGAACTCCAGCTCCTCCTGCACCATGCCTGCCTGGATGCTGCCATGCTCCCACCTTGATGATAATGGACTGAACCTCTGAACTTCTAAGCCAGCCCCAATTAAATGTTGTCCTTTATAAGTGTTGCTTTGGTCATGGTGTCTGTTCACAGCAGTAAGACCCTAACCAAGACAATACCCCAAATAACTAAATGAGTCTCCTCTTCGTATTTATTTTCTGAAGCAATCTGCAACCACCAGCATGGCAGAATTCTTTGTGTTACCTTAAACATATTCTCTCAACATCTTTGTCAGAATCAGCCAACAAAATGTCATCTATATAATGATACATGATAGATTGAGCGAATTACTTATGTATTGTTTCTAATAGCTGTTGCACAAAATACCGACATAAAGTTGGACTATTTTTTTTTCTTTTTTTTTTTTTTCGGAGCTGGGGACTGAACCCAGGGCCTTGCGCTTCCTAGGCAAGCGCTCTACCGCTGAGCCAAATGCCCAGCCCCAAGTTGGACTATTTTTAATATTCCTTATGGAAGTACCTTTCACTGATATCTCTTTAGTGGATGACTATCATTCAAAGTATGTAGGAGAGAGCAGGCCTCCCCTGTCCTGCTCATGCAAGGGTATTGTGAAAAGGCAATCTTTCAAACCAGTTATGCTTACAGGCCATGATCTCAGTTCCAAAGACAGCAAAGGAGTCCAGGCCGTAAAGAGCCCATTGGTTGATTCACCTTATTAACTGCCCTTAAATCATTACCACCCTCCATTTACCTGATTTATTTTTACAGCAAGCACAGGGGAATCCCATGGGCTGGTAGACTTTTCTATATGTTGAGACTCCAGCTGCTCTTGTAATACTTGTTCAGGTTCCAGCAAATTTTCTTTTGTTATGGGCCACTGCTCTTGCCAACCAGGTTGGTTTGATAATCACTTTAGGGGCAAGGCTGTTGATGTGTCAGCAGTGGCCCCTTTTATAAACGTGGAAAGTCAGTCCCTGTGACTGGATTTTGACCAGGGGCACAGCTTGTGACTGTTTTCTATCACCTGTATTAATGACTTCCCCAGGAGCATCTACCACATCACCCCAATTTCCTCATTCGCTTTCCCTGGAATTGCAGGAATATTAATTTGAGTACCTCGTTGTTGTAAAAAAAAAAAAAAAAAAAAAAAAAAAAAAAAAAAAAAAAGATCCCTTCCCTGTTCCCTGTAAGTTTATGGGTATGTCTCAACTTCCCTGTTTGTCCTTCTGGACCCACACAGGTCCATCTGACACTTTGTCTTATTTGTGATAATTTACCAATTCCTATATGTGTAAACCTTCTGAAGTGGCCAATCCGGATTCCAAGCCTTTTGGGAAAGTGTATACTAACATCAGCTCCTTCAAACCTTCACCAAACCTTCTATTTCAACACCATTCATTTGTACCATTAATTCAGGTCTCTGATCATTGAACATTGCCAGAATACACATTTCCCAGTACTCCCCAAATCCCCTGTTTGGGGCTGGAGAGATGGCTCAGTGGTTGAGAGAACTGTCTGCTCTCCCAGAGGTCCTGAGTTCAACCCCCAGCAACCACATGGCAGCTCAAAACCTTCTATAGTGAAATCTATATCGGATGCCCTCTTCTGGCATGCAGGTGAACATGCAGGTAGGGTACGAATTTACATAAAACAAACAAATCTTTTTTAAAAATCCCCTGTTTGTTCAACAGGAGCAGCACTGCCCTTGATGCAGGGAATCATCAACAATTGAGCAATTCTGGCCCCCTGATTCTATTTGCTTCTCTCTTTTCACATTTTTTTAAATTTCACATGAATTTTATTTCCTCCTTGCTATCCCCATCTACTACATCTGGATATAGAATAAATCCTTGAGAAATTAATCCACTTCTTCCCAAAATTATTTCCACTGTCCCTGAGAGTAAAGGATCCAAACCACCAGTGGGTAACTTATAACATTCTCCTTTGGGGATAACGTAAGAGGGGTGTCTATGGCCAGCTCCAAAGCTGTGCTTCCTTCTCATAAGATCAGAACCACCTAATTTTGATTTCCTTGCCTATTTGGTACTCCTGACTGACCAAAGGAAAAGGGCTGGGATTGTTTGCTGTGGAGCCTCGAGCTGACAGGTCCCTCAGTTCATTTCCTGATGGCAAGAGGTTACTTTGTATGTCTCTCTTAGACCAGCAGTCCTTAGACCAGTGTTTTCCTTTCCACGGTGGCTACAATACCCTGGAAGCCTTTGGGGCTCATAGCAACCAGAATTTCCTTGTTCTCTTCTATGGTTACCATATTCTCTAGAGTCAATGTACCTTTTATTTTGAGTACTGAATCTTTTAGCCTTACAACTGCTTAGGAAATGACCAAATTGACCACGATAAAAACATCGAGCATTTTGATCCTGATATTTCTAGCTATGCTCCTGAGAACCAATACCAGTTGTCCCCCTTATCCACTGTCTGCTGGTATTCCTTGTGCTTTTAATGATCTGACCACTCTCTTACATTCAGTGTTTGCATTCTCAAAGACCAAGATTTCTATTAATGGCTGTCTGGTTTCAGGGTCTGATAATGGCTCTATTTATAGCTGACCCCCATCTCTGTAAAAATTCTGTGAAGGCTTTTCCAGAACTCTGTATTATCTTAGTAAAAGAGGCTCCTCAATCATATCCCAAGCTCTTAAAACTGCAACACGATATTGTTCAATTACACCATCAGATTGGATATGTTCTTGTAAGTCAGCATAGCCCCTTCACCAAGCAGCCCGTCTTTAGTAACACTTATCTACCTTGATATGTTTCACTGTTCTGTTTTTGTAACTTCCTGCCTCTACCATGACAACCATTGTAATGGCTGTCCAGCTTCTAGAACAGCTGACACCAATCCCTTCCAATCTTGTGGGATGATCCTATGCTATGTAGCTGAGTTATTTAGAATTTCTTTAACAAAAGGTAAGTGCAAGCCATTCAGTACCATGGCCTCTTTAAAATGCTTTAGAGCTAGCATTTCTATCAAACATTGGGTCACTTCACTATGTCAGGAACACTGTCCTTGGCAAGCATAGGTGACACGAAGACTGGAAAGGCCTGCGTAGGCCGAAGCGAATCCTCTGGTGGTGCTCTCAACTGAACACCTTCCGCTTGTTTCTGTCCTGCTCTTCCCTGACCCTATTTTCAAGAAGGTGCTCTGGGTACCTGGCAGTGAGAATGTGTGGAGCAGGGCCTAAGCATGGTGTTCTCATCCCTCTGGCCCTTTTGTGTTCCAAACACTTCTACCTCTGTCTGCACACACTCTAAGTGCATAGCCAACTCTGCAATCTCCTCTAAGAGAAGAGAATTGTCAGGTTTCCCCTTAAACTTTTTCAAAACAGTATACATGAAAACTATGAAATCAAACCAAACCAACAAACAAAAACCCTTCTGGGAGCAAGGCAGGACCACCCAAAATGGCAGTAGCTGCCATTTTGCCCACCTCCTTAAGCAGCATTGCTAACCCCCCAACCCCCATAGTCTGCTGTTTCCTCTACCACACTAGAAGCAGAGTTACCCATTATGCCAAGGTCGTGTTGGACATCACCTGTAGGCTTAAGTATTTAAATCCTACTTTTAAAAGGGTTCTTAAATTCTTTAACTTCCTTTCTAGCCAGAGATAATGAAAAAGAAAACTTATTAGGATATGCAGTAGGTGGACTTATCCTGTTTAGAAATAGGGGTTTTTTTCTTTTTCTTTTTCTTTTCTTTTTTTTTTCGGAGTTGGGGACCGAACCCAGGGCCTTGCGCTTGCTAGGCAAGCGCTCTACCGCTGAGCTAAATCCCCAACCCCTAGAAATAGTTTTTTAGAACAAATCCGATCTGTATGGTTAGGCTATACACCAGCAGTCAAGTTCAGCTGAGTCAGGATAGCAAACACGAATCAGCAGCAGTGGCATGGCCTAGCAGAGACAGCCAGACCTCTGCCAAATCATCACAGGTCAGCAGGAGTGACCAGAACCAGCAGGGACGCCAGGAGAAGTTCTTTGCTGTGCCTCTCTCCATAGAAGTGAAGATCAGCAAAGATGAAGAGATGAGACCAAGGAAGCATTGTACAGTCAGCTATGTAAGCTTGCCATCGCTGTCCATTGGGTCCTATTCATATCCCTCCAAACATCACATATCCTCCCTGGGTCTTGCCTCAGCAAAACACCAACCACATGAGGCTGTCTGTCTTAGCAAAACTCCACGTGAGTCTATATCAGCTGACATCACTCTGCCAATGGGCCTGAGTCTGAGGGGAAGCAGCAAGAAGCCACCAGAACACCACCAGAAGTTTCTCAGTGCATTCCTTCCTATCGTTTGTCATGACAAACGATAACCTTTAAGGAACAGCAAGGCGTCCCAATACCACCCAGCATCATCTACCGTCTGCTGGGCTATAAGTATATTCCTTCTTAGCACCATGTGTCCTTTCATGCCTTTGCTTTGGCTAAGTCTCCTTTCACCTCTGTCTGCTTCAGCGAAACATTCCTTCACTTGTCTGCCCCAGCCAAACACCGTCCAACATAACTGACTTTCCAAAGAAATCTTAAGTTTCCACTTCAGGATCCCTTTCTGTTGGGACCTTCCCCTCCCCCGAGAAGTGGGAGAGGCATCAGTTGTGGCCTTCTCCAAAGATCTTTAATGAAGCAGCTCTCAGAAACAATCTTATCTTGTTTGAATTTCTTTATTGGGTGGGTTTGAACACATACATTTGAACCAGAGTGAACCAAGGGTTATGTAGTTTGGGGGAAGAGTATGGGAACATCGGGGAGGGAAAATGTCATTGTCTGAAAACCCAGGTACTGAGATGTCTCCTTAGTATGGGGAGACAGTCCAGGCGCTGGGTTGCATGGCTGATTGCCTGTGACTACCTAACTGGGGACCATGCGGTTACATGCTTTGAGGCAGGCACAGAAACAGGCAGGAAGCTGGTTCTACTCTTGCAGGTTCCAAGTTTTGAGATGTCTGAGGTCTGAACATGTTCTACCATACCATGGCACTTCCTCTTGTGGTACGGTCCACATCCTTCACCTCCCCTCTTCTTCCACCCTTTCAACCCCCTAACACTAGTTTTAGGAGAAAAAAGAGGATAGAGGGGGGGGAAAGAGGTGACATATATACAGATGACTTCCTGTTGATAAGGGGAGTCAAGTTCCTTGGGGCAAGTTGATCTTTATTGTCAGGATATCTAATTTCTTCTTGTTGTTTTGTTTCTTTTACTACTTAACAAACTACAGCCAACCACCGACTGGCCAACCAGTCTCCCATCAGGGCTCTAGCATTTACATATATATTCTCTGAAAAGCCCCCAGAATTCTAAACGTCACACAGTCCCCCCCAAAAAAATCTGAGGCTGGCAAAATCACGCCCTTGCTAGAGCACGAGGCAAACCATGTCAGCTCCTGTGGACAATCTAAAGTAGCCTCAGTGACCACCTCCCAGGCCTGTCGCAGCTGGACTTGGGCTCCTTTGCCAAGCCACCATGCTGCAGAGGAGAGAGGAGAGCCTGCAGGGCTCCTGGGTAGAACTGTGCTTCAGCAATGGGTGGGAACAGCGTTCCAGACTCCATATCTATTTATAATGGTGACAGGGAAAAAAAAATCCTGTTGGATGTGCAGCATGAATCTGGACAAAGTAGTTCCAAGAGTTCTCCCTGTGACAGCCCACCTTGCTCTCAGACACCATAAGATACCAACAGAACTGAAACAGACACCCACAGTTTTGGAAAATAAAAGACAAAAAACAAACAAACAAAAAAAATCCAGCACTCTGTCTGAGGAAGATTATATTGGGAGAAGAAGAGAAGTTGAAAGTATCTTGAAGAAAAACTCAGGTTGGATATGGGATTGGTCAAGTCAGACAGAAAATAACCCCCTTTTAGGGGTTGGGGATTTAGCTCAGTGGTAGAGCGCTTACCTAGGAAGCACAAGGCCCTGGGTTCGGTCCCCAGCTCCGAAAAAAAGAACCAAAAAAAAAAAAAAAAGAAAGAAAGAAAATAACCCCCTTTTTAAACGCCCAAAGTGCGCAGCTGCTCTCAGCATGAGAAACACAAGCGTTATGAGGAAAGAGGGCATTTTCTCAGGAAACTTTCTGAAGGTTTTCCTTCCGTCTCTGTTACTGTCTCATCTGCTGGCCATTGGCTTGGGAATCTATATTGGAAGCCGTCCGACGACTTCCACTGTCACCCTTTGATGAAAATTTGGATCTGACTTCTGTTCACACAGTGAGGATCATGTCTGAGCTGTGACAGCTAATTGAAGATCTAGCATGACCCTGGGTGTCTGCACCGTGTGTTTATTTGTTCTGTAAATGCGGTGTACCTGGTTTAGTGAGACAGAAGAGACTCATCATGACCTATAGTTATACCTATGGGATTGATTAGCCAGCATGCCAGACTGATGCCTATTGTCACATTAATAGTAAATTTCTTCCAATATTAGATATAAATAGTATAAATAATTTTAATATAGCAGCAATGGTATATTTAAAAATGCTCTGTAATTGTAATCCAGTTGACACTTTACACTTCAAAAGAATGACTAGGCAATATTAAAAATCATCAAAGGGTTTTCCCCAAAGGAATTTTGCGGCCTTATAATCCTATTGCATAGTAGAAAATTAAAGGGTGTGGGCTATCTGTAAAGGCCTCTTACTTTGTGAATTAAGTAGTGAGTAGAAGCTAAGGTTTCCCACAAACCCCACTTTGCAGTCCCTCCTCTTTCTTTTCGCAGGATGAGGATTCCAGCCTTGCTGTTGCACCTTTATCTCTCTGCTGAGTTAAATTCCACAGTTTGTACTAAATTTTCAGTGCTTTTAAAATCAGCTGTATTGTAAGCAAATCTGTCTACTTTAAAACACTGGAAAGGAAAATAACTTTGCCAAATCCTTTGGAGAATACTGGATTTGCATATGCAGTAATCAGTGTCCAACGCTTCTGTTAAATCAGACTTCCTCCCAGTCTTCTCCTCTCTACAGCATGGCTTCAAAGCCTGACTCCTTGAGCTGCTGTATCTATTCTGTTGTATTTGTTTCATCATCCCACACTTAATTCAGGTGTGCTAAAATAAGAGTAACATTTTAACAGTTTTTTACTGTTAAAATTAATGCACTCATATTTCTATGTTTTTAAAGAAAACAAAATTCTCATCACAACACATCTCTTTCAACAAGACCATACCTCCTAATCCTTCCCAAATAGTCCACCAACTGGGGACCAAGAATTCAAGCTAATGAACCTGTTGGGACCATTCTTAGTCAAAACCTCCACAGGATCTAAAACATTCCCTGGCTTCCACAGACACTCACATGCATGTGGGGTATACACACACACACACACACACACACACACACACACACACACACACACGCACACCCTGATAAATAAAGGAGGCATGTTGGCCCACACCTTTAACCCTAGCACTCAGGAGGCAGAAGGAGCCTGTTCTGCAGAGCAAGCTTCAAGACAGCCAGGGCTACACAATGAAATCTGTTCTTGAAAAATCAAAAACAACCCAAAAAGAGATAAAGAAATAAATCACTCTTTTTCATGAGATAGGGTTTCTCTGTGTAGCCAGGCTTACTGAAGCCCACAGAGCTCTACTTGCCTCTGCCTCCTGAGTGCTGAGTGCAAAGGGGTTCGTCACCACTGCCTGGCCTGTTGTTCTGTGGTGTGTTGTATGTGTGTGAGTAACCTGCATGCTTGGATAAAAGGAGCCCCTCACCATTCCAGGCCCAGGAAAACAGACCTCCTATATTAAAACTAAGATTCGAGCCATCTAGATCAGGAGTCCGAGGTCGTCCTCAGCTACATGGAGAGTTTAGGGTCAGTCTGAAACCCTGTTTCAAATAGAAAGAAGGAAAGAAAGAAAAGGGGAGCGGAGGGAGAGATAGGGAGGGATGAAGAGACAGAAGAGCAAACGGCAGTTTGAGGGTTTGGCGCAGCTGTAACTGATCCTGTCAGATCTCTCTGACATCTTCTGGTCACATGACCCACGATTTCCCAATAGTGAAGTCGTATGCGAAGGCTCTGCTCTGTTCGGAGTCCACCCTGGGACACTAACCTGCAGGGTCTGCTGACCCCCGCCTCGTGCCTGCCGCTACTGCCCTCTACTGGTTGCTTGGGTTGCACCCGGAAGTATGACTCCCCATTTATTACCTTTAATTTTTGTAGATGGTCCTTCAGGAGAGTTTTTGAGCCCCTTCTTTCTGGCATCCAGTGTGTTCTTGTGTCTCTCAGTTTTCTGACTATCACAAATGTTCACAGGGCCCTTGGATGCTGAGAAAATGTGAGCAGGCCAGAGTAGAGCCCAGTGGCCCACTATGAGAGACCTGGCCCAGATTAACCCTGATGCGAAGCCTGGGGACATTCCTTTGCATGGGAGCCATACTTGGCTTTGCAAAAAAAAAAAAAAAAAAAAAAAAAAATTAAATGCATGTACAGTGAATCATGACTATTCGTCTAGCATCCTAGAGGTTAAGACAATTCCTGTAATTCCGAGGCCAGCCTGGTCTACACAGTGAGTTCTGGGCCAGTCTAGGCTATTGCCTCAGCCTCCCAGGTCACACCTGTGCAAGCATGTATGGCTTCATGGTGAGATTTCTATTTTTCTATTTTTCTTTCTTTTTTTTTTTTTTTTTTTTTGAGACAGGCTCATGTAGCCCAGGCTGGCTATGAACTTGAGGGTGACCTTGAACTCCTGACTATCCTAACTCACTCTCCTGAGTGCTAGGATAATCTTTGATTTCATAGCAGAGGAACATTCTACGTAGGGAAAAGACACATGGAACCATCGATACGGACATTCCTCTTATCTCCCTGCCTCAGAAGCTCTTTGAGTGAGATTCTTAACTTTAGGGGGATCAAACAAGGACATCTTTCCCTCAAGCCCAAGTCTGCTGATAATATTACAGGTTAAGCCTGGCAGTGGTGGCACACTCCTTTAATCCTAGCACTCGGGAAGCTAAGGCAGGTGGATCTCTGTGAGTTTGAGGCCAGCCTAATTTACAGAGAGAGTTCCAGGGCAGCCAGGGCTATACAGAGAGATGTTGTCTCAAAAACAAAAATATCATAGGTTTACAGGACCACCTCCATCTCTCAAGACTGGAATCCACCCAGGGGACGCATCTGAAGAGTATTTAGGTTTGAAAATAGAAGGACCTAGAAGGAGGCCCAGGCTCCACTGCCCTCAAGGGAGTCCAAAGAGCTCTCAGGAAAGATAGAGCCCAGGCTCTGTGTTCTCGGTAAATCACTCTGAGCCTCCTCTGAGCCTTATCTGTGACAGGAACGTATTCTTGTGCGTTTCAAGTGCTGCGTGGCAGGGGTAGGTGATATGCCCAGACTCGAATTTGTGACTCATGTCGCAATCACCCCCAGATGCAGAACGCCACCCACATGTGAGTGGTCAGGCATGGTTAAGCAAGCTATCACCTCAGTACCCAGGAGGCTGAGGCCAGAAGGTTGAGAGGTCTGGGACAGCCCGGGCTAAACACAATGCCCTGTCTTTAAACTTGGGATAGAGGCACCCACTGCCTCACGTCCTCCTTCCCTGTTGCTTCAGATCCCACTCCAGGCAGCGATGGCTAGCCTGTCTCTCTTCTCTTGTTGTCCCCTGCAGCCAAGGAACTAGAGGGCTCGCTGTTTCCAAGAAGGGCACACCCATCTTGCCACCTGCACGGGAAGCCTCTAGCGGGACCCTGTAGTCAGCCCTTCCAACACTGTCTTCTTTGACCATGTATCAGTGTCTCTGAGTGCCTGTGCAGTTAGCATCCCTCACCTCTGCCAGAGTGTGGGTTGAGAGCTCTGTATGTCTGCTGTCTGACAAAGAGGGTGGCGTCGTATAGGGAAGAGTGAACTGAAAAAAAGCAGGATAGCTCATTTGTTTTATTTATGTGAACATTTGCCTGAAGGTGTGTCTGAGAACTATGTCTTTGTGGTACCACCAGAGGCCAGGAGAGGAGGTTGGATCCCCTGGGACTGGAGTTACAGATGGCTATGAATGGCCACATGGGTTCTGGGACTCAAACCTGGGTCGGCTCTGAGAGCAGCCATTGCTCTTAATAGTTCCTTATTTGTATATTTTTAAAGATTTATTTATTTATTATATATAAGTACACTGTAGCTGTCTTCAGATACACCAGAAGAGGGCATCGGATCTCTTTACAGATGGTTGTGAGCCACCATGTGGTTGCTGGGAATTGAACTCATAACCTCTGGAGAAGCAGTCAGTGCTCTTAACCGCTGAGCCATCTCTCCAGCCCCTTATTTGGATTTGTTTTTTACATCTTAAAACTTTTGTCTGCGCACTGTGTGTGCTACTCCATCTGTGTGATGGAGGCTACTCCATCTGTGTGATGGAGGCTACTCCATCTGTGTGATGGAGGCTACTCCATCTGTGTGATGGAGGCTACTCCATCTGTGTGATGGAGGCTACTCCATCTGTGTGATGGAGGCTACTCCATCTGTGTGATGGAGGCTACTCCATCTGTGTGATGGAGGCTACTCCATCTGTGTGATGGAGGCTACTCCATCTGTGTGATGGAGGCTACTCCATCTGTGTGATGAAGGTCAGAAGGCAACTTGTAGGAGTTGGTTCTCTCCTTCTATTCCCTTTTCATGCAAATTTTAGGGATCGAATCTCAGGTCACCATACTGGGCTGCAAGCCATCAGAGCCATCAGAGCCATCAGAGCCATCAGAGCCATCAGAGCCATCAGAGCAACCCATACTTGCAACTTTAATTTGTGTAGGTGGATTAAGGGAGAGGTAGATAAATGGATGTAGGGAGGGAGGTAGATGGAAAGAGAGGGAAAGAAGGTGGATGGACAGATGGATGGATGAATGGATGGGTGGATGGATGGATGTTCGGGCTGGAGGATGAGTGGATGGGTGGGTTGATATATGGATTGTTAAAATGGTGAATAGGTGAATGGTTGATAGGTGGGTGGATGAATATTTTCAAGGCAATCCCAAATACCCAACACACATGATTTAGTTTTAATCAACAGAAATCCCAGGAGGGAATGAAATTTTATTTACAAACAGCATTTGAAACATCACACCTCTCAGGACTTTGCAAGTTGCATACTGTGGAGCAGAAAGTCAAGCTTTGGCACATCTAACTCTGTGTCCTTAGCCATCATGCAAACCCTTTTCCCACTAGCCTTCCCTCGAAGTGATTAGAATGGCCACCATGCTCCCCTCTGACACACCCTGTCCCATGTTGTCGCTCAGGTTAGCCCTCTATTTTCCTCACTCGTGGCTCTCACGCTCAACACCATGCCCTGAGTGCATGTGGTGGTTCAAAGAGGTGTCCATACACATGCCTATCTCTATACAGTGGGGCCTAGAACGCTATCTGGATACTAACCACTTTCCCAGAATACAGACAGGACCCAGTTGAAGCTATGACACTCATAAACAGTCCCAGATGTGCAAGCTTCCCGAAAACAAGCATTACGCTTCAAGCAGGTGCCGTATCAGCCACACCCGTACACCCACCACATCAGCGGCCGTGGAGGAGCCGTGGTCTCATAAGCAGAAGTAGGCCAGACATTCCACGCACCAGGCAGCCCCTGCCCCTCAGTCACCACAAGTACCCTGAGCCACAAGTAAGTCTATCCTGGGCCAACCGAACAGGGCGAGAAGCGTGGGTGTGGGGCTCCCAAGTGTGCCCTGCTCTGTGTCCTCAGAACATAGGAGACTGGGTGGCTGGTCGGACGGTGAGCAGAGACTTTCGCAGAGCTCAGCAGTTCTTGTCATTCTCCTGGATCTCCACATAGGGCAGCCCAATGAGCCAGCTGTCCCGGGGCCAGTAGTGGACTTTGAGGGTTTTATCTGGCATCTCATACTTGGCGTCCACCAGGGCCATGGTCACAATACCATAAGGGAAAGTGATGCTTATGAGGACATGCCTGTGGTTAAGAGAGGGCGGGGTAAAAAATCAGGAGGTCACCCAGCCCTACCCAGTCTTCTGAGATTCTCATGGATGCTAAGTGGTATCTTTAGGTCCAGGCAGCCAGTTGTAACCTCTCCCCATCACCTCTACATCCCAGTGTCTGGATCTTGTCCCCCTTCTGTTCTTGCACCCCAGACACTCCTCAACGCTGACATCTGAACTCTGACTTGGGGTCTTGGGATCCAAGAGAGGTGCTTTACCAAATGCTATGCAGGTAGAAGAACTGAATCCGCTGCCAGAAACTGCAGAGCACACGGTCGCTGACCCAGCTGGTCAGGGCGGCGGCCCACAAGATCACAGAAACAGCAATCAGATGCCGAAGATCCCTGTTGCTAGTCCTGGGGACAAAGGGAGGGCCTGGGTTGGGGGACATAGGGGGATGAGAGGGATGCATGGGTGGGGGTGGGCAGATGAACAGACGGACAGACAGATGGACAGGTGGATGGGTGGATAATAGATGTAGATGTTTGATGGATGCATCTGCACTAACACAGAAGGCAGTGAACTAAGTGGCTGATGGGAAACTCTTCTATCCAGGAGATGTGTCTTATAGGTTGGGAGAGGAATGAGTGGTGTTTTCAAGGGAGCTGCTGTTTGCTGAAAGTTGTCTCTGGGTGTCTCCCAGTGGCTCTTGTGTTAAAAGATCTGTCTTTACCTCCACTCTGTAGGGAGGTAATGGACCCTTTCAGAGTTGGGGCCTACAAGAGATTTTTCTGTTCACTTAAAATGTGTTCTTGAAGAGGATTATGGGAACTCCAACCCAAGTCAATAGAGTCAGGCAAGCAGTCTGCAAACCTCTAAAACCAGGAGCCGAAACAACACACAGACAGCAGCAATTAGCCCAAGCCAGGTGTGCAGGGACACAGTCATCGTCTCAGAACCTGGGAGGCTGAGGGACGAGGGGGCACTGGGATGTTGTAGGCCAACCTGAGCTACACAGTGAAGTCCTGTTTGAAAATTGAAAAAAAATAGGAAGAAAAAACTAGAATAATTCTTGCTGTCTCTGTCTTTTTCATTCTCTCTGTTTCTGTCTGTCTGTCTGTGTCTGTCCATCTGTCTGTCTCTACCTCTCTGTCTCTCTCTGTCTCTCTGTCTCTGTCTCTCTCTGTCTCTGTCTCTCTCTGTCTCTCTCTGTCTCTCTGTCTCTGTCTCTCTCTGTCTCTGTCTCTCTCTGTCTCTCTGTCTCTCTGTCTCTCTCTCTCTCTCTCTCACACACACACACACACACACACACACACACACACACACACACACTGTATCTGCCTGTATGTTTCAAGCTTACTTTAAACTCCCAGACTGAACTAATTAATCCTCTTGTTCAGCCTCACAAACACCTAGGACTGTATCGGTCTATGTCCTGTGAGGTCGTATGGGACAAGTCTTAACTCTTCATGGTGTCTCAGCTATGATACAGTAGCAGAAAGCTGAAACTGGTGCTTAGTCTGTGCTAATAGTTAATACTCAAAAAGGGGGAGTAAGGGATAGACTATGTGGGGGTGTGTATATTGGTGTGTGTGTGCGAGCACGCTCAAGTGCACATGGGCTCGTGCACTCGGGAGTGCAATAGGTCAGTGCATTTTTTGAAATGACTCAAGACCATGATGTAGGTTCCTGGTCAGCAGAATCAAATCCAGGTCCCCCGGAGAATGTTCCAGAGGTGAATGAGAAAGCTGTCCTGTGTCAACAGACACCGGCCCTGTCTGCTCACCTCATGATGAGGCCAGTCACTGGATTCTCTTTCACTAGTGGCTTCCAACTGACTAATGATGTCTATGTCACTTTGCACAATGGCTTCCAGTTGGCTTCACTGGTGATCTCCACTTGTGCTGCTCTACAGTCTCCGTTTGATGTGACCAATGCTTCTGATTGGCTTGGCCTCTACTTCCCAGCCACTCTGACTCATGGTTTCTGGTTTGCTGGACCTGTGATTTCCAGTTGTCTTTATAGTTTCTGGTTGGTTTTGTTAATGGTTTCCGGTTTACAGTTTCTTATGGTTTCATTGGCTTGACCTTTGGCTTCTGGTTGGATTGACTGATAGTTTACGGTTTGTGAGCTGTGCTTTCTAGTTTGTATAGCTTGACCTGTGGGTTTCAGTTGGCTCAACCTATGATACATGGCTCAACCTACTATACGCTTAGCCTGTGGATTTTAGTCAGCTTGACCTGAAGATACTAAAAAATAAATGAAAATGACATGCTCTGAGCTGCAAGATGGCTCAGTAGATAAAGGTGCTTGCAGCTAACCTGACAACCCCAGTTGGATGGGCAGGACCCACATTGTGGTACACAGATGCTGTGATGCACATAAATAAAAATAAATTAACATAAAATAAATGTGTGCTTGGGGGGTTGGGGATTTAGCTCAGTGGTAGAGCGCTTGCCTAGGAAGCGCAAGGCCCTGGGTTCAGTCCCCAGCTCCGAAAAAACAGAACCAAAAAAAAAAAAAAATGTGTGTTTGGTTTTTCAAGACAGGGTTTCTCTGTGTAGCCCTAGCAGTCCTGGAACTCGCTCTGTAGACCAGGCTGGCCTCGAATGCATAGAGATCTGCCTGTCTCTGTCTCCCAAGAACTGGGATTAAAGGCATGTACCACCAGCACCATTACAGTATATGTTTTAAGACAATGTTTGCAGGTTGACAGACTTCTCAGAAGCCTTGCCCTTCCTGTTCACAGGTCAATATGGGGAATGGGTGTCCCCTCCAAGAGACTGGAGTTAGAAAGCACACAAAACTGCTGAAAAGGGAAACGGAAGGAAACTCTTAGGGAACTGCAACCACCACTCACTTCCTAGAAAACATTAACAATTGCTTTCTGGGGGCTGGGGATTTAGCTCAGTGGTAGAGCGCTTACCTAGGAAGCTCAAGGCCCTGGGTTCGGTCCCCAGCTCCGAAAAAAAGAACAAAAAAAAAAAAAAAAAAACAATTGCTTTCTGTGATGCTGGGAATAGAACCCACAGCCTAGAACATATTAAGCAGGGGCTTTACACTTGAACATCCAGCCCAGTTGAGGATTCTAGGTGGGGCTCCACCCTGACCACGCCCCAGCCCCTCACTGGTGGATTCTAGGCAGGGCTCCATTCTGACCACGCCCCAACCCCTCACTGGTGGATTCTAGGCGGGGCTCCACCCTGACCACACCTCCATCACCTAGCACTCACTTCTTGTACTCTTTGCGTACAATGTAGAGGATGTGTATGGCGATACTGTTGAGGGCATAGGCATTGACTGTGGGCTTCACGAACGTCAAGAAGGTGCTGATAATGGTGGTCATAATTACCAGGCAGCTGAAGTAGAACCTGGGGGTGAAACAGGGTGGGAGAGTGGCCCAGAGGTGCTGAAGGACTCAGCGAGATCACCTTGGGCAGTCAAAATAAATTCGACAAACCAAGAACCCTGGAGAGTACATCTGGGCTGAGGAGGAGCCTCTGGGTTTCCTCGGGTCTGTCTGCTCAGGAAAGACAGGATTTAAGAGAACTCAGGTGTATCCGGGTGGGATTAAAGAGCCTGAGGAGGGGTACAGGGATGAAAAGGGGTCAGGGAACTCAAGAGGCCTGGTAGGGTCAGGCAAGGGGAGGGGTTTGTAAAAGCATGGGGAATTCAGAAGATGGAGAACAGGTATCTGGGTAAAGATTATGAGGGTTCTTTGGGTACAGAGGACCCTTGGTATGTGTTCCTTTAATCCCCCTCCCCACAGGTGACTGGTATGTGGAAACCCAAGTAAGTTATGAAGGATCTTTGGAAGATTCTTGGGTAGCATAGGGTTGGGAAGGAACTCAAAGCTCTCACAAATGGTCCCAAGTTGATGATCAGGGGAAAGGGAGATGACACAGGGTTCACAGAGCACGTGAGTCCACCCTGACCACATAGTGTGGCTGCTCACAGAGTCCACAGAAGGTGTGAGCCCACCCTGGCCATGCAGTGTTCCTGCTCTACCTGCTCCCCTTGATGAACTTGGGGAAGTAGCAACGGGGCAACCACACGCTGTATCCACTGGCCAGCAACCACAGGATGGAGATCTCATCCAGCAGCTGCCCCACGAAGCTGAGTGTCATGTGGAAATACATGGAGAACAGACCTGTGGGAAGGCAGAGGCAGGTAGAGGCTGTCAGGAGGAAGGACCATTTCCAGAACACTTCCTCAGCTTCACACACTTCACCTACCTATGACCATGAAGAGGACTGACACTCCATAGATACCCCAGGAACGCTTCTGGGCATACGGGTGCATAAGGAACATCATGAGGGGTCCAAAGATGAGGAAGAACACATTGCTGAACTGCAGGAGAAGCAAGAACGGGGCTGGTAATACAAGAACTGGTAGGAGCTCCTGTCCACCTAGGGCTCATTCCTCTGTGGTCCATCACATTGCTGTCCAGGGATGAACCAAGATCTGTCCATTATTTAACTGTTGGTTCCCCAGCTCATCTTTCCTGATTTCAGTGTTTGTTTTGAGATAGGGTCTCACTATAAGAGTCTGGCTGTCGTGGAACTCGCTGTGTAGACCAGGCTGGCCTCAAAGTCCCAGAGATCCACTTGCTTCAGCCTCCTAAGTGCTGAAATTAAATGTGTGTACCACCACACCTAGCTCTCCCTTTATTTTTAAAATGTTACTCATTAGTATTACTGGCCTTTAACCCTAGCTCTCAGTGGGCAAAAGTAGGTTCATCTCCATGAATTGCAGCCTAGTCTACACTGAGAATCCCAGGCAGCCAGGGCTACATAGTGAGGCACACACATACACAAAAATAGTTATTACCACTAAAGAAGTCCTGGATCTTGGATAGGCTGCTAGGAAAATGCTCCACCCCTAACCAGAACCCCAGACACCCATTTGGGGGATCCATTCCCGACCACACCCCAGCCCCTCACTGGGGGATTCTTGTCAGGGGCTCCATTTCCAGGCCTGTCCTTCTCTCCCACTGACCCTGGCCATCTAGGGGCCATCCCCACATCTTCCATAGACCCAACATTCCCCCCAGTACTCTACTGGTTCTTTCATTTGCTCAGTGACAGAAGTACGGATGACCTACTAAATCTTTTCCACATGTTCTCCTTCATTTTCTTCTTAGAGGAAAACTCAAATTTGTGGGCTCTGTAATTGTGGACTAAAAATATTCAGGACAGGGCTGGAGAGATGGCTCAGCGGTTAAGAGCCCCGACTGCTCTTCCAGAGGTCCTGAGTTCAATTCCCAGCAACCACATGGTGGCTCACAACCATCTGTAATGGGATCTGATGCCCTCTTCTGGTGTGTGTGAAGATATGACAGTGTATTCATATACTTAAAACAAATAAATAAATCCTTAAAAACAATATTCAGGACAGGCATAGTGAGGTGTGCCTTTAATCCCAGCACTCAGGAGGCAAAGACAGATGGATCCCTGAGTTTGAGGCCAGTCTAGGCTACAGAGACTCATTTTCAAGAACCAAAATACGCTGGATGTGGTGGTGCACACCTCAAGTCCAGAGGCAGAAGCGCATCTCCATGAGTTCCAGGCCAGCCTGGTCTACACAGAAAAGCCCTGTCTTGAGAAACCAAAACCAAGGGGGTTGGGGATTTAGCTCAGTGGTAGAGCGCTTGCCTAGCAAGCGCAAGGCCCTGGGTTCGGTCCCCAGCTCCGGAAAAAAAAAAAAGAAAGAAAAGAAAAACAAAGAGAAACCAAAACCAAATTAAACACACACACACACACACACACACACACACACACACACACACACACACCAGGAAGCATTCAGTATGGCAATACGCAGAATCCCCAGTCACGTATTTCCAATCTCCTGTAGTGTTCTGGGGGCTGGAGCAGGACTGCCAGGAGACCCAAGCCGTCCTGTGCTATGGTGTAAGACCCCGTCTCCAACAGAGAGACAAGGGAAATGTGGCAATGCTATGCACACAACATTCATCTGACTTCGGCAGATTATCTAAAGAATATGTAACGGCTATGGGGGGGATCCACGGGTTCTAAACTAAAATTGCACCATTGTGTAAAAGGGACCCGAAGACCCGCAAGAGAGCTCACAGGTTGAAGATGCTGCTAAGTCTGAAGACCTGGGTTAGATCCTCAGAACCCACATGGAGAAAGGAAAACTGAGCCCCCACAGGTTATCCTCTGTGCTCCTCCCACCACACGTTCCCCACCACAGTGCCTCTGTGAGCCAAATAAACTCTTTCTTAAATTGCTTTGGCAAAGTATTTTGTCAGGGCCACATGACAGGTAACTACATAAGTTTGTGACTCCCCATCCCTCCTTCTTCACCCTCAGCTAAGCCGTGATGTGACTTCTCAGTCTAGGTAACCCCTAGAGATGAACAGCACCTGAGTCACGCTTTCTTCTGTTGTGGCAAAAATACTTGTCAGGCTTCCTTGTAGCCGCACACAACCATCTGACTAGGCTTTAGCCAACGAGATACACGCATAACCGTAGGTTATGTTTGTAAAGGTTCCCACTTCCTTTCCTTCCCCTTTCCTCTCTCTACTTCCTCTCTTTGTTAGGCATGGTCTGACGCTGCAGCTCAGGTTGGTCTTGAGCAAGGCAAGCCTTCCCACTCAGCTTCCTGAGTGCAGATGTCACAGATGTGCACCACACGAGTAGGAGTAACAGCACAAAGTGGAAACGGGCTGCAAGAGGGCTCAGCAGTTGAAGGGACAACGGCTGTCAACCCAAGTTCAATTCCTGGAACCTCATGGTAGAAGAAAACTGACTCATGAAAGCAGTCCTTTGTAGTTCATGCTGTGGTGCGTGTGAGTGGGTGTAAACATGTAAATGAATAAATAGGGAAGGAATCAAGCCGAGTTTTTGCTATATTTTCCTTAGTGTTGAGACAACCCAGAATGACCTTAAACTCATGATCCTTCTGTGTCCATCTCACAAGTGCCAGGATGACAAGGATGCTACCGTCCCTTGGTGAACCAAGCAATTTGATGGTGTTGGTTTTTTTTTTTTTCTTTTCTTTTTTTTTTTTCAGAGCTGGGGACCGAACCCAGGGCCTTGCACTTGCTAGGCAAACGCTCTACCACTGAGCTAAATCCCCAATCCCGTTGTTTTTAGTCACAAAGAACCTTCAATTCTAGATCCTCCTAGGACTCGAGAGATGGCTCATCAGTTAAGAGCACTGCCAGCAGAGGTTTGGCCAACATCCACATGGCCACTCACAACCTTCTTCAACTCCAGACCCAGGGGATCAGACACCCTCTTCTGGCCTTTGCAGGAACTGCATGCACAATGAGCACAAAACCACTTAACACGTAAATTAAATACATCTAGAAAAATTTAAATGAGCCACTTCCAGACACCTCAGGGGTGTGTGCTCCATGCCTTCCCCCATTACTCTCCATCTCCTCCTGGTGATCCAGAGTCTCTCCCTGGCCCTCTCCATTCCTGCTAGGCTACTGGCCTGTAAACCGTCAGAATCCACCATCTCCACTCTCCCAATACTAACGTTTTATGCATGCTCAGCAATGCTTTTTATGCAACTGCTGGGGATTTGAACTCAGGCCCAAATGCTTGAAGAGCATACTTATCTCCTGGCTGTTTTATTGAGTCACGATTTATGGGTATGAGAACCAATCTTTCACAGCTTAGTCCTGGAAACTTCCCTGAGGCCATGAGGGAATGAAGAAAAGACAGACACACAGACACAGAAAAGCTGGGATCAGGTGGTCCATGCTCTCTGCTGGAGATGTACCAATGAGTGCCACCAATATATTCAGAGGATTTATCTTAGTCATTGAAATGGAGGAGAAAGGTAGTTTAGCTGATCTCCATGGAGGTCTCTGTAAGCAAGAAGTCTCAGGCTGTGGAGTCCTCAGAGGAGGAAGCTATGTGTTGTGATTTGAATATGCTTGACCTCTAGGGAGTGGCACTATTAGGTATGATCTTGTTGGAGGAAGTGTGTCACTTTAGGGTGGGTTTTGAGACCCTCTTCCAACTGCCTGGAAGACATTATTTTTCTGGCTGCCTTCAGATCAAGATGTAGAACTGTGAGCTCCTCCTGTACCATGCCTGTCTGGACACTGCCGTGCTTCCTGCCTTGATGATAATGGACTGAACCTCTGAACCTGTAAGCCAACCCCAATTAAATGTTATAGTTCAAAAGAGTTGCCTTGGTCATGGTGTCTATTCACAGCAATGGAAGCCCTAACTAAGACACCATGCTTGCTAATTTTTGCATACACTGTCATCATCCATACTAGACCAATTTTGCCAACTCCCTGACCCTCACACCAGAGGCTTTGCCACTTCCTTGGATGTGAGGCATTGTGGTCACATCAACCACACATGATTACTCAGGGCTTCTTCTGATCCTCATGCTTGGGGACTGACGTGGCATGGGCTTTAATCCCTGCCACTTTGTTCACCACCATGAGGCTCTGGAGTGACACTGATTTCCCCAGATTTCCATATCTGACCTGTGAACTAGACACAGTCACCTCCTTAGCATTGCTCACCCAAATGCCCAGGACTTGCTGGAGCTGAGAGTTCTACATCTTGATCTGAAGCCTCAGTGGCTACAGTTTCTATCAGATTAAAAACATCCTCCAAGCCTGTGGAAAGACCATGATTCCGAGACAGGAGAAACAAACTGAAGAGCTGCACTAGGGGCTCCAGAGACAGCTTAGCGAGTAAAATGCCATGCATGAGTACCTGAGTTCAATACCCCAGAACTCGTGTAAATCTAGATGCAGCAGTGTGCAGCTGGAATCTGGTCTCTTGTGGAGAGGAGAGGAAGAGGTGGGACGTGCCAGCCTAGTGTGCTCTGTGTTCTTGTGCCCTGTGTAAAAGTTATATTTATATGATTCAAATGTTGATTTCTGTACCTGCAGACAGCTGAGTATTGTTCGGACTTTGGTATTATTATTCTAAGTGTGCAGTACCTGCATTATATCTTGTAAACATTCTTCTCCATCGCCTTCTGATTGGTTCAATAAAGAGCTGATGGTCTATAGCAGAGCAGGAAAGGAAAGGCTGGGCTTTCAGGCAGAGACATAAGAATTCTGGTTAAGAATCAGGTGTGGAAGATTCAACAGACACGGAGGAAGGAGCAGGTTGTAGGACTGAGGGAGAGATGATGGCCATGAGGCAGTATGTAGATTAGCATAAATGGTTTAATTAAATTATATGAGCTAGTGAAGAACAAAGACTAAGCTAACAGGCCTAAGCATTCATAAATAAATATAAATTTATGTCATTATTGGAAGCCGGTGGGTCAAGACGGTCCAGCGATATTTGGCGCCCAAGGTGGTGCTAGAAATCCAAACTTAGGCAAATTAGACTTTAGGCCAAGTCGGGCAGTCGGGCACAGAAGCCTGAAAAGGCAGGTTTCTTAGCAACCTAGCAAGCCAGTGAGTACAGGGAACAGGAAATAGTGAGAGGAGAGGGAGTACAGAGACTTGGCTTCCCTAAGAGTCCCTGCTGAGAAACAAGGCCAGCTGCTGCTGGGTGGGGCTAGAACTGGAGCTTCAGTGCACTTTGCAGGCAGCACCCAGCTGTTGGAACTATGGTGGGCCTAACTGGCCATCAGTGCGCGTGCGCATGCCTCGCTGAGGCTCAGCTAGTCCCCTCTACTGTAGGCTTCCTTCACCCGTGGGAAACACTCCTGGAGACCACAGTCCAGCTCAAGTCTGCGGCATCCTGGTGCCTGGTACAGCTGATGGCACTACCTTCTTGGAGCTGGGGTAGGTTGATGTGGCTGCCAACAGATGCCAATGGGGAAAGCCTGCAGCCCTGCAGTGGCTTGGTGGGCAGAGAAGCTTAGCACATGGGCTGGCGGAGTAATGAGGGACCCGAGCGGCAGAGACAGCCATCACCACCATGTACTAGCTGAGCAGCAGAAGGAGCCTGCAGACCCAGAGGAGGGCAGAAAGGCAGAAAGAACATTTTCCCAGAGCTGCAGTGTGACTAAGAAGCCCCGAACTGATGAACTGGTAAGGTATTAAGTTTGAAAACAGTAAAAGAGAAAAAAAGCTGTGTATAAAAAAAGAAAGAAAGAATTAGTTTGAAAACAATGAAATGAAGCCTCCAAAGGAAGGAGAGAGATTAAAAAAGAAAATGTTTTCTGTGTTAAGAACGGAAAACAATGACAGAGAGCACTTGGATGCCATATGATTTTGTTTCGGTTATCAGCATAGAAATAAATATAGTTTCAGTGTGATTACAATTTTAGATATCCTCTTTAAGAAAGATCAGATTTTAAAACATAGTTATATAACGAAAGATCTGAAAAATCCATGCTAATTACAAACAATATAAAAAAATTAGACAATCCTTTGAATCATAATTTTCAGGTAAGCCCAATCTAAAATCTGTTCTGGTCCAGCCTTGACACAGGATGGGAGTTCTCAACTGGAAGCAGGGATATCTGGAAGGCGCGTAATAAATAAACAGAGTACTTTTCACATTCTCTCTCTCTCTCCCCCTCTCTCCCTCTCCCTCCCTCCCTCCCCCTCCCTCTCCCTCCCTCCCTCTCTCTCTCTCTCCATCCCTCCCTCTCTCCCTTCCTCCCTCCCTCTCCCCTCTCTCTACCCCCTCCCCCCTCTCCCTCTCCCTCTCTCTCCCTCCCTCTCTCCCCCCTCCTCCCTCTCTCCCCCTCCCCCTCTCTCCCCTCCCTTTCTCTCTTTCCCTCCCTCCCTCCCTCCCTCCCTCCCTCTCTCCCCCCTCTCCCCCTCTCTCCCCCCTCCCTCTCCCTCTCTCCGTCGCTTGCTCACAGCTTGAGGTTGCACACTCCTATGTGCTCTGCTTTTCCTGTGTGCTTTTCTTTTCTCGAATTCTTACACTCCTACACACCTCTGTGCGTTCCCCTTTCACTCACACACACACTCTTCACACAAATCTCACACACACAGCATGCACTCTCCTTTCACTTCACACACACACTCTCCACACACTCTCCTTTCACTCACTCCACGCTCTCTCTTCACACACACCTCATGCGTACCTCACATTCTCTCCTTTTCCTTGCCCCAGCCTTTTATTGATACTCCAAAGAGCAGGTAGAAAAAAAGACATTGTATAATCATTGCCAAATCAAATTCAAAAGAATAACCACATCCCACAAAGAATTAAGAATTGCACTTGTTTCCCTAAGCTTCAAGTTTCCCAGGCTTGTGGTGAAAATAATAATT
Organism: Rattus norvegicus; assembly: GCF_021556685.1. NCBI lineage: Eukaryota > Metazoa > Chordata > Mammalia > Rodentia > Muridae > Rattus > Rattus norvegicus. Next base: position 6,720,002 of record NC_141542.1, read on the forward strand.
GCAAACTTATCATTATTTAAACTTTCACTTTTGACTTATTATACTTCAGAGCTCGGAGCTCCGAGGTCAGCTACTTGCATTTTCCTGTGAAGCTCTAATGATAAATGACGTGGGCAAAGCTGCCAGGCAGCGGCCAGGAAGAGTCAAGTTAACCCTTAGCTCAGTAATTCCACTAGCTTTCTGTTCCTTGCACACAATGACTCTCGTAAGAGTCCCAGTATTTTGACTTAGTTTACTAGTATATTATTTTATATATTCTATACTTCCTTATCCAGTAACCAGTCTGAAATATTATGTAAAATTTATTTCCTAACTTCAATAACATTTTCATTTCTAGAGGTCCCAATGTTGGCTCGAATTCATTTTCTAATAATTTCTTTAAAGTTTCTTTGCAAGTCAAACATGAATGTGGAACTACCGTTGTGCAGTCATTACGTTGTTTCCAAGATGAGAGCACACAGCATGCACCTGGGCCATCAGGGCTGTGCTGTGCTCTGCCCCTGTGCCTCAGTTTCCAATTGTCTAAGAATCATAGCATCAAGGAACATCCAGTTTCACAGAATTCACCAGAGCAGGAGGAGAAAGAAGTAGGAAAGTCAGATATAATTGAATATGCAAGCCAAGGCCAACTGAAAGGCAGTCAGGCACAAATGAAATCTATCCAGCAGTTGTCCAGGGCTCAGGTTAGGGGAAATGGGAACAACCAGTTTTTACAAGGAGCTGCTACTGGGATGTCTCCATCCTGGCCTGGTGATGGCAGTCCCCAAAACTACAGTGCCACTGGCAATTCAAATCCATTAAAAAAACTTAAAATGATTTTCCAGCCATGATAATGGGATTAGAGGCAGATGAGAGACATCTACAAGGTTATCAAGAATTTAAGTGGTGGCCCATAGAAGCATTAGACTTAAAGAGATTTAAAGAAACAGTAATGACTCATGGCTTACATTCACCATATGTAATACAGGTAGTTAATAACTGGACCACCCAAAACCACATGGGTCCAAAAGATAGAAGAGATTTGCTGGCAGCCATCTTAGAACATGGCCCTCAACTACAGTGGGTAACATGGTGGGAAGATGAGGCTTCAGTTATGGAGCAATGAAATAGGACTAGAGGCACTGGTGATGTCAGGGATCACTTACTAGGTGAAGGTTTATATTCTGAATCAAGAGTACAAGTCACACGATACCATCTTAGAACAATGTCATACAATGGTTAAATGCTTGGGACAAGTTTGGTCAACAGGGACAAGCTGAGTCATTTACAAAGATAACCCAGGGTTCACGTGACTCACTGACTTTTTTCCAAGATTAACTAGTATATAATTTTATATATTCTATATAAATAGAATAGAACAGTAACAGACCCAAATGCCAGAGAATTTTCAACTGAATGTTTAGCTTTTAAGAATGCTGATGCTAAGTGCAAACGTGCTATTAGGCCAGGTCCACACTGATTTGTGAATGGGTCAAAACCATGCTCACAATTCAGCTGTGGCTGGACAACTACGAAAGGCATAAAAACTCAAAAATGCCCTGCTGTGGCTGTGAAAGACCAGGTCATTCCCTAAAGGGCTGTAGACAAACAGTTCCTATGCATAAATTCTTCTTCAATCATACATAATTCATGGAAAAAGGCTCCTGTGATCTGTAGATGTGAAAGGAACAGGCACAGGCTTATGAATGCAGGTCATCCAAAGGTATTTGAATCAATTCCTCCGTGTTAGGAAACGGCCTAATGGGCACACGCTCAAGATCTGATGAGAAACTACACAAGCCATTTGATTCCTGTCAACCAAAGGAAAACTTCTGAAAGCAGCTAGAGAAATTAAAGCTTTGTGGAACAGACAGAGCTTCTCAGAACTTAAACCATTTAGCAGAGATGGAGTAGCTCTTCTGGATAGAACAAGAGGTTCTAAAGATACCAAAATAACAGAGATTTTGGAAAACTGTTACAGATGATGAGACCAAAGATGGAATTGAGATTAAAGGCTTAATGGATTCAGGAACAGATGTAACAATAATTTCACAAGATTCCTGGAATCCGGCTTGGCTACTATCTACACAGCTCCTAGGAATTGGGACATTGTTTCAGATAAAACAAAGTATAAAATAGATTACATGCATAGGATCAGAAGGTTGGGTAGGAAAACTAAGGCCATGTGTGGCAGATATATCCATGAATTTTTGGAGATCTATTGCAACAGTGGGGAGCACAGATCCGCATTTCTCCAGCTTTAGATACAGGCTGTAAAAGAGATGTTCCTAATAAAGAAATCTAAAACTGTTACCAAAGACAGTTACGGATTGTCCAGGCTGTCGACAGGAAGGACACAGCAGAGGCTGGCTCTCCAAATTTAGACGGGGAAGTCACTGCTGATAGAGTAATCCTATTACCAAAACAGTTAACTGACAAACCTACTTAGGTAGAGTAATGGCCTTTTTTTTTTTTTCTTTTTTTTCCAGAGCTGGGGACCGAACCCAGGGCCTTGTGCTTGCTAGGCAAGCGCTCTACCACTGAGCTAAATCCTCAACCCCTTAGAGTAATGGCCTTAAATAAAGAATAGTTACAGGCATCAGAACAGCTGATTCAAGAGCAACTGAAGGCTGAACCTTTAGAAGAGTCCACCAGCCTTGGAATTATCCTGTACTTGACATTAAAAAGAAATCTGGAAAATGTAGGATGCTTATAGATCTGAGAGTAATCAATAAAGTCTTTCAGCCTAAGGGCTCTTCACAACCTGGAATTCCTTTAACTTCTATTACCTAAGGCGTGGCCTTTTATAGTGAGTGATTTAAAAGATTGCTTTTTTTCAGTAGTCCTTGAAACAAGATAAAGATTTGCTTTCACTGTGCCCACGTTTAACCATATCATGTCAACTAAGTCTTACCACAAGGAATGTTAAACAGTCCCACCTTGTGTCAATATTATGTGCAACAACCATTAGAAATAACTTGTAAACAGTTTCCTCAATCTATAACTTATCATTATATAGATGATATTTTGCTGGCTGATTCAGATGCAGATATCTTAGAGAAAATGTTTGATGAAATAAAGAGAATTTTGCCTTGTTAAAGATTACAGATTACTCCAGAAAAAAATACAAAGAGGAGATTCTGTTAATTATCTAGGATATAAGATAGTTCTGCAGAAAAGCCAACCATAAAAGGTAAGGATCAAAAGAGACCAATTATGAACTCTTAATAATTTTCAAAAAAATGGGAGATAATAATTGGCTCCAGCCCATAATTGCATTGACTATAAAAAGCTAAGTAATTCATTTCAAACTTTACAAGGTTTAAATAGTCCAAGAAAAGTACCAGCTGAAGCTGAAAAAGAACTGACTCTGGTAAAAAAAAAAAAAAAAAAGGGGGGGCTGGGGATTTAGCTCAGTGGTAGAGCGCTTGCCTAGGAAGCGCAAGGCCCTGGGTTTGGTCCCCAGCTCCGAAAAAAAGAACCAAAAAAAAAAAAAAAAAGATTGTACAGGATGCATATGTGGACTGTTTGGTTCCAAAGCTGCATGGCATTTTAGTTATCTTGCCTTCTACTCATTCTCCCATGGGGACTCTAATGCAGAGAGAAGGTAACATCTTAGAATGGATACTTTTTAACACATAAACAGAGTAAAAAAATTAAAAACGTATGTAGTAAAGGTTTCTGAATAGATGCAGCCCAGACTGTAGTGTTTATACTCTTGCTGGAATTACCTCATTATGTGTAAGCAACGAGGACCTGCAAAGAGCTTGCAGTGATCTTTTTTGGGAGAAATAAATGTTATCCCAAAAGCAATTGGCTTCAGTTTAGCAAAAGAACTAATTAAATTCTTCCTCATATAATGAGAGGAAGACCAATGTCTAAAATTCCTACCTTTTACACATTGCCAGTAAGTCAAGAATGCCAGGTTATAAGTAAGAAAATATAATTAACAAGCGCAAGGCCCTGGGTTCGGTCCCCAGCTCAAAAAAAAAAAAAAAAAAAAGAAAAAAGAAAAAGAAAATATAATTAAAAGAATGCAGAGTCTACAGGTGTCAGTTAAGAAGTCAGAACTATATGCTATTCTGGTTCTGTTAGATTGTCCAGAACCTCTTAATATATTTACTGATTCTCAATATGGAGAGAGAATGACTTATTCCAGATGGTTCAGAATTAACTTTGTTATTTATACAAGTACAACAAGTAATTCAAAATAGAGAGCATCCAATACAGATAACTTGTATTCCATCTCATACGGGTTTGTCGGACCATTGCCAGGCATTAGGATATGAGGACATAGATCAAATTATTAACAGGAAATGTATTAGAAGTTTCACATGACAGGGGTTGGGGATTTAGCTCAGTGGTAGAGCGCTTGCCTAGCAAGCGCCAAGGCCCTGGGTTCGGTCCCCAGCTCCGAAAAAAAGAAAAAAAAAAAAAAAGAAGCTTCACATTACATAAAAGTCATCATGTAAATAGTAGAAGTTTAAAGACATTTTTCCCTATAACTTGGCAACAAGCCTAGGAAATTATAAAAAAAAATTGTCCTACTTGTTCTTTGGATAATCAAGCTCCGTTACCTGCTGGAAGTAACCCCAAAGGTAACCATAGAAATGGAATTTGGGAAATGGATGTCTCGTTTTGCAGAGTTTAGAGTACAACTATGTATATACATCATATGGTTGATACCTATTCAGGATTCTGCCTTGTGTTCTGAGGGCTGATTCCATAATAACACATTTTACTAGAAGTGGTGGGTATATCGGGAACACCTTTAAAGGTTAAAACTGATAATGCTCTGGCATACGTGTGCAGTAAAATGCAAACATTTTTAAAATATAACATAAAACAGGACATTAAAGGAAATGCCCATTAAACAGAAGGAGGATGTAAGGTCTCCCAGAGAGAGATTAAATCATGTTTTATTGACTTTGAATTTTTTAAATGTCAATGAGACAGGTAGCACAGCTGCTGAAAAACATTGGATTTTAGAAAGAACTGCTAGATTAAAACAGCCCGTATATTAAAAGTGTACTGTGACGTCAGAATGGAGGTCAGGAAATGTGTTGCACTGATGTGATATCTTTGTTTCAATAGGAAATGAAAAGGTGTGGATTCCTTCAAAATCAATGAAGATTAGATCTGACCCAAGAGACCTCCTGATCATCTTGTTTGTAGACATGAAGGAATGATGAACAACAAAACAGGTGACATGGCTCTGCATGGGAACAGCTCAGAGACTGGCTAAGACTGGCTAAGACATGTCTGCATAGCCAGTAAATCCTGTGGGCTACAGAGTCCTCGGGACTTACTGTTACGTGCTGTCCTTGGAGATGAAGATGACCTAGATGAACAATTGTATTACAATTTTGTTATGCAGTCCAAATGGACTTATAAAGTTGGACTCCTTTCTTGCTCAAAGAGTGGAGAATCACTTTTTTTTTTTTTTGGTTCTTTTTTTCGGAGCTGGGGACCAAACCCAGGGCCTTGCGCTTCCTAAGTAAGCGCTCTACCACTGAGCTAAATCCCCAGCCCGGAGAATCACTTTTAACGATTTGTGCACACCACACATTCTATGCGTGTGTCAAGAAGGACATGTATATTACCTTTAGAAGTTTGTGTGTTTTCAGAATAAAGGACCAGACACTGGTGAGGATAAGTCAAGTATCCCAGTAAATCCAGCCTCACAGACTGCTTCTGCACTTTTCCATCACAGAGACTGGTTGGCAAAGAATACAGACAGCTAGCTCTCCCAGGCTTGGCCAATATTCCAGTTTTCATAGGACCCCAAAAATCGCTGTTCCCTCCAGATAGCAGGCAGCCATTTTAAGAAGACATCTCATGCCTACCAGGTGGGATGGGTGGTTCTGGTCATTCAGTGGGTGATGGATGGTGTCACTTAAGGGGGTTGGTCACAAGTTGTTAATGGTCTTGGTCAGGAAGGAAACCAAATAAAGGAGGTTGGATTCAGGGATCTCTTTCTTTTTCTTTCCTCTATCCCTTCTGTCCTATATAGTGTTAAAGGAAGAGAGGGGGAAAGAAAAAGGGGGATATAAGAATGATAGGATAAGGGCTGGAGAGATGGCTCAGCGGTTAAGAGCACTGACTGCTCTTCCAGAGGTCCTGAGTTCAATCCCCAGCAACTACATGGTGGCTCACAGCCATCTGTAATGAGATCTGATGCCCTCTTCTGTCACGTCTGAAAACAGCTACAGTGTACTCATCTATAATAAATAAATCTTTTAAAAAAAAATGATAGGATAAAAGGGTAGATTATTGAATCCACACTTTACATTAAAAAGAAACTATAAATCTCAAATGTTTTTCATTGGAATGGATTTGTGTATATTGATGCAAATTTAAGGGGTTTTTTTTACATCATATTGTATATGTTTCAAGTCATGTTTAAGACATTGTACCTATACAGCTCTTTTTTTTTTTTTTTTTTTTTTGTTGTTGTTCTTCTTCTTCTTCTTTTTTTTTCCGGAGCTGGGGACTGAACCCAGGGCCTTGCACTTCCTAGGCAAGGGCTCTACCACTGAGCTAAATCCCCAACCCCTATGCAGCTCTTTTTAAAATGTAAAGTTCTGGGGTTGGGGATTTAGCTCAGTGGTAGAGCGCTTGCCTAGCAAGCTCAAGGCCCTGGGTTCGGTCCTCAGCTCAGAAAAAAAAAAAAAAAAAAAAAAAAAAAGTTCTAGTCCTTGAAAGCTACAATTACAAAGTGTTAAGGATAATTAAGAAATGCAAGTAGTCAGTCAGTCAAACTTGTGGTCATGTTAGGTTCTACTTTAGTTTATTACAAAAATAAGCTTTATTTGGCTCCCCATAGATGTTTTCAAAATTAAACAGATTGTAGATAGCTGGAAACAAGCAATGTTTGCCTATTTAGGTGTATTTTAGATAAATAGATGGTCTTCAGACAGTTCAGAGAGCTACAGAATTTAGATGGTTTAATAATTTAAGGCTTTTCATGACACTGAAGCAGGTGTACTGTGGCAAAGCTAGACACTGTGCAAAACAAACTGCCCTTCCCTACTGACAACATGCCATCTAAACCGTGGACAGGCAGGACACTGGGAGGTCAACTTTGCCAAGACAAAGTAGGCCAGTCCGTCATAGTCACAGATAAGTGTGTCGGGTATCGAGCCAGTAGGCTGAAGATGGATGCTCCAACATTGCAGAAGAGTCTTGGGTGACCGTCCAGGCAGCCAGCTGTCTGTCATCTCTGTAGTTTTGAAAGCTGCTGGCTCTGCACTTCCTGTTTACTCAGGAAATATTTACCCTTGCCTCCGATTCGTCTTTGATGGGGTCAAAGACTAGATAGTTATAGTCTCATATTAAGCTGGACTTGTCTAGGGTTTAAGAAACTGATTTAAGGGTCTAAAAGACAGTTATGGTGTAATAAATGCAAGTTATGATAGAAAGTGATTCAGGTACAGAACTTTGGGCTCACCAAGATAGGATAGATATATAGTAGAGTTCTTTTTCCAAGGCTGCCAACCACATAGGACTGAACCTTGTGAATGTAATTCTTTTTTTTTTTTCTTTTTCTTTTTTCTTTTTTTCGGAGCTGGGTACCGAACCCAGGGTCTTCCACTTGCTAGGCAAGCGCTCTACCACTGAGCTAAATCCCCAACCCCGTGAATGTAATTCTTACCTGGTAGTTCTCATAATTGTTCTTATTGTATATAGTTTATTGATGTTAGAGAGTCTTTCATTGGACAAAACAGAGAGATGTTGCAATGATCTTCTTGTGCACTGTGTAAAGGTTGACTTTGTATTACTCAATTGTTGGTTTTTGTACCTACAAATAGCTGTCTAAATGTTGGTATTGTTATTCTAATTGCTCAACACCTGCATCCTATTTTGTAAACATTCTTCAGTGTTGCCTTCTAATTGGTTCAATAAAAAGCTGATGGCCTGTAGCAGGGCAGGAGAGGAAAGGACAGGCATTTGGGCACAGATGGGAACTCTGGGAAAGAATTGGGTGTGGAGGATTCACCAGCCAGAGGAAGGGGAAGAAACTGGTGTCAGGACTGAAGGAGAGGTAACAGACCACGTGGCAAAATGTAAACCAGAATCAACAGGATAAATTTGAATAAAATGTAAAATCAAGTATAAGCTTGTGGGGAACAAGCCTAAGCTAACAGGCCTAAGCACTCATAAATGAATGTAAGTCTCTGTGTCCTCATCAGAAGCTGGCAGCCTAAGACAGTCCAGCAATAGGGCTTAGCTCAGCTGCAAACAACAGAGAGGCCTCTGAGGAGATGGATGGCAAGGACTAACCTGGGATTGTCCTCTGATCTGCACGTATGTGGCATGTGAATTACATGTCCATGGACATACACATTCACAGATATATACTCCCCAGTGTCTGTTGCTGACCTGTGATATGTGATATACCTCTATCAGGGTGTGTGTTGCCTGAGAAAAGGCTCTTGTTGCCAAGCCTGATGACCTGAGTTGGATCCCCAGAGCCCACAATATTCATAAAGTCAGGTGGGTAAGAGAGGGAAAGGATCCAGAAAAATTGGGAGGAGAGGAAGAATGTGATCAAGATATATTTACATTTAAATTTTGTTTTCAATAATAATTAAAAAACCAAGGCCAGGTGTGATAGAGCATGACTTTAGTGCCAGCATCTGAGAGGCAGAAGCAAACAGATGCTTGTGAGGCAGCCAGGATTATAGGCCAGGCTCAGGCTAATCTGCTTTCTCTGCTGTGATAAATACCATGAGAAAAGCAGCTTGGAGAGGCTGTATTTCATCCTCACAGTCCATCGTGAGGGAACTCAGGGCAGGACCTCTAGACAGGAACCTGGAGGCAGGAGCTGATGCAGAGGCCATGGAGGGTGCTGCTTACTGGCTCTCATCCCATGGCTTGCTCAGCCTGCTCTCTTATAGAACTCAGGACCACCAGCCCAGAGTGGCACCATTCACAGTGGGCTGGGTCTTCCTATATAAAACATCAATCAAGACAATGCCCCACAGCTTGCCTACAGACTAACTAATCTGAGGGAGAAATTTCTCAGTTGAAGTTCTGTCTTTGCAGATAACCCTAGCTTGTGCCAAACTGACAAAGCAACACAGGTACATAGACTTTGTCAGAGAGAGAGAGAGAGAGAGAGAGAGAGAGAGAGAGAGAGAGAGAGAGAGAGAGAGGATAAACAAACAAACAAACAAACAAACAAAAACAGGGCTGGTGATGTAGCTTAGTGGTTAAGAGCACGGACTGCTCTTCCAGAGGTCCTGAGTTCAAATCCCAGCAACCACATGGTGGCTCACAACCATCTATAATGAGAGCTGAGGCCCTCTTCTGGTGTGTCTGAGGACAGCTACAGTGCACTCATATATAATAAATAAGTAAATCTTTTTTAAAAAACAACAACAACAAAAGTTGTTTGGATTTCATACCAATACCCTGCTACCCCTGACCATGTTAGTCCAAGTTCTTGGTTCCTTCTTTAAATCTGTCCCTACCCTCGCTGATCTCCAGATCCCTTCCAGCTAGGACAGAGAGGATGAGTACCCTCAAACCTAGCCGGTAGCCTCTAAACTTGTTGCCACAGAGGAAGAAACATTTATACCTGGCTTTAGTATTTTCCCTGCCAGGACTTCTAAACTACTTCCCCGGAGCTAACTGGACCACTGTCCTCCTTTACAGCCACACAGCATGATGAGTAAGATAGCCCTTATCACCCAGCAGTCCTGCCTCGTCTTACCCAGTGCAGAGCGGTGAGTGGGCCCTGCTTCTGACAAATCTCTGACCCAGGACTCATCACTCGTGCTGTCCCTTGGAGAAGCACATGAAAGCTGCTGGGTATTCTGGCCTTCTCCTTCAAAGCCCCACACCCTTCTTCCCACGTAGGAGCAGCTGCTTCCTCCGTTGTGTCACGTGTGTGCTCTTTTAACTTTTACCAGTTATATATTCCAGTAGAACCTAACAATGTTGGTCTCTACTCTCTTTGATAATGTACGATTAGAGATATTAGCCTTAGGGCAGGGTCATCTTCGCTTCATTATTCTTTTTACTATCCTCACCCCACATCTGAAAAGAATATACTACATTAAAAATGATATTTTTGCCAAAAACATTACATAAGAATATTTCAGTATTAGTGATTTACCTGTTACTATAGGTCATGCAATCCACTTAAAATATACTTAATATTTGGTTTTATTGTTCCTGTTTGCCTTTTCCCCAGGGTTCAGTCCCCAAAAAGGCATCTTGTCTCCCCATGCAGTATCCGTAGCCTAGAGTCTCCCTCAGTCCATGCCCCTTTCACTTAACCTTGGAGAATCTTATATGCATGGCTGTGAAATATATTTGACACTCAGTGAGCTGTCCTATATTGGCTACATTCAAACCTGGAATTGAGGCAATTTAGCGACATTAAGGACAATAACTCACCCCTACAGAGGCTGGGGAGAAGGTTAGGATTTATATCAGGGGTTGGGGATTTAGCTCAGTGGTAGAGCGCTTGCCTAGGAAGCGCAAGGCCCTGGGTTTGGTCCCCAGCTCGGGGGGGGGGGGGGGGGGGGGGGGGGGGGGGAGTGGTCCACCAAGCCAGGATTTATATCAGGTCTTATGTGTATTTTTGTTTTTTAAATAATTGTTTTGGAGGGGTTTATGTTCAATCTGTGTTCTATTTCAGTGACAATAAAATTTAGGAAGACTTCAAAAAATAGAAGTTGTTAAAAAGACCCTAGGATGTGTCTGAAAAGTAGAGGCCCTGCCTAGAATCCCCAAGTGACTAGCCAGGGGTGGAGCCTCGCCCAGAATCACCTGCGAGGGTCTGGGGGCGTGGTCAAGAGTACCTCCCTCCTGGGGGCGTGGGCAAGAGTACCTCCCTCCTGGGGGCGTGGGCAAGAGTACATTCCCTGCACCCCTAGCCAGTACTGTAAGCCAATAAACATTCGCCATAACGAACGCCACTTCCCTCTCATTAGACATCTGGAGGAGACAGGTATGGGCCGTGAGGACAACCTAATTGGGCCTACTGAGTCAGGGACTGTCTCCAGGGCCCCCTCTACTCCTTTTGTACTCACTGCCTCCATTTTGGTCTTCACTGCCTGTCACCTACCACCTGATACATGATCATTTACAGCCTGCCCACAGTTGAGGAGTGCCTGGAGGCAGTGCCTGCTGCAGGACCAGACTTACCTGTAGGAATTATCGTTAAGCACTGGCAGCCTCCTGGCTTAGTGGTTAAGCAAGAAGAGCTTGGAGTCAGGCCCCTGTATGTTTCTGCTGTGTGACCCTGGGCAAGGAACCAAATCTCTCTGATTTGTTAGAATTTGTATCTTGTTAGAATATGGTATGAGTCTGGCATCTCAGGACTCAGAACCTGAGGGTAGAGGATTATCAGTCCCAGGTCAGCCAAGGCTATGTAGCAAAACTGGGAAACACACAGAAGGTGGGAAAGAGTAGCTGCTTCTAAGGAATGGTATGAGGCTCACAGTTAAATACATTGTATTAAAGGGTTGGGGATTTGGCTCAGTGGTAAAGTGCTTGCCTAGCAAGCGCAAGGCCCTGGGTTCGGTCCCCAGCTGCGAAAAAAATAAAAAATAAATACATTGTATTAAAAAGTATTGATATATGCCAGTGTTGATAACCCTCATGGTTTGCTGTGTTTGCTGTGGGGACAGCTCTGCATTTTCCTTTCATTTGTTAATCATCAGTGGCAAGGACTAACCTGCAGGAATCAGTTCTCACCACCATGTCGGTCCCAAGGATCAAAGTCAAGTCAGAGGCTTAGCTTCAAGCCCCTTTCCTGCCATGCCCCCTCGCTGCCTAGGACAGGCTATGAGCTATAGAGATTTGTCCTGTCCTGTCTTTTTGTTTTGTTTTGTTGAGATGGGTTCTTACTGTGCAGCCCTAGCTGTTCTAGAACTTGCTATGTAGACCAGGCTGCCATTGAACTCACAAAGATCCACCTGCATCCGCCTCCTGGGTGCTGGGATTAAGGGTGTGCACCACCAGGACTGGAGAGATGGCTCAGTGGTTAAAAGCACTGACTGCTCTTCCTGAGGTCCTGAGTTCAACCACATGGTGGCTCATAACCATTTATAATGGAATCTGATGCTCTCCTGGTGTTTCTGAAGACCGCTACAGTGTAATCATATATAAAATAAATCTTTTTAAAAGGGGGAGGCACCATCATACCCAGCCAGATTCAGTGGCTTTAACCTGGTCATGTTAGCACACTGGCCAATCACAGCACTGGAAAGTGTAGAAACCAGGATCAGAGGGTCAAGGTCATTCCTGGCTTCACAGTCAGTTTGAGGCCAGTGTTTTAAGACCTACCTCTAAACAAAAGTTCATGAAGTCCCTCATTCGCTCAAGGACAGAGGATGAGGAAGCTCAACTCTCCCATTGAAGGTCCTTGCCTGGCTTCTTGCACCCATGACATCAGCAATATCAGTGTCCCCTTTCCAAACACCAGACCCAAAAACAGTTTTCTGTCTGCTTTGGTCCCCCATCTGTGTCTCAAAGCCCAGAACATGCCAGCTGCTTCTTCCTCCCTTGGTGCATGAAGAAGAAACTAAGAGACTATTGTCCCATTGACTTGGACATCTTCATCCATCCCAGAAGCCTGGCAGGGCAGAGGACACCAAGTGACAGACACAGAGAGGTTGCTGAGATGGTTCAGTCAGTAAAGCACTTGTCTCGTGAGAATGAGGACTGGATTAAAATTCTAATAACTCACTCTAAAAAGCCAGGTGGGGCCAATGGTTGTGGTGCACACCTTTAATCCAAGCACCCCCGGGAGGCAGAGGCAGGCAAATCTCTGGGTTCAAGGCCAGTTTGGTCTACAGAGTGAGCTCCAGGACAGCCAGGGCTACATAATGAGATCCTGTCTCCAATAAACCCAAATTAATTAATTAATTAAAAGGTAAACCTTGCCTAACACACACACACACACACACACACACACACACACTCCTGCTTATACATAATTTAAAATATTTAAAAAAAATTGTTGGTTACTTTGAGACAGTCTCTTTACATAGCCCTAGCTGTCCTGAAACTCACTGTGTTAACCAGGTTAGCCTCAAATTCACAGACAGCCATCAGCTTCTGACTCCAGAGGATTGGGATTAAAGGCGTGGTTACCACTCCTGGTCAAAATGAATCAAAATAAATTTGTTTAGTGGGCGTGGTGATGCATGCTTTTCTTTAACCCCAGCACTCTGGATGTAGAAGCAGGTAGATATTGGTGGTGAGTTTGAAGCTTCGTATGTTTCAGAACAGCCAGTGCTTGTCTAAATATATACTGTCTATATGTGTTGTCTAAATATATATAATTATATATAAATATATATAATTAAATATAACAAGTACTATACATATATAATTGATTAATTATAGTGAAGAATAGACAAGAAGACCAGTGCAGGGGTTCCACCTGCAATTTTTAACATTTGGGAGGCTGAGGCAGAAGGATATCAAGCTAGGATATCTGTGCTAAGGAGCCATGGCTTGTGAAATCACCGTATTATATGAAACTTTTGATGGGTACCCTCTGGTCATGTACTAAAAAAAAACAGCTGTTTGTTTTATTGTGTGTCAGTGTGTCTGTGCAGTTGTGTGTGTGTATCAGTAGTGTGGTGGTTTGAATGAAAATGGCTCCCATAGGCCCATACGCAGTGGCACTGTTAGGAGATGTGGCCCTTTTGAAGGTGGGTTTTGAGGTCTCAAATGCTCAAGCCAAACCCAGTGTCTCTCTTCTTGTTGCCTGTGAATCCAGATCTAGAACTCTCAGCTCCTTTCTAGCCCCATGTCTGCATGCATGTGGCCATGCTTCCTGCCATGAACATAATGGACTGAACCTTTGAACCACAAGCCAGCCCCACTTAAATGTTTCTCTTATTAAGAGTTGCCATGCCAGCCAAACACTAGGCAGAACCAGAGGAGCCCTGCAGAAGAGGAAGAGGAAGAATCGTAGGAGCCAGAGGAGTTGAGGATGCCAGGAGAATACAGCCCACTGAACCAACTAAGCAGTGCTTATTAGGGCGGGCCTCACAGATACTGAAGCTGCGATTATGGAGCCAGCATGAGTCTGTGCTAGGTCCTCTGTGTAGGTATTATGGCTGTGTAGCTTGGTAATTTTGTGGGACTCCTATTAGTGGGAGTGGGGGTGTCTCTGACTGTTTCAGCTGCTCCTGGGACCCTTCTCCTACTGGCTGCCTCACACAGCTTTGACGTGAGGGTATATGCCTAATCTTGCTGTAACTTGTTATGTTGTATTCTATTGGTGTCTTCTCTGAAGGGAAATGGAGGAGGAGTGGCCCTGGGGGAGAAAGGAAGTAGGGTAGAGCTGAGAGGAGTGGAGAGAGTGGAAACTGCAGGTGGAACAAGTTGTATGAAAGAAGAATTAAGAAGAAAAAGGAAAAGAGAGTTCTGGTGGTCATGGTGTCCCTTCACACCAGTAGATACCCTAAGACAAACGGACAACCTCTGGTGCCGTTCCTCAGTGACTTAAATAAATTTGTTTAGTGGGTTCTTGGTGTTGTGTTTTGTCTTAGGCTCTGCTCCCGTGGTTACCTGGCAACAGCCAGGTGTGCCTGACACTATAAAAGGGGCTGCTCACCTTTCTCTCTTGTTCTCTCTGCTCTTCCCTTCCTGCTCCCACTCTCTCCCCATTTCCTTCCCCTCTGTCCCTCCACATGCTCATGGCTGGCACTACTCCTCTACTTTTCTATTCTCTCTCTTTCTCTCTGCCTTCCTCTGCCTCTACTACTTCTCTTGGCTCCCCTTCCCATGCCCTGAATAAAATCTATTCTATATTCTACGTCATGTGGCTGATCCCTCTGAAGGAAGGGATGGTCCACAGAGGCACCCCCTCCCCCCATACCTCACCACAGACCTCCATAGAACATATCCCCCCCTCTATCTTTTTATAAACACATCACTTGGGTGTTTTTTAAGGTGGGAGTCTCTCACTGGTCCCCTGTAGCCCAGGTTGACCACAAACTCTCCCTAGCAAAGGATGGCCTTCAGTTCCTTAGTGACCTTTGCTGGCCCAGTGGCGGCGAGACCCACCTGCGTGCACAGTGTAGCTCTGGAATATACAGTTGCATGCATGTCATTAACACTGTTGCAGCTTTTGTCCATCTGTGTCCCAGGCAGTGTGCCTCCAGATGACTTGGTTTATAAATCCTGTCTGTTGAGGTGATTTCTTAGGTAAAAATAATTGCTGTGGCGCACTGACTAACCAAAACTGGGCCACAGTTCCCTCAGTCCAACTACTCTGGAGCTGGCAAACTGTCTGCGTGAAGCAACAGGAGAGGGGAGAGCCCGCATTTACTAAAAGTAAACTCTTTTTCCTTTTTTGACAGGGTCTCCTGTAGCCTAGGCTGGCCTCCAACTCATCGCATAGCTGAGGGCCACCGTGGGGACACTCCTCCTGCCTCAGTTTCTGGAGTGCTGGGATGATAGGTGTGCACCATGATCCCTTATCTTTTTTTCTTTGCCTTCAACTTCCAATCTGTTCTTTTGACAGACTCTCACACTGTAAACTAAGTTAGCCTAGAACTTACCCCATAAACCATGCTGGCCTCAAACTCTTGGCAATCTTTGCCTCTCCTTCCTGAGGTTGACAGGCTTGAGCCACCACCACTCCCAGATTCTGCCAATAAAGTTTTATTGGCTTTTAGCCTTATCAGGGCTCATTTACATTTTCCCAGGGGCACTCTGCCTTGGCACGATGGAAATGACCACTGGAAAAGTCCTCCCTGCTCACAGAGCCAGAAACTCTCACCAGCTAGATCTGCTCTCTGAACTCCAAAGCAAGCACATGTGCACACACAACAGAAAGAGAGAGAGAGTGGGGGGGGGGAGGAAGGAAGGAGAAGAAGAAGGAGAAGGAGAAGGAGGAGAAGGAGAAGAAGGAGAAGGGAGAAGGAGGAGAAGGAGAAGGAGAAGGAGGAGAAGGAGAAGGAGAAGGAGAAGGAGAAGGAGAAGAAGAAAATAAATGTATAAAAAATTAAAAATAAGGTCCGATGTGAAATAGCCCTGAAATAGCCCTGGCGAGGTAGAGGTGGGGCGGAGCAGGGGAAGGGGGATCTAGAGCTTGAGGTTAGGCTAGGCTATATAGTAAGCCCCAAACAGAAAAGGAAAGAGGAAGTCAAATGAATTCACACTGGGAGGAACTTCATTCTTATTTTGTGAAACAGCCACACTACAAGTGGAAATGTCCCAGTGACTGAGGTTGTAAAGTCTCCCGCCCAGTCTGTGGAGTGCTGGCCCTTTACAGAAGCTAACAGGGCATGACAGTCATTTGGAGTGAGAGGCTGAGGCCATGACACTGGGATCTTTCATAGGGGACCCATCATAGTGGACTGGGATGCCCAGAGAATTTTCTGGATCTTAGGGTATCTGGAAAGGCAGCGAGAGGAACTATAGAAACCCAATCCTCTCTGACCTCCCAAAGGGTCGTTTCAACCAACTCCAATAACTGGATGGAAACACAGGAGCGAGGAAGGACCACGGGATTCTAGGGATTCTAGGCAGGAGCTCCACCCTGACTACACCCCAACCTCCTCACTGGGAGATTCTAGACAGGGGCTCCACTCTTTTTTTTTTTTTCTTTTTTTTCCGGAGCTGGGGACTGAACCCAGGGCCTTGCGCTTGCTAGGCAAGCGCTCTACCACTGAGCTAAGTCCCCAACCCCCAAGGGCTCTACTCTTGACCATGACCCCAGTCCCTCACTGGGGATTCTAGGCAGGAGCTCTACCACTGAACTAAGTCCAAAACTAGAGAACCAACTTTATTGGTTTGATTTTATTTTTGTGGGTTCTTGTTTTTGTTTTGTTGTTTTGTTTTGTTTTAAAACAGGGAGCTCACTGTGAAGCCCTCACAGATATCCACTTGTCCCTGCCTCCTGAGTGCTGGGATGAAAGTTTTTATTTTGACCTTGGTTGTCCCAGTTGGCTTTAAAGTCTTAACAATCCTACATTTTCAGCCTCACTAGCAGCTAGGGTAATGAACACTCCTGTCCCACCTGTGCTGGCAACTTTCCACTTAAAAGTATATTATTGTATGTGAGTCTGTGTCTCTGCGTGTGTCTCTGTGTGAGTGCACACCACACCTGGTCCTGGTTGCCATGTTGTACAGAGGTCAGAGGACAATTCTGAGGGACTGACTCTCTGCTCTTGGCATGTCAGTCCCAGGCACTGAACTCAGGTTGTCAGGTTGGTGACAGGTACTTACCTGGAGTCAATCTCACCAGCCCTTTCTACAATTTCATTCTGTGTGTGTGTGTGTGTGTGTGTGTGTGTGTGTGTGTGTGTGTGTGTGTGTGTTGGGTTTGCCAAGTTGAAATTCAAAGTCTAGATGTAGGCACCAGGGTGACTTGCAGCCTGTCCTTTACCCCCGAAACACCTGCTGCAACGATGAGACACCCCTCTTGGCGTCTCCCTGTCTCCCCATGAGACTGTGTGGATCAGATGAGATTATGAAGGTGAAAGGTTTATACAGTGTGCACACAGCAAGCGCTGAATAAAAGCTAGGATGGGTGTGGTGGGTGCGGGCTTCCAGTCCCAGCATTCAGATCCAACACCAGAGGACATGTGTGGCAACTACTCTGGGCTTCTAGGCAAGAACCTGTCTCCAGAAAAGGAATGTGATAATGTCCCTCTCTCGTGGCTAGGCAGCTCTGTGCTCCAGGCAGGTAAGGCTAGCTCATATAGCCTCATGTACCTGCCTGCCTCTTTCAAGTTTCCCCAACAACTGAATCACTGTGTATTAAGTACTGAGTACTCCAAGTGCCATGTGGTACCAGGCATAGAAAGGTAAAGATTGGAGTGGTTCAGATAAGATCGTGAAAGGGAAAAACTGGGATGGATCGACCATCCTTGGCTGGAGGTTGGAGATGAAAGAACAGACATCCTTACTTCTTCCAAAAAGGCTGCCTAGGTTCAATCCTACTGATTCAAAGAGCCTCCTCTGGGCATCTTTCAAGTTGCTGGTGTGCCCACCATCACAGCACCATCCCTCAGAACTGAGGCCAAAAACCTGCCATAGGTCTCAGTTCTACAGGAAGATGAATGAATGAATACAAGCCAGGCCAAACACACAACCAATTGCTCAAACAAGATTCCCCTATGGAGATGTGGCTTAATCCCACATCTGGTAAATCACATTCAGTAAGCTTCCCATCCCACCCTTCTCAAAGCCCCTGCCCAGGCCCTCACCGTATTGTAGAACTCGGCCACCAACTCCGAGTGCTGGAAATTACTCTCACACCAATCCACCTCAGAGCTCTGATAGGCAAAGATGCTGGACATCTTTGCTCTGGTGCTCGGTGCATACATCCTGTGCCTGGCAGAGGTGCACCAGCTGAGCGAGAGAGCCAAGGAGTGCCCAGCCGGGGAGAGGTGGAGACAGAACAGCTCAGGGCCCTGGAGCAGGCTGAGAGGAAAAACCTGCTGGGTGGCTCCTATTGCACCAGGATAGCCTGGCAGATGTGCACGGTAGGGCACCGAGGCTGCCCTAGGCAGCTGCTGAGGGGTGGTGTACTTTGGGTTGGGCGACAGTAAGCAGGGAGGAGGCCTCCCAAGCTGGCACTTGAGGAGCGAGACAAGAGGGGACTGACTGCTTTAATACTGTGATAATAAGGGACTAGTACTGGGCTTAGGGCATAGAGCACTCAGATAACACACAAAGCTCAGAGGCCCATCCCAGCACTCACAAAACCAGTTGTGGTGACATCTGTCATCCCAACACTCCAGAGGCAGAGACAGGAGGATCGGAAGTTTAAGGTTGGTCTGTGCTGTACAGTGAAGCCTTGTCTCAAGAGAAAAGCTAAAGTCTGGCAGTGGTATCTCTGCTTTTAATCCCATCACTTCAGAGGCAGAGACGGGCAGGTCTCTATGAGTTCAAGGCCAGCCTGCTCTACAGAGCAAGTTCCAGGACAACCAGGGCCACACAGAGAAACCCTGTCTGGAAAAATATAAAATCGATTGATTTGAATAAATAAATAAAATACAATAACAAAATAAAATCTTAGCCAGGCATGGTGGCACACACCTTTAATCTGTGAGTCTCAAGCTGTCCTGAGCTACATAGAGAGTTTCAGACTGGGCTACATAGTGAGACGTACCTCAACAAAAACAAAACAAAAATCAACACCGCCCCCCAAAAAAAGCCCCAAAAAACAAAAATAGAACCAGGGATGCAGCTCAGTGGTAAGTCTGTGCCTAGTGTAAAGGCCCTGTGTTCCATCTCAATACTGAAAAATCATATATATATTATATGTATATGTGTGTTTATATGTGTGTATATATGTCTGTGTTTGTCTATATGTATATACATGCACACTTGCGTATGTGTGATGTTTATATATGTGCATGTATTTTCTGTGTGTAAGTATATATATGTATATATGTATGTATATGTATATACATATATAAGTGCACATATATAAACATGTATGTGTCTATATATAAATTTGAGAATAATGTGTACATGTGTGGATATGTGAGTATACATATGTATATTATGTATATATGTCTATGTGTATATGCATATGTATATATGAATATATATGTGTGTGCATATACATGTGGATATATATGCAGTTTTTATATATGTGTGTATAGAGAGAGCTGTGTGTATATACATGCATTGTATGCATATGTGTATGTGTGTACACATGTGTGTATACACGTATGTATGTGTATGTTATATATCTATGCATATGTATGTTGTATACATATTTATATGCATGTATATGTGTATGTATAAGTGCATTGTATTGTGTATGTATAATTATGTGTGCATATGTGTAAGGATATATATAAGCATATGTATGGGTGTCTGCTGCTCTCCACTTCTTGTCCTTCTGAGCCTCTCTGCTGCTCGAAATGCCCCTCTTATCTTCTTTGCTTTTCAAATTCAGAAACCTGCCTGCCTCTGCCTCCCAAGTGCTGGAATTAAAGGCATGTTCCTCATCTTTTCACTGTGTGTGTGTGTGTGTGTGTGTGTGTGTGTGTGTGTGTGTGTGTGTGTGTGGTGTGAGGGCCTACAGGACACATCTGGAGGTCAGAGAGCAGCTATGTGTAGTGAGTTCTCTCCTCCCACGTTTACATGGCTTAGAGGATTGGCTTGAGCAGGAAGGCCTTTCATTACATGAGTCATACACTAAAGTGCGTTAATTTATTACCCTATGTGTGCTAGAGGCTGGAAGGGAGCATCTCTGATCTCTTCCATCACTCTCTTCCCATCCCTTTAAAGCAGTGTGTCTTCCAGAACCTGGGGCTGATGTCTCACCCCACACCACCCCGTAGTCCCAGTAACCCTGTCTCTTCATGCTCAGAGCTGGTAACTGGTATCTTTAGGTACACGAATTGTTTTGTGAGGGTTGGAATCGGAACTTTGTGCCCTCTTTTTGGTCTCTCCACCGTGCTTTGTGAGGTAGGGTCTATCAGTGAATCTGATAGCAGGTGGTGGAGAGCCCGGAGATCCTCCTGTCTCCCTAGTGCTGCAGGGAGCAGGGGCCATGCAGGCTGAGCCCTGCACTCACGTGAATGTGGGAGCGTAAAGCAGACCCTTCGGGGCAGGTACTTCCCTTCCTGAGCCATCTTCCTGAGATGGGGACATCTCGTCTCCACTTCCCAAATGTGGGAATAACAGGCATGTGCCAGCAGGCCTGATAAGCCCTTCTCTTTTTTAAATTTATCTTTTAGAAAACGGGTTCCTAAAACTGTTACATGTGCACATGTCTTTGTATGTGAATGTGATGCTCTCGAGAGGCCAGAAGGTGTGTCTGATCTGCTGGGGTTGGAATTACTGGTAGCTGTGAGCTTCCTGCTCAGTGTGGGTTCAGTTTCCAGGCCTTCTTCCAGAACAGCCATTTGTTCCCTCAGAATGCAGGCAGTTCCGCTGCAATCAGTCCAACACACCCAGGACCTTTGAACTTGACCATCTGCCAGAAATCCCAGCCAGCTCCAGGTGCGTCTGTCCACACCTGTTCCAACACTCTGCGGGTGGAGGCAGGAGGATCAGGAATTCAAGGTCATCCTCAGCTGCACAGAGGTGAGGAGACCCTGCAGTGTCCATGCCACAGAACCCAGGCTCTCTTCCTTTCTTTTCTTTTCTTTTTTTTTTTTTTTTTGGTTCTTTTTTTCGGAGCTGGGGACCGAACCCAGGGCCTTGCGCTTCCTAGGTAAGCGCTCTACCACTGAGCTAAATCCCCAGCCCCTCTTCCTTTCTTTTCTATCCTTTACCTATTTACTATGTGTGTGTGAGAGGTCAAAGGACAGTTCAAGAGAATTGGGTCTTTCTTCCACTAGCAATTGAACTCACAACCTTGATTCACCCTAGGTAATGGAATGGAACACAGTGTAATAACACACACCTGACAACCCAGCACAATAAGGTCCTCCTGAAGGAATAAAGCTTCATAGATGTGAAAAGCAAAGCTGTGAAACAAGGTTGTAAGAAATACGTCTGGGGGTCAGGATGCCTGTGACAGACCTGTGACCTTTCTGAGAGATACATCTGACGTCAGGATGCCCAGTGGTATGATAAAGGTTGGTGATCAAGATTCTGACTAAGCTAATTAAGGGAAAAAAAGGGGGGTGGGGGTTGGGGATTTAGCTCAGTGGTAGAGCACTTGCCTAGCAAGCGCAAGGCCCTGGGTTCGGTCCTCAGCTCCAAAAAAAAAAAAAGAAAAAGAAAAAGAAAGAAAGAAAGAAAGAAAGAAAGAAAGAAAGAAAGAAAGAAAAAAACCAAAACCAACTGTTCTCAGGAAGACCCCCCTACCCCTCCCTGTGGCAAATTCTGAGAACAACCACAAGATGTCATCCTGATCCTGCCCAACCACCCAGTTCCCCCCCCCACAACCCCCACCAAGGGACGTGCCAACTTAACCCTTTCCCAGTGATTCGCCAAGGCCAGGTGTAGGGCTGGATGAGGAAAGTGACTAATTGAGCCAGAACAGCCCCTCAAGCAGGCCAGCCAATACCTGACCAGCTCCTTTGTCCTGTGTCCCACCAATGAGAATAGGCCAGCTAACCCTGTTGCTGAAGTCAGCCCTCTGTAACGAATAAAAGTTGTGTGCTTTTTGGGTTCGGGGTTGCCTCTCCCTGTGTGGATGAGCAACCTCACGTACATGGATTAAAAACCTTACACCCTCATGCCATTGCAGCGGTCACTTTGTCAATCTGTGCTCTGTGGGTGGCGCTCCTGAGGTAGGGCCACTTTGGGGTCTTACAACAGTCCTTGGCTATGTAGCCAGTAGCAGGCCAGCCTGAGCTACAAGAGGCCCTGTCTCCAAAAACCAACTGAAGCTGAGTGTGGCTGCACATGACTTTAATCCCAGCACTCAGAAGGGGGTTTTTGAGTTTTGCGCCAGTCTGGTCTACAGAACGAGTTCCAGGACACTGTGTGCTACAGAGAAACCCATCTCAAAAAAGAGAGAGCCCTTTAATAAAAGGGTATGGAGAGGGTCATGAGCCACCTGAGGTTGCCACAGCCTCCCCGCTTCGGCACTGCTGCAGCTGCAGAACAACCTTCTGACCATTGTTGTTGGTCCGACACCAGCACCGAATGTGCTTTCTGAGGACAAGGGGCATAAGAGATCAGAAATTAAAGTGTGTGTGCATGTGTGTGTTTGTGTGTGGGGGGGGGGTGCTCCACCTACCAAGTTTTGGAAGGTGCTGGGTGGTGCTTCTGCCATGCACCCCTAACAAACCCAGTAAACTCACTGCTCACCAAGCCAGACTTGGGAGGATTTCATCTGTGCTGTCCAAGAAGGTGTGTCTATTCACATCTCCCAGGGAAAAGTTTAGGCAACTTTCTTCCTGTCTCCTTCTTTCCTTCTGCTTCTCATTATCCTATTGTCCAGGCTAACCTCAAACTTGCTTAGTAGCTAAGGCTGTCCCTGAACTCCTGATCCCCCTGCTTCCACCTCCTGAGTGCTGGGGTGACAGGTTTGAGCCAGCATGGTGGGCTCTCTGAGACTTTCACAGCAGTGGTGGGTGTCTTGCCCAGAGAACTGATTCCCACAAGGCAGGGATGAGCCAATGTGTGTCCCAGGAGTGTCATGTTACATAATTCTGCTTTCAAAACTAGTGAGTTGGCACTACTGACTTCTGTAGATTTTAATCTGGTTTCAATAGCTTTGACCTGTATTCCTGGGAGTTTATCTTTCCCTGAGTGCTCTCTGTGTAAACTATACTGTTATGAGCTTAATTAGCTTAAATACTAGATTCAAAGGAAAGGCTGTGGTGGCTCACGTCTGTCAACCCAACCCCCAAAAAAGAGGCTATGACACTGAAGACCAGCCTTGCTTGGCAACATAGTAAGTTCCAGGTCAGTCTGTTGTAAAGGAGACCCTGTCCCAAACAGACAAAAATCCCCAAATGAAGAAACTGTATAACTCTTTGAAGAACAGAAAGCAGTGTCCGACCCCTTTCCAGACGACCCCCCACCCCTCCAGAACTTCAGCTTGGTCGAAATGGAGTTCAAGGAAAAGATAGTTACTGCTAGAAAGATCCAATTGCCGGACAAAGGCTTTTTGCCTCAATACTTATGTAAAAAGGAATGAGACCTATTAGCAGTGAGCCTTGGTGCTACATGCCCACCATCTCAGTGGTCCTGAGGCTGAGGCAGGTAGATGGCCACGAACTCCAGGCAAACCTACAGAGTGAGAGGCGAGCAGCTTAGAGCGCTTGCTATTCTCATTTGGACGTAGGTTTGGCTCTAGAACCCCACATCAGGTCTTTTGTACCTTCAGCTCCATGAGATCTGACACCCTCTCCTGGGCCCTGCAGCACTTGCACATCCACACATCCACAATTAGAAATAACAATAAACCTTCAAAATCAACAAAATGCTTGTTATTTTTTATTTGCTTGTTTTTGTTTTTGTTTATTTGTTTGTTTTTTGATTCGTGGTCTCTCTATGTAGCCCTGGCTGCTCTGGGACTCCCAATATAGACTAGGCTGTTTGTCAAACAGAAATAAGAGCCTCCTGTCTCTGCCTCCTGAGCGCTGGGATTAAAGATGTGTCCTACAAAACCGGGTGTGGTGATGCATACCTTTTAATCCTAGTATTTGGGAGGCAGAGTCAAGGAGATCTGAGCTTGAGGCCAGCCTTGTCTATAGAGCAAATTCTAGGACAGCCAGGGCTACACATACACACACACACACACACACACACACACACACACACACACACACCCTATGTAGAAAAAAATTATGTGTACCACTATGCCCTGGCATGTTTTTCTTTTAATTGCTTATTTATTTATTCCTTGGCTTTTCAGGGTGGGGTTTCCTTGAGTGCGGGGATTAAAGGTGAACACTACCACATCTGGCCTATCTCTTTATTTTTATCTTTTCCTCGACAACTTCACACATTTATGTAAAGTATTTACCCAGATCCATTGCTATTTCTTCCCACACTCCTGGTACAGCCTCCTCCCACCTTCACGCCCTTTCTCTGTAGCCCAGAGTCCAGGAACTGCTGACAGCTGGGATAGTGATCTCACTGGTTATAGCACTGAGCGTGGTTCACCCCATAGCTCTCATGCCACTGGTTCACCAGCAGCTACATCTTGTCACCAGCTGGAGTTGCAATACTCAAAGTCCACACCTGGATAAGGGCACTGATGCCTTTTCTCCCCAACAGATGGCACATCACCTTCTGGTACTATGAAATTGAATCGGCTTGGAGGAAATCTCCAGGTCAATTCCAGTTTCTGCATTTCCTACAACCAAAGTGACTGGTGTCTTCAGCAACTTAGTCTTGTCATCTGATTATGGTGGGCAACCAAGAGTGATGGCAAGAGCCTGTGTTGTTTGGAGAGTTCTGGGGAGAAACATCTCTGGCTTTCGATGTTCATTTCTGGCCTTTATGCAATTTAAAGGTACAAGTTTCCAGTTCGGAAGTGTATCTTCCACAGGGAACACAGCAACAGCTTTAAGTAATGCTTAGATCAGGTGACAATTGAGAAAGTTCCAGAATGTGCCTGGGGTGGCAGCAAAGCATGATGTCTCAGCCTGATACAGCTGTGTAAAGGAGCCTAGCACAGGGCAGAGGAGAGCGATACGTGGGAGACAGTGTAGCTGCTAGAGTTGCAAAGAAGACAAAGAGGATGAGTGCAGAAGAGACTGACAGAAAGCCACAATGTCGTGGGTTCGATACCTCTTCCATGGGCCTCCAGCTGCTGAGTAAGGAAGCAACGTGGACCCGGGCAAGGCAGGCATGGCAGTAGAGAGAGCTCCAGAGATCTTGACCTTGTGGCGACAGATCGAGATGGTGGGCACAGTATTTCTCAAGGTATAGGACTGTGCACACGGACAGTAGAACTGTCCACCTACCGCCCAAATTTCGCTTTGAATGGGAACAATAAAGTAACATTTCTAGAAAGCTGGGCACCCTCTGAAAACAAATACAGGTGTAGCAAAAGTCCGGCCAAAGATCCAGGTCTCCTCCCCTATCTCAGTGTTCACAATTCTGTAAGCTACATCGTTCAATAAATCCCCCAGCGAGTCTTGGTCTCCACTTCTGGTTTGAGTCCCGCCCCCGAGACAGGGCCCGCCCCCTTTCTCTAGCGAGCCTATACGCGGGAGTCACGGGCTCAAAGTAGCTGGGAACTGTAGTTCTGCAAGACCGACTGGTTACAGGCCAGCAGGTGGACCTGAGGATTGCTACGGGAGAGAAGGTGGCGGGCACGTGTCTCGCCTAGGCCTTTTCTCACCCATCCGTGAGCTTCTTCCAGCCTGGGTACCGGGGACAGCCCAGTCTTGTCCGAGAACCTTCATGGGGCAGAGACGCGGGTTTTCCTTATTCATTCGAACACCTATCAACGAGGACCCCACCCACAGACTTACCCCGCCTTCTTCGGCTCCGCCTATTTCGTTCTCGGAAGTGGACGAGCCAGCGGCTCCCGCAAAGCACGCCGGGTGTTGTAGTTCCGGAAACCAAGCCTGGATGCACGGAGGCATGTGGCCCAGAGTGTTGCTGAGGGACGGGCGGGCAGCTGCGGGCGGGTGCCGGGCTCTCTTGTCTCGCTTCGCCGTGCGTTTCTCCCCGCCATGGAGTACTGGGAGCGATTCACCCCTGCGAAGCAACCTGCATGGAACTGCGACGCGAGCTTTCCCACTCATCCCTATAGTGGTGGAGCAGACGGTACGGGGACCTGATGAGGACATGGCGCGGAGGCTTGTAACCGGTCGGCGTGCAAGGGACGCTGACCTTTCACCTCTTCTTTTCCCACAAAGGGTCGAGGCGAGCGCGCTTACGACATATACTCGAGGCTGTTGCGGGAACGCATCGTGTGCGTCATGGGCCCGGTGAGCGACCCCGGTCCTTCCGGGAGACAGCAAGGTGTCTCTCCAACATGTCTCCCTTGTCAAAGTCTGTCTTCGCCCCTCATCCTTGGTGACCTCCTAGACCCTGACCATAAACATTCTTTTTGTTGAGCAAAATTCTTGCTTTGTAGTCAAGGCTAGTCCCCACTTTTCCGTCATTGCCCTGCCTTAGCTTCCCAAATGTTGGGGTGTAAAATGTGCATTATTACCATAGTCTGCTGTTTTCAGCAATTCTTTGTTTCGTTTTATTCGTCTCAGGCTGGCCTCGAACTCCTTATGTAGCTGACAGGACATTCGAGGTGGGGATCAGGGTGCCTAAACCACACCAGGTTTAGGCAGTGCTTCTTAAACCCAGGGCTTTGTGCATGCTAGGAGAGCACTCGCTCCCAGCTCTGTCCTCAGCGTAGTCTTCCACTATTTAGGGCTTACTGACCCATCGCTTCCTACGCTGGAAATTCCTGGTTGCCAGGGCTTCTTAAGCCTTTATCCATCCCATCTTCAAGCTGAGAATATCTCTGCTCTCCCCACCCACAGATTGATGACAGCGTGGCCAGCCTGGTCATCGCCCAGCTGTTGTTCTTACAGTCAGAAAGCAACAAGAAACCCATTCATATGTACATCAATAGCCCAGGTAAGCCAGGCCAGCCTGGTGGTAGGGATCTGGGGTCAGAGGTAGCCCCTTTGGGGAAGAGCTGCAGCAGCCTTCTGCAGAATCTAAAATGTAAATTGCTCAAAGCAGGGTATGGTTGTACATAAACATTTAATTTCTGCACTTGGGAGGCAGAGGCAAATGGATCTCTTAATTTGAGGCCAGGGTGGTCTACATAGTGAGTTCTAAGATAGCCAGAAACCGATCTTTTGAGATACAGAGAAACCCTATCTCAAAAAAACAAGAAATTTAGGATGTTTTAGTTGTGTGGTGGTAGTGAGCGCCATAATCTCAGTACTTAGGAAGCATTAGATCTCTAAGTTTGAGGACAGCCTAGTTTACAGAGTGAGTTCCAGGACAGCCAGAGCTACACAGAGAAGCCCTGTCTCAGCAAAACAAAACAAATTAATTAATTAAAATCATTCCAAGAGTATCTCTTACTGGCCTGAAACTTTCCAAGTACTCTAGCCTAGCCAGTCAGTGAGCCCAAGGGTTCTTCTGTCTCCACCTCCCCAGCGCTGGGCGTGTGCTGCCGTGCTTACTTTGTGGACACTGGGGATCTGAACTTGGGTCCACATACTTGTGAAGCAATCATTTTACCAACTGAGCATTCTCCCTGGCTTTGAGAGTAGCCAAATTAAATTTTTTAAAAAAAAGTGTTTGAGACAGAGCTTCACTCTGTAGCCCATATTCTCTGCAGTCCTCCCACCACAGGACTCCATGTAGCCTCAGAGGGCAGGTGTGACCCACTACACTCTGCAGAAGTAATTGATTTTTTTTTTAAGATTTATTTATTTATTTTATGTATACAAGCACAGTGTAGCTGTCTTCAGACACACCAGAGGAGGACGTCAGATCTCATTACAGATGGTTGTGAGCCACCATGTGGTTGCTGGGAATTGAACTCGACCTCTGGAAGAGCAGTCGGAGCTATTAACTGCTGAGCCATCTCTCCAGCCCAGTAATTGATTTTTAAGAAAAATATTAAGGCTACATTTATTTATGTATGTGTGAATGCATGCCACCGTGTGTGTGGAGATTAGAGGGCAACCTGTGGCCATTCCCCATCATGTGGGTCCTGCCCATTGAATTCAGTTTGTTAGGCTTGGTGGTGAGCACCGTCGCCAGATAATGCTTCTTCTCAGCAGCTCAAGGATAGGCAGTTTCAATGATTGGACATTTGGCAGGCACTTATCTGTCTTCTCATCAAAGCTCCAAGTGGGCAATGAGAATGCTCACCTCTGCTTCGTGCTGTGCCTGTGTACCTCTAGCTAGCCTTACTATGTTGATACATAGGCTGGGAGGTGGCTAACAGCCTTTTACTTAATTCTGTGTGTTGTCACATGTACATGTCTGATTATAGCTAACTCTGAAGGAAAGACCCTCCTTGTTACCTCTCCTCTTGATTCTGTCACCCCCTCCCACTAACATTTGCCCTTGCTGGAAGGGTACTGGGGTAAGATCCCCCTGGGTCCTTACTTGCTCCACTGCCTACAGGTGGTGTGGTGACTGCAGGCCTGGCCATCTACGACACAATGCAATATATTCTGAACCCCATCTGCACATGGTGCGTTGGACAGGCTGCCAGCATGGGCTCCCTGCTCCTTGCTGCTGGCAGCCCAGGGATGCGCCATTCGCTGCCCAATTCCAGAATCATGATCCACCAGCCCTCTGGAGGAGCCAGGGTGAGTGCACATCCTGCAGGGACGTCTAGTGGGGACCAGAACGGGATGTCTGGTGGGGACAGGAACGGGACGTCTAGTGGGGACCAGAACGGGAGCACTGCTGCTCTCCCTCTGTTTGTTGGAGACAGGGTCTCATCGTGTAGCTCTGCTGTTTGTAGGTCACTATGTAGACCAGGCTAGCCTCTAACCCACTGAGATCCTGCTGCCTCTGCCTCCTGCTGCCACTGCTTTGAAATAAGTGTTTTCATGGCTGGGGAGGTGCTCTTCGGGAGTAGAATGCTTGCCAAGCTGAGGTAAGGCCCTGGGTTCCATCTCCAATGCCAGGAAGAATAAAAACGAAAATAGAGCCAGGCGTAGTGGTGCACGCCTTTAATCCCAATACTCAGGCAACAGAGGCAGAGACAGGCTTATCTCTGAGTTTCAAGCCAGCCTGGACTTCATAGTTAGTTTCTGGACGGCCAGAGTTATATAAAGAGATGCTGTCACAAAACTAAAAAAAAAAAAAAAAAAATCAGTGGGAAGAAGATACACTCAGAAGCAGAGGTCTGACACAGGGATGGCTCCCTCACTAGTGTCCCATGAGAGGCTCCTCCAGCTCTGGGCTTCATTTTCTTCCCCAACTTACTGCTCCTCAGGGCCAAGCCACAGACATCGCTATCCAGGCAGAGGAGATCATGAAGCTGAAAAGGCAGCTGTACAACATCTATGCCAAGCACACCAAGCAGAGCCTGCAGGTGATCGGTGAGCACCCAGCCTCACACCGCACACTGGCACGTCAGAGGGCTTCCCCACCTGGATAGCTAGAACCACACCACTACAATGAAGGGCCATGGAGGGCTTTGAGTAGTACCCTGAACCTAAAGCTCGGGGCCCTGTGACTATGGCAGAGCTCCTGCCTCGAATAAGCCTTTTCCCAGCTAGGGGCTGGGTGGGACCCTGCCAAGGATCTCTCAGACAGGGGCTGGGAGCAAGGTAGGGTGTAGAGTCCCAGTCGAAATTCCCCAATGAGGACAAGGGGTGAGCCTTAAGGATACGTTTTTCTCCCCCCCCCCCCCCCCGATTCATCTATTTTCTTAATATATGTGTGTGGGTGTTTTTCCAGCCTACTATATGTCTGTAAGTGGGGTGTGTGTGTGTGTGTGTGTGTGTGTGTGTGTGTGTGTGTGTGTGTTTGTTTGTATATGTGTGAAGCACCTGTGGAGGTGAGAAGAGGGTATAGGATCCCTTTGAAGCTACAGATGGCTGTGAGGTATAATAGGGACCTCATGTCTGGGTGCTCTGCCAGGACAAGTCCTCTTAACCACTGAGCCAACTCTCCAGCCTTGGGGAAATATTCCTGGCCCGACATGGGTTCTCATAAAACAAAAGTTCCTAGCATATTGGGCAGAATTCCCTTTGGTTAAAAATCCCCAGTCCTTTAGATCAACTTTGCAAGCTGGGTATGTTGGCACCTACCTGTCACCCAGTACTGGGAGGTAGAGAATCAGGAGCTGTAGACTGGCCAAGAGAGTGTTTTGGATTTCAGTCTCAGTCACAGAAGCTGGCTCAGCTGGCCTGTGCTACAGAGGTTGTTTTGAGAAGAAAGTAGGCACTTCCCTGGTACCTGTGACACTTCATTTTTTAAAATAGTTGATTTGGGGAGCATGCGTTGCCACAGTGATGTGAGGCCAGTTTGTAAACATCGGTTCTCTATTGATACCACTAGGTGTGGTGATTGAACTTGAGGTCATTAGACTTGGTGGTAAGCCCCTCTTCCCACCAAGCCATCTTGCTGTCCCACATGCCATTCTTTTATAGATCTTGTTGCTGGTCACATACGTTCAGTCTAAGATTCACCACGTGACCTTTGCCCTGGTTGCATTTTATTGATGTGTTCAGGAGGTGATCCTCTTCTACATGTGGGTCCTGGGACCTGATTGTATTTGAGAAATCAGTGAAAATTAAACCAATGTGGTGTGGTGATACAGATCTCTCATCCCAGCATTTGGCAACTGCAGACAGGAAAATCAGGAGTTGAAGATCATCCCTTTCATGTGATCCAGTCTGAAAAAAACAAAAACCTATTTTTTTTTAACTACTGGGGAGACTGAGTCACAGAGAAGTTCTCAAACCCCACGGGGAAGAATTGTCAGAATAAGCACGTGTCTTATGTAACTGGGGGAGCTGGATCAAAACATCATGGGCTGGAAGTTAAAATGCTCGGAATGTGTATATCTCAGTCCTGGACCCAGGGAGGCCAGGAGTAGCCAGTGCCTGGGAGGTGGTGATGCTTCTGTGTTGCTCTCAGTCCTTGAAGCAAATGGCTTCCACACCTTCAGTTTCCTGGAATTGCAGGTGGTCCTAGGTATAAAACCTAGGCTCCGTGTGGGTTAGGAAAGTGCTCAACCAAGGGAACTCCTCTCTCTTTCTTGTAAAACATGATCTTGGTTCGTAACCCTTTTGCTTTTGCCTCCCAAACAGTTTCCTTTTTTTCATAAGGGAATAGATCCTGTGGTAGGGTCCCTCGCGACTCCATAAAATCACCCCTGACTGGTATGGGCTTCAACCTAGGGATTTGGGAAAATATTCCCAGGCTTTTACCTCATACACTGCTTTCCCCAGAGTCAGCCATGGAGAGGGACCGCTACATGAGCCCCATGGAGGCCCAAGAGTTTGGCATCTTGGACAAGGTCTTGGTCCACCCGCCTCAGGATGGGGAGGATGAGCCAGAACTGGTACAGAAGGAGACCACCACAGCACCAGCGGACCCTCCTGCCCCAGCAGGCACCTAAGGACTTGACCTCCTCTCCAGGAGTGTGGAGACCAGACTGAGGACTGCTACACTTCCTCTGCTGGGCTAGAAAACCCCTGGAGGAGATGTGGTTTGAGGTTGCCCTCACAGCAGGGCAGCCTGCCTGAGACACTGTGATTTTAAATTAAATCTTTGTGGTCTTTGTCCCATGTCTGAAGCACCTTGCATTACATCTCCAAACAGCAGGCCTCTCTCACCTTGACAAACTACTACTTCAGTCAGCAAACCCTGGCTGTCCTCAACTATCTCTGTAAACCAACCTAGCCTCAGACTCAGATACCCACCTGCCTCTGCCTCCCGAGTGCACCACCACACCTGGCTGACAGCGGACTTAAGCCATTTACTACCCCAAAGTCAGCAGGTAGAAAGATGGGTTTATGCATTTATTTTTGATTATGTGTGGGTTTCTGCATGTGAGTGCAGTACCCACGGCCAAAAAAGGGTAGGGTGTTGGGTCCCCTGAAGCCTCCTTGTGGGTGCTAGAACTTGAGTATATTCTTACCTGCTGAGCTGGGGCTCTGCCCCTAGAGAGTTAAAAGTTAGGGTGAAGGCTCTACTAGAAGCTACCACCAATTTTGGATTGATCCTCAGACCCATGAGACCTGGCACTAGTGACTCACCAGGTCACAAAGTCACCTCCAAAAGCCAGCTGAAGCCAGAGAGGATGTCAGGAAATTTTGAGAGAATTTTGCTAAAATGGAAGCAGAGGATTGGATATGTAGGTGTCGCTAAAAAAGGAAACTGGACAAGTTTATGGGGGCAGGTGCCACATGACCCTGTGAGGTCAGAGGATCACAAGTGCAGGAGTCAGCTTGCACTACTGTGTTTGGGGGTCAAACCAAAGCCACCATGATGCTTCCTGACAAATGCTGAGCCATTTTCCTAGGCCCAGTTTATTAGGGTGGTGTGGAAGAAAGTAACTTTTTCCCCTCTTTTTAAATTTAACTCACAACATTTGAGGTAGGGATTGTATTATTTGGTCTTATTTGTTTGAACGTCTTATTTTGTGGTCAATATCTCCTGTAATTCAGGCTAGCCTCAAATTCAAGGGCTGACCTTGAGTTATCCTTTCTCCACCAGGGTGTGCTGTTTGACAGGCAATAGGCTTGCTCTTTAGGTTGGTTGACCTTCTAACCTTGGCTTTGCCCCCTCGTGACCCCGAACCTCCGCTCTTCCTTGTTCTGCACATCAGGTGCTTTGCTTGAGACTTTGTTCAGGGCTGAGAGGTGGGACCATCAGTAGACTGACTTGGAGCACATCTAATAAGTTGAGTGCGTGTTGGGGGGCGGCAGCGAACAGGAGAGTCAATAGTTGGTGGGCGTGGCGCAGTGTCAGCCAATGGCTTGTGGGGGCGTGGCTCAGCCTTGTGCGGTCTGTCCTGAAGATGGCGGGCAGCTGGAGGCTAGCGATGCGCTTGCTTTCTGGGTGCGGCTGGGTGCGCGGCTCGGACTCTGCGGTGCTGAGCCGCCTGCGTGATGAGGCCGTAGTGCATCCAGGCTTCCTGAGCCAGGAGGAAGAGGACACGCTGACACGCGAACTGGAGCCCCAGCTGCGGCGCCGGCGCTACGAGTACGACCACTGGGACTCGGTGAGTGGGCAGAGAGGCGAGCTACGGGGACGCCCACTGGGACATAATGAGGGGGCGGGGTCCTCGGCAGGGCGGAGTGGAAGAGCTGTGAAGCTGGGGCCTGGGACCTAGGCATGATGGACCAGGTTGCGGGGGGAGACGGTGTGTTTTGGGCAAGGCCTGGTGTAGGTTCGGGTGAGACCAACTGACATGGGGCTCCGTCTGCTGCTTGCGACCAGTTTCTCTGGTGTGGGAGGTGGCAGGTGATGGGGGACTCGGGAGTGACAGTCACTCAGGACGCCCTATGGGAGCAGGGCTGATCTTAATGCCAGAGCTGAGTAGTCCAGGGGAAGGCCAGCAGCTGGGGGGTTGTGGATGGTACTTAGAGCAGGGGAAGGGGTGAGAGCTGGAGAAGGTGAGCCGGCTCAAGAGGAATAGAGCAGTGCAGTATTACAGTGGGGGGGGGGGGGGCAAATCACTGGTGGGCTTTACCAAGAACAGGGACTGTGGTGTGGGGCTGGACCTGGAATTAGAAGGCATGGGTAATGAGGACAAGGATGTCACTTCAGACATGAGGTTCTGGAGTTGAGGGGCTTGACGACAAGATTAGGAATAGAAAGCAGACTTGGGAGAGGGAGTGCCAGCAGTTGGGAGTTTCTAGGAACTTGAGGGATCAAGTTGAAACTGGAGACCAAAATACTGAATATTGGGGTGGCCAGCACCAGGGACCACTGGGAATCGAAATGTGAAGACCAGATGCGTGGTTGAAACCTCACTGAGCCAGCTTAAAGGCTAAATTGTGAGATAAAACTCCCTGCCCTGAACTGTGCCCCTCTGCACCTCATTTTCCTGCCCTGGAAGTTCCCAGGTATGACCTGAGCTCTCGGTACAGGCCATCCACGGCTTCAGGGAGACAGAGAAATCCTGCTGGTCTGATGCAAGCCAGGCCATCCTGCAGCGGGTCCGTGCCGCTGCCTTTGGTCCTGACCAGACCCTGCTATCTCTGGTCCATGTATTGGACCTGGAACATCGGGGCTACATCAAGCCTCACGTTGACAGTGTCAAGGTAGGCAGAAGCAGAAGGCAGTCCCTCAGAACTCCTAGCCAGGTCGTCGGTGGGCAGAGAGGTAGAACTGAGCCTGACCCCACATATACACCGTACCCCTTTCCCAGTTCTGTGGATCTACCATCGCTGGCCTTTCCCTGTTGTCTCCAAGTGTTATGAAACTGGTGCATACACAGGAACCTGAGCAGTGGCTGGAACTGTTGCTGGAACCTGGTTCTCTCTATATCCTAAGGTATGACCTAGCCTAGAACCCCCAGATGAGGCCAAGTGTTTCCAACAGCTCTTGTTTCTGCTCTCATAGCAGAGGAAGTCACCATCACCACTACCCAGAAAAAGTACAGAAATGATGAAGGGACAGACTTCCCTCCCTTCACCTACTTGGCCTTTCTTTTCTTGCAGGGGTTCAGCCCGATATGACTTCTCCCATGAGATCCTTAGAGATGAAGAATCATTTTTTGGGGCACACCGGGTCCCCCGGGGCCGACGCATCTCAGTGATTTGCCGCTCCCTCCCAGAGGGGATGGGGCCAGGAAGGCCAGAAGAGCCACCTCCAGCCTGCTAACCTCTCCACATATCCTCTAGACTTGTGAATAAAGTAGGAAAATGATTTCATGGGAATCTTCAAATTACCATCTGCCAGGGCTGGGGCCCTTAAGAGATGATCAAGGTCTCAGGATTTACATAGCATGGTGGCTGCCAGGGCGCACCCCATCACACACACTCTTAAGACCATAAGAATATCGTTTATTGCATTCACTACTGATAGAAAACAAGCAAAAAAAAAAAAAAAAAAAAAAAAAACAAACCCCAGGTCCCCTTTCTCTTCTTAATCTTCTCCTATGCAAGTTTCTAATAACGTCACCTGAGCCTTTCAAAGGCTGCCTCTTGCTTGTGATTCTGAGAGACCAGGCTGGCCGCCTTCAGCCACCACAGCCACAAGCTGCGGCTGAGAGCTGAGGCAGCTGCTGCCAATGGTGGTGGTCATCAAGGAAGGTCACATCAGCATAGCTGGTGGGCTGGCAGCAAGGTCTGCCATGAGCTCGACCCTGCCCTCGAAGACGGGCCAGCACCAGACTGTGCTGGGTACGGACCTCTTGGGGACAGCTGCCAGCACAGTATCGGAAGATAATCTTCTCCTCTGAGGCATAGCCCAGGCCAAGCTCAGCCACTGGTAGGGTCAGGCTCCACAGCCGGCACAAACCAGGTAAGGCTCTTGGAAGGCGGACATTGTTGTTACCTAGTGCAAGGTAGAATAGGATTGTGAGGCAAAGTGAGGGCTTTGAGAGGAAGAACTGTAGAGTTAGGAGGCCCCCAAGAATTCTTACCCTGATGGGGCTTCCAGGTCCTTCCAGTCTCTGCCATTTTCCCAGATGAGAGCTCATCTGCCGCAGGAGCCTCTTGAAGATCAAGGACCCAGCCAAGGCCCAGGTGCAAGGACAGGAGCAGCAGAAACAAGATCCGAAGTCTTCCTGCAGCCATTGTGACAGGCAGGTCCCAGGATGCCGAGAGGCTTTGGTGCCCTCAATTTATTCCCTGCCTGTCCTGGGGATTAAAATCACTTCCATGTCCCAGGGAAGCCATGGGGGTCCCACCCACCTTGTCCCCACATCCTCATCCCTAAGAATTGATGGCTCACCCACCCAGACATTCCATAGACCCATTTCCGACACCCTGATGCCTCTGATTTATGAGTGTCACACCATCAGCCAGAAGCAAGTCCAGAGCTGGCTACGAACCCATGTGCCCACCCCACCTGCTGTCAGTGGAAGAAGTACAGGGCGACTGGGAGGGGGCGACTGGGAGGGGCCTGTTGTAGGTCTCATGTTGGACTGTAGGCCATGTGGGGCCAACAGGGACTGGGAAGGGCACATGACACTAGTCCATCTCCGCTTCAGCCAGGATTGACATCATGCCCTTGTCTCTGGACCTGGCTGAGGCAGCATCAAAACAGGAAAAGGGAGAGGCTAGGGGATAGCTAAGGGCTGGGAATCCCATTCTTGGAAGGCTAACCACAGCTACAGCCAGTCTGGGCTTTGGAGTATCAGATCAAGAGGAGGCAGTGACAAATCATTCCCAGAAAGGCACAGGTTCTGCAGACTTCTGAATCCATGAGACCCAGCAAGTGACCATGGGCAACAACAGACCAAGGGCTTTGGAGACAAAGGAAAAGAACTGATGGTGGGTATGGCAGTGCATGTGGGTAGCCCCTGTGGCCAGGAAGCCAGGGAAGGGTTGCTGAAGGTGAGGCCATCAGAGGCTAGTAAGCAGTGGTAAGAGCTCGGCACCTAAAAGCCCTTGCCACAGAGCCACCCCGAGTGTGAACTGCAGAATCCACATGGTAGGAGAGACTCCTCTGACACCACATGCATGTGGTGGCATGCACACGCTGCACAAGACACACAGTTTGAAGCCGAGTTTGTAGAATGTGTGCTGAGCATTCAACAAAGCAGCTGTGGGTTCCATCTAAGGCACGGCGTAGACTGACACTATGTATCCTCAGCACCAGTTCAAGGCCAGCCAGAGCTACTTGAGATCCTTTCTCAAAAAGAAAAACATAGCTTTCAAAAGTCACTTGAACTGAGTTCCCCTGAAGGCAAGGCTCTGCCCTTAAACACAAGTGCACACCCTGTCCTAGGGTGGATGGCACCTTAGACCCAGGCTCAAAGGACCAACAGACAGCTGGACAGGGATGTTCAGTGAGCATGGACATTCCCAAGGACTAGCCCCCTTCCACAGGTATTCCCAATCAATCAGGGGTGGTGGGTCTGAGTTTGCACTGGTGTCCTGCTGCCGGTGAGAGGAAGCCCTCACTTCACCCAGGCTGCTCAGGGCCCAGCTTTCAAGGTAGCAGCTGAGGCCAAGCACTAGTCAGCCCTGTCACTATCCAAAAATGTAAAGCACTCTCTCCCCAAGCCAACGCCTGGCTGGCCTGGATAAGATATATCGCTGGGCCTGTCAGGAGATAAGGAGGACCCCAGGAATGTAACTTGGAAATGGAAAACAGCATCTAGGTGCCAAGACTAGGAATAGGTTGGATCACAGAAATCGGTAAGTGAAGCGCCCAAGCTGAGAACTGCACATTAAAGGTATTCAGGGAACATGACTGTCATCCTAGCATTTGGGAAACTGAGGTCCAGGCCAGCCTGGACTACACTGCAAGACTTTCTCACATCATTGGTACATGCCTATTATCCTGAAGGCCAGCCTCAGCGACAACAGTAGGAAGAAGACCAATCCCAAACCTGTCCTCCTGGAGGACTGTTAGAAGCTGAGCGTTCCCAAACGCATGCATGCCACCATAAACCCACACAGCACCCGGATCTACAATGGGGACGAGGGCATAGTGGCTCAGGAGTGGAGCCCCTGCCTGCCTAGAATCCCCCAGTGAGGAGCTGTGAGTGTGGCCAGTGCAAAGGTAAAATGAAATTAAACTCGTGAAGATTGCACAGGAGACAAGTCCTGGTTATGGACTGAGCTCAGTGGGCAGGAAGGCCGTGTCCTCTGCAAGAATGGAGGCTTGCACTAGAGAGATGGCTCAGAGGTTAAAGAGCACGGACTGTTCTTCCAGAGATTCTGAGTTCAACTCCCAGCAACCACACAGTGCTTATAATCATTGATAATGTAATCTGGTGCCTCTTCAGGCATGCAGGCAGAATGCTGTATATATAATAGAGGCTCAAATGCCTCAGGGCTCCTCCAGGAGGGCAGGGGTGGCAGTGATGACTCGCACTCTGGGCCTGCTCTCTTTATTGGCATCACTCTTTGAGGGAGAAGTGCATCTTGTCCCCAATCATCTTGCGCTCAGGGTTGAGGCGCTTGAGAATCTGCGCCAGCACATTCACTGTCTGCTCGCTGCTCAGCCCCGTCTTCTTGGTCTGGAACTTCTTCAGCAGGTCCTTCGTGGTCATGGGCTTCCGGGTCAGGTAGCGGCGCACAGCATCCTCTGTCACCTGGACATCACTGAGGGGAAAGAAAGGAGGCTGGGTCATACAAGAGTCCCTTTAGCCCGATCCTACCTATGGTCCCGCTCCTGTCTGAACATACCCGCTGCTGGGCGTGGACTTCCCAGACAGGCTCTGGGGACCTGTGTCCATCCGAAGGCGCTTGGCTGCTGGAGTCTCACTTGTCCGCTTCCCTGGAG
Source organism: Rattus norvegicus (assembly GCF_021556685.1). NCBI lineage: Eukaryota > Metazoa > Chordata > Mammalia > Rodentia > Muridae > Rattus > Rattus norvegicus. The sequence goes on from NC_141542.1 coordinate 6,758,201, forward strand.
GAGAGAATAATGTCAGGCCCAGGTGGGGCCCAGGTCGGGGACAGCAGATGTGCAGAACTGGCAGCTCTGGCTCTCGTGGACAGGCTTTTCTGGCACTCACCCTGTTCCAGCTTGCTGGCCGCGGCCCGCAGGGTAGAAGAGGTGCTTGCCGCTTCTGCACTGGGAGTTCCTGGCCGGCTGGTGCCCTTTGAACTTCCCCCGGATGGCTTCCGCTCCCTCTTGGGGGGTGTCTTCTTCTTCTGCAGAGATTGGGGGGTGAGTCTGAAGGCTTGGACTGTCAATCCCACTCAAGTCCCCAGCTCTGACTTACCGCCATGAAGAGCGCAGAGGAGGTCTCACTGTCAATGTCGCTCTCTTCTGAGCTGTCTGAGTCATCACTGCTGTCTGCATAGGACAAACATCCAAAGCAGTGAGCCTACAGAGTCCACCCACCACCACCTGTGCAGGCGGGTTCAAAGGAAGAGGAGGGCACTGGCCATCACTGCAGCCTTGTGCTCCTCACCCACCTTTCCTGCGTTTCTTCTCTTGTGGGGTAGGGGCCTTCTTCTCTTCCTCCTCCTCCTTGTCCTCCTCGGGGGGCTTCTCCTCCTCACTCTCCTCACTGCTCTCACTCTGTTCGTCCACACCTGGGACACAGGCCACAGGTGTGAGCAGCGCCCACTGCTGAGCACACTCCCACTCCCCGGCTGGCCCCCAGCGGGCACCTACCCTTGGGGCCATCCTCCTGCTGGGGCACCTTGGGCTTGCCCTCTGCCTCATCCGGTGAGCTGCTATAGGGCAGAGAAGGGCAAGGTATGAAGTTGGGTGACCACAGGCCTGCCTCGCCCCTGCTTCACCTCTGCCTCACCCCTGCCTCACCTGGAGCCGTCAGACATGTAGTCTACCTCCTGGCCCTCAAAGTCCCCGTCATCACTGTCCTCAAAGGCCTCATCATCTGAGCCCTTCTTCTTTTTCTTCTTCCTGCCTGCCTTGGTCACTGGGGCCTTTTTCTTAGCCTTGGAGGCTCTGCTGCCTGTGAAAGGAAGGAAAGTATAGGAGGAGCTCAGATTGGATGAGCCCAGATCTTTGCTCACTGCTGGGCAGGGGCTCCACTTAATCCCCACCCCTGCTCACTGGGAGATTCTAGGCAGGGACAACACCCATAAGCAGCAGTCCCCATGTAGCCAGGAAATCCCGACACCCGATGTCACATTTCCTGTGTGACGTCAGGTCACATAGCATCTAAAGCCTCTATATCAAGTATCTGAGCAAGTAGCTATGTGGGGACAAATAGCCGATTCACAGTCACCAGGAGAAATGGGAAAGAAATCAAGGACTTGGCCTGGTTAGTCTTACATCGCCTCACACAAGTCAGAGTCATCTGGGAGGAGAGAGGCTCAGCTGAGAAACCCTCAGCTGTAGGCAGCCTGTAAGCTATTCTCTTAGTCAGTGATTGATGTGGCAGGGCCACTGTGGGTGGGGCCATCCCTGGGCTGGTGGTCCTGGGTTCTCTAAGAAGCAGGCTGAGCAAGCCATGAGAGCAAGCCAGTCAGCAGCACTGTCCATGGCTTCCTTCAGTGATGGATTAAGCTGCAGAAGTGGAAGCCAAATAAACCCTTTCCTCCCCATGTTTGCTTTGGTCATGGTGTCTTATCATGGCAATAGTAACCCTGACTAAGACAGATCTGAATTATTCCAAAAGTCATCATGGTGATGGATGTTCAACTCTATAGAGAAAACGAACATGAGAAAACACACATGTAATTACTTCTGATATGAAGCCTTGGTTTGTAGTCCAGGCTTGCCCTAAGTAATTGTCCTCCTGCATCAGCTTCTTCTTTTTTTTTTTTTTTTTTTTTTTTTTTTGGTTCTTTTTTTGGGAGCTGGGGACCGAACCCAGGGCCTTGCGCTTCCTAGGTAAGTGCTCTACCACTGAGCTAAATCCCCAGCCCCTCTGCATCAGCTTCTTAAGTGCCAGGGACACAGGCCTGTGCCACCATTAGCCAGCTTTCTGAGGATTCTTACAAGCTGCTGAACTGCAGTATAAACAGTACATAAATATAAATTGTACCTCAGACAAAGGAGGGACAGAGAGGAGAGAGAGGTAACCTAGGCAAGCGGTTCTCAGCCTTCCTAACACTGACCCTTTAACACAGTTCTTCACGTTGTGGTGACCCCAACCATAACGTTATTTTTAGTGCTGTTCGTAACTGTACTTTGCTACTGTTATGAATTGTAAATATCTAATATAGGGGGTTGGGGATTTAGCTCAGTGGTAGAGCGCTTGCCTAGCAAGCGCAAGGCCCTGGGTTCGGTCCCCAGCTCCAGAAAAAAAAAAAAGTAAATATCTAATATGCAAGTTATCTGATATGTGACCCCTGTGACCCCTACTTGTGTTGTGTTGTGTGGGGTTTGGGGAGCTTTTGTTTATTTTTGTTTTTGTAGACAGGGCTTCTCTATCTGTGGCTGTCCTGGAACGTGCTCTGTAGACTACCTTGAACTCACAGAGATCTACTACCCTCCGCCTCTGAGTGCTGGGATTAAAGACAGTGCTACCACCGTCGTGTTTCAAAGATAGGATCAGTGGGCTGGAGCTGTGGGTCAGACGTTAAGAGCACTGACTGCTCTTCCTGAGGTCCTGAGTTCAATTCCCAGCAACCACATGGTGGCTCACAACCATCTGTAATGGGATCTGATGCCCTCTTCTGTTTGTCTGAAGACAGCTACAGTGGACTCAAACATAAAAATAAATAAATCTTAAAAAAAAAAAAAAAAAGATAGGGTCGGAATTCTCTCGCCTCAGACCTGAGTTCTGGGATCACAGCAAGCACACCATGTCTTTTTTGTGTGTTATCTTGACAGGGAGACTGCACTCGGGTTGAGCCAATTCTTAGAGAAAGTGGAAGGCTTACCCCTCCTGTGCACTGTCCTCAGCCCACTCTACTTGTTCTGCCATTCAGTCACCAAAAGCCCTATCCCTATAATCAACCAGGCCCATGTGGCCTGCGGCACAGCAACCTTGAACATTTAAACAAACTGGTCCCATGGAAAGTCTGTAAGGTGCCATTCATTTCCTCAGTAACTCTGCGCCATGACTTCCCAGGTGGTGTTAACTCAGCATGGCCTTGTCTTGAAGACCTCTGGGTCCCCACTCACCCTCTTCTCCACTGGCATCACTGGCATCGGATGACATTTCCAGGTCATCTTCCAGGTCATGAATGCGCAGTTCACTAGGCTTCTTACGGCTGCGCTTCTCCTTCTCCTCCTCATCTTCATCCTGGTCCTGGTCCTTGAGTCGCCGCTGCTGCATGATGCTGAAGTGGTTCAGGACCTTGTTCCTCCTACACATGGGGACAAGTGACTGAGTACGTTGTGCAGCAGAGGCTGGTGGAAGATAATGACCAGGACACTCAGATGGGCACCGTCCTTTTCAGGGACAATGGGCATGACGGGGTAACCTCGTTAAGGCGCGCACACTGTGAGGAAGCTAAAGCAGAAAGACCCTGTAGGGTGTTAACCTGAGCCACACCACATGCAACAGAGGGGGGGAGGGGCAGGGCATGCAGCATGGGCCATTTCAGACCCCCGGATCTTGAAATAATATAGGGTGAGCCCTGAAATGGCCTCAGGCCCACGTGCACTTGAGCCCTCTGGGAACCCCACATCTTAGCTCCTCCAGACTCAGGGTCTGTTCCAGGCATATCCAGCCATCATATTGGTTAGCTAAATAATTTTTTATGCTTTTTCCTGGGAGGGGAGGGTTGGGGAGGGTTGTTTTGTTTTGTTTTGTGGTTTTGTGAGATAGGATCTCTACTGTCCTGGCTATCTTGGAACTCACTATGTTGACCAGGCTGGCCTTGAACTCACAGAGATACTCATGCCAATGCATCCTAGAGTGCTGGGTTAAAGGTGTACACCATCAGGCTTGGCCCAATTAAAATTCCTTTAAAACAGGATCTTATTGTGTGATCTTAGCTGGCATGGAACTTGGAATATACACCAGTCCTCAAACTCAGAGAGCCTGTTGCCTGTGTACCAAAGTGCTGAGATAAAAGGTGTGCACCACTGTGTCTGGAGCTCTGGGTGTTTTGCTGAGATAGAAGGCGTGTACCACTGTGTCTGGAGTTCTGGGTGTTTTGAAACCAAATCTTGTATAACCACAGCTGGCCTCAAACTTAATACAGCAGAAGATGGACTTGAACTCCTGATTCTCTTGCTTCTGCCATCTGTGTGCTGAGGTGTGCACTCACACTACCCCCACCCATACCCCCATCATTAATTTATCTCAAGGATTACATAGAGTAGGGTCTCATTGGACAAGGAGCTGTCCATGAACCTATGTGTGCCCAGAATAAGGCTAAGCATAGTAGGAGGAGCTGCTTTTGACATTTCAATCCCAGCCCTTGAGAACCGGCACTATTCCAGGCTTGTAGGCAAGCACAGAGCAACCCCATGGACCACATCAATTCCAACAGCCCTCTCTGGACACACAGGGCCCACCCTCAGCAGGTGTACACGACATCTTATGCTGTCCACTGAGTTTCTCTATCCCAGCTTCCCTGTACCCATCTTTGTTTCTACCTCCCAAGCTAGAACTGAGGCGGTTGCCATGAAGAGGCGCCTCCCTGACCCCCAGGCTGTGCCTATCTGTGGTACTAGCCTTCACTCAGCTCCCAGGCCTGCCAAAGGAAGCACTGCTTCCTGCTCCAGGCAGGCTTGCTCCAAGGGCGTACACATTATAACCACCACTTCTGCCTCACCTCTCCCATTCCTCCTCAGCTTCCTCAGCAGTCAGTGTGCGGTGTCGGGCCAGCGGTGTGAAATTGTACCAGTTCTGCACAGGGAAGGCCTCGAAGGCGCCATCCGCACACTGTGTGAAGATGTAGTAGGCCGTGTTCTCTGTTACCCCGCCTTTCTTGATGCCCTTGAACCTGCAGAGAGCCTCAGTTAGGTCAGGACCTCACCCACAGGGCCTGCCTGCACTCCATCCACCCCCTTACAGTACCCATCTGGGCTCTTCTAGGAATGACAGGACAGAAAGGCATGGGCCACCACCTCCTTAACCAAGTACCACTCTGCCACCTTGTGGCCACCATCCTCACAGCTGCTCCCAGCCTATAACCCACCATGGCTACTGTGGGGCCCTACAGCATGCAGGCTCCAGCTATCAGTCCACTGAGTAACTATGCATAGAGTACTGGTCACTGGCTTTCTCAGGCTCCACCATCCCAAGTGTCAAGGTGCTCTCCAGGTCACAGTCAGGCTATTGAGCCAGGCCAACAGTCTCCAGTTTAAGATTAAACTTTGACAAGAGAGGTGGTCCTGGGCCCCCATCCTGTTGGGAACAGACTTGAGGACAATGTCTCCTAAGCATGCGTGTGTGAGGGACACAAGCTGGAACTCCCCACCATCAGCACCACTCACTTCCTCCCCGATTTGCCATTGACACGGAGTAGCCAGGGCTGGTCCTCAGGCCGGAACTCCTTCAGGACAATGCCATACTTCTTCCGGCGAGCCTCCTCCCTGAGCTTGCGGTTGAATTCACTTCCTGCACCAGACTCTGGCATCTCCTCTTCCTGGTAGATCTTCTTGTTGCTCAGATCTCGCTCCAGCCGTGCCTGGAGGGAAGCAGGAGCAGGGATACTCTCCTGTCGCGCTGTGCCAGGCCTCACGTGCCCCAGCACACCCGCATGCGGCATGAGGGCAGGGATATGAGCACCTGCTCTGCCCAGGGAGAGGGCGGTGGAGACGCCTCAGTGGATAACGTAGCTGCCTTGCAAGCATAAGGATCGGGAGTCCAGACCCCCAGTACCACAGACAAAGCTGGGTATGGAAGTGTGCATCTGCGACCCCAGGAGAACGGTGTAGACAGCAGGGTCCCTGGGACTCACAGGTCAGCAAGCCCCAGGTCCAGTTAGATACCCTGACTCAAAACTGTATGTAAAAAGGCTGGGAAAGATAGTACTTGCTATATAGTCTGCATAAAGTATAGCCTGCAAAAGGACTGAGGCTTGAGTTCAAGCCCTAGGACCCACACAGCATAAAGTGAGAACCGACTCCTGCAAACTCTTCTCTGATCTCAACTCTGCATCCCTCACACACCTGTGGCCCAACAGATGTCATTTTAATAATAAGGTGTAGAGTGACTATGGAAGACAGCTGATGTCCACTCTAGCCTTGACATGCACAGCATGCCCACATGCACATATGCACACACACACGACTCTGGTCATGAGGAATGTGGGACTTACAACAGTAAAACAGACTGGTCCATGAGATCACGGAGACCACCCGAGGAAGGCTCAGGAGCAACCCAGACAATATGGAAATAGTAACATTTTAACATGACACCCAGAATACTGGGTAGTTTAAAACTTTGGCCTTTAACACTTTTTTCCTCTTAGTATTATCTAGAGAATCCTGTTATGTAGCTCAGGCTGTTCAAACTTATGATCCTCCTGCTTCCACCTCCCTGGTGCTGGGATGCTAGTATCCCTGGCTGTACCCATCTTGTGGTATGGTTTTATCCTTTCGAGACAGGGTCTCACTGTATAGGCAGTCTGCTCTGAAGCCCACTGTGCAGACCAGGCTGGCCTCAAAGTCAGAGATCCACTGACTCTGCTGCCAAGAACTGGCATTAAAGGTATGTGTCACTATGGCCTGCTGGCTTTATCTTAAAAACAAACACTCCAAACTTATAAAATGCATTTGTTTTTGTACATGACATGGCCTGCTTGTCATCTTGTTACCCGTTACTTTACTTTATAGTATACATATAGACATGGTCTATATATATATATATATCCGGGGCTTCACTCAAGCTCACTATGTAGCCAAGGATGGTCTTCAATTTGAGATCCTATCCCCTTTCCCATGCTGGATAACAGGCGTGTGCCAGCCAACATGCCCATTATACATGGCGCTGGTGGTCCCCCTGGCCTCCTATATGCCAGATGAGTGCTCCATCAATTGAACCGTACCCTCAGGCTAGCTTCTTCTCTTTGAGATAGGATTTATTTAGTATAGGCTGGTCTAAAACACTCAGTCTTTCTACCTCAGCCACCAAATAGCTGGAATCACAGGTCTGCTGGGGCTACAGGTGTGGGCACTACTGTTTCAGTAAAGTCACCAGCCCAGGGTTAGGTCTCTGCCCCAGACACCCAGAGGCATACACTTACCTGGTTCCAGGTAGCAAAGTTGACTTTATCAGCTGCATTAAAAGCCATTATGTTGTATCTTTTGGCTGTGTTCCTGGAATGGGCAAGAAACTATTCAATCCATCGATTAGCCATTCAACAAATCTACGATTTACACCCTTGGTTGTAGGTAATTCTGGGAACTCAAAAAAGACTCGGGAACAATGGTCCTCAACCTTCCTAAAGCTATGACCCCTAATACCCCTATGACCCCCTCATGCTGTAGTGACCCAACCATAAAATTATTTTTGTTAGTTCATAACTGTAAGCTTGCTACTATCATGATTCATAATGTAAATATCTGTGTTTTCTGATGGACTTAGGCGACCCACAGGTTGAAAACCACTGCTCCAGTTTCTCAGGGATTTTTTAATTTTGTTTTTGTTTTGTTTTTTTTAAAGACTCCATCTCATCCAACCCCATATAAAGACCCATAGGCACCAGGCACTCTCACAACACACATCTATATACACACAGGCATACACAGAGAAAACACTAAATCCTTAAGAAAAAAAATGAACCGGGGGCTGGAGAGATGGCTCAGTGGTTAAGAGCACTGACTGCTCTTCCAGAGGTCCTGAGTTCAAATCCCAGCAACCACATGGTAGCTCACAACCATCTGTAATGAGATCTGATGCCCTCTTCTGGTGTGTCTGAACAGCTACAGTGTACTTATATATAATAAATAAATAAATCTTTAAAAAAAAAAAGAAAAAAGAAAAAAATGAACCAAAGGTGTAGAGAACCTTTATGTAGAGAGGAAGGCAGGCAGGCAAGGGCTGGAGGTGAATGGGTCTTAGTGGGTTTCAAAGTCAGCCTGGTCAAACCGGCTAGACTACACAGTAAAACTGTGTCTTCAAAATAAACAAAAAAATAAAAGGGGACTAGGTGTAGATCAGTGGTATAGTGCTTGCCTACCACAGGCCCACCTAAGATAAAATTAGAAGTTGAGGGCCATGGCACTTGGCACAGAAAGCAGGATGTGTACTACTTGTGACCAGTTTGGAATTTTGTTTTATTTTGAGACAGGCTCTCACGATATGTAGCCCTGGCTGGTCTGGAACTCCCTCTATAGACCTGGCTGACCGCGAACTCAAAGAAATTCTCTTGTTTCTGCCTCCCAAGTGCTGAGATTAAAGGCAGCCACCATGTCTGGCCTGACCAGTCTGAAACAGGACAGAGTCACAGACCCTAACATTAACTACCAAGATTTACCAAGACATATTACTATGTCTTGGACGCGGCAGTAGGGCCAGCGTGGCAGGGGAACACAGGGCCGAGGTTCTAAAGTGTGGATGGACGGGGACTTACTTGGGGACTCGGACGACGTACTCAGTGACATTCTGGCTGCTGGAGCCCTGCAAAAGAACAGGAGTCTGTAAGGCGAGAAGAGGGCGCGGGGTCTGTTTTGCGACACCTCCATCCCCACCTCATTCATACTTACTAGAGCCGCCATGGCCGTTGCTCAAGCTGCTCCGGGTCGGCCAGACCTGGATGGTCTTGGTTGTGTCCCTCGGACCCAGGGAAAGCACCTTTCCTGATTGTCACGTTAGTGTGATCCTGTGCTTTGGATTTCCAAACCCTTAAGTCTCCTAGAATGCTGGAAGAGGAGAAAAAAAAGAGACTTAGAACGCTGCGCATGCGCCACAGCCTGACCCGGAAGTAGAACTGCCACACGGAGACGAGAGCTACCACTGTACCTAGTCTGTGTCTTCTCCAGCTTCTGAGCGAAATAAAGCTGCTTTTTCTCCCAGTGTTCTCTTTTACATCACGGATAACTTATAATCACGTGAGAATACGTCACTTCGTGACGTCAAGACGCGGGCAACGTGGAGCATCTTGGGTAGGGTGGGAATGGAGTCTTCTGGTGTTCGCGTCCTCGGTACTCTCGCGCAAGCGTAAATGTCCAAGAAGCGGGAGCGGAGGCCGCGTTGCCATGGCAACCGAGGCTCGCTCTGTGGAATGGCCTCCGGGGCTCTTCTGGGGTGGGTCTGAGATTCCGTTTTCTTTTGTGTCCTGGAGTCAGGGGATCCCGAGGATCTTGCAAAATGAGTCCCTTGTGACGTAAAGCGGAGCCGAGGAGTCGTTGCAGGGCAGAGACCCGGCCCCGGCGTACCCCAGCATTGCGGGCGGGATGGGTCTGTGCGAGTCCACGCTGCCCCAGCTGGGCAGAGCTTTACGGCCCCAGGAGAAGGGTAACAACATGGGGTAGTTGGTCTACATGAGGCAACGGAAGGGGGCGGTGGGCAGGTATCCCACCACCTGATTGTGCACACCAACCCTTGCACGACAGGAACGCATCTGCACATGCTCCCACCCCACCATTGGTTGATGCCTTTGGAATATAACTTGAGTAGAGGAGCCAGTGTCAGAGATGGAAAGTACAATTCTCGGGGGAGGAATCAGAAAAAGGGAGCCTGTGGGACTCATAGGAGTTGGGACCCTCAGAGGGTCAAGGGTGGTACAGACATTGAACCTGAGAAGGATGAGATATGGTGATTCCATGTTAGTCTTTACAGAACCATAAACAACTGACTCCACTGATGTATCTAGTAGCGGAGACATTCATTTCTTCACTTTCGGGGAGCGCACCGTGAGTTACAAAGGCTGGTTAGGAAGACTAAAGGGAGTCAAAAAGGACAAAGAACAAAGAACCATGACTGTGAAGGAGAGGAAAGGGTTGTGTGACTAGAGGCACAAGCAGGCAGGATAGAAAGGACCGCATGGTGGGTGGAGCAGGGTGCTATTGGGTGGGTTTGAGGGCCTTCCTCTTTCATTATCTGTAAAATGGGTTGATGGAGTCAGTAAGGCACTTCATGGAGGTCTGTGCAAAAGGCCGGTGGCCTGCTCAACAGAGGGAGCCTTCAGTGTGAGGCCAGGATCTCTTATAGACTCGTACTAGTACCCACTTTCTTCCCTGAACACCATAGACATCCTGAGGTATCCTCTGATCATCTTTGTGGTGGGGGGGCCTGGCTGCGGGAAAGGGACCCAGTGCAGAAACATGGCTATGAAATACGGCTTCTACCACGTGGAGCTGGGCCAGCTGCTGCGGGAGGAGGCTCAGAGAAGCACCCAGAGGGGCCGGCAGATCCGGGACATCATGCAGCAGGGACTCCTGGTACCCACGGTGAGCGTTCACAGGAGACAGGGGCATGGCCGGACAGGGTGTTCTGGCCCAGCCACTCACTGCCTTGCTGCATTAACACTGTTCTTATCTGACAATGCTATGACGATATAAGGGTTAAGGACACTGGCTGCTCCTCCCCAACCTGGGTTTGATTCCCAGCACCCAAATAACAGTTCACAACTATCCGTCAACTCTATTTCCAGGGTTTCTGGCTTCTGAGGGCTCTGCATACACTCACACATGTGTACAGACATACATACAAGCACTCACACAAATAAAACAAGCAAACAAACAAAAAAAAAAAAGCCACTGGCCTAGCATGCTCAAAAATCCTGGGTCCCATCCCCAGCCATGCAGAAACTGGGTACATGCTGGGCAACCAGTCCTCGGGAGGCGAAGTCAGGAGGATGAGGAGTTCTAAGGCATCCTTTATTACATATACAGTTCAGCCCGTGCCAGGGGCCAAAGATGGCAGCCAAGCCTCACAGCCTGAATTGACTCCTGTGAATGGCACATGCACCACCCTTCCCCAGCTAGATAAATAATATAGAGATCTAATAACTGTTTTTTAGATCTAATAAACTTATAAGAGTCTACCCATCCACCACACACACACACACACACACACACACACACACACACACACACACACAAAAGATTCTAGCCTGGACTATGTCATGGGGGAGGGGTGACAAAGGAGGGAGGGAAGAAGAAAGTCACGTGAAGTGGCAAACACCTGTTGTCCCCAAATCCGGGAGGCTGAGGCAGGAAGATGGGGAATTTAAGGTCAGCCTGGGTTACATAGACCCTAAGTACATAAATTACTTAAACAAATCAGCTTCTGTACCCATAAACTGCACACCCGCATATCCAACGGACTCTACCAAAAATACCCAGGAAGCACATTGCTGAGCAGGGATACGCTTCCTCCCCTACACAGCAAAGTATAGCCATTTACCTAGCATTAGACTGATGGCGTGTCAGGTAATGTAAGCTATCTGATGGGCAGAGTGGGGCAAGCCTGTGTCCCAGGACGCTGGAAGCAGTAAGTTCAGTTCCAGGTCACTAGACTTGAAAGCACACCTTTCATCCCAACACTGGGGAGGCGGAGGCAAGAGGATATATGAGTTTAAGGATGAGCCTGGCTATGTGAGACTCTGTCTCTAAAACAGAGTATTAGGAGTCTGTGAGTCTCGTTCAGAGAACAAGGGTTTACCTAGCATTTGTGAGGTCTTGGGCTCAGTATATGGGTGTAAAGGGGTTGGGGGAAAGGAAAGAGAAAAGAGCCAAGCACTCAGGAGGCAGATACAGGGGAGTCTCTGAATTCAGGGCCAGCTCGGGCTCCATGCCTAGTTGCTGGGGAGGTGACTAGCTGTTACCCGAGACTAAGTGCTCTGTAGACACGAGTTCAGTTCCCAGGTGGCTCACAATGGCCTGTAGATCCAGCTCCAGGGGATCCTACTTCTTTGGCCTCTGGGGCACCTGCTTGCACCTGAACATATCTACACACAGACAGACATACAATCAGAAGTAACTTCAAATTATTATTTTAGATACATTTATTCTATATTTACATGTATGTGAGTACAGTGTAGCTGCCTTTAGACACACCAGAAGAGGGAATTGTGTGCATCACAGATGGTTGTGGTTACTGGGAGTTGAACTCAGGACCTTTAGAAGAGCAGTCAGTGCTCTTAACCTCTGTGCCATCTCTCCAGCCCCCAAATTATTTTTAAAAGCATGTAAGGAGAGAGGGAGTCAGCGATTGTCCTACAGGAGGGCCAAACTGAATGACCTTCATAGCCCTTGGCCTCTTTGGAGGGGCAGATTCTGAGTCCATGCCCTTTCCTTCCCAGGGTCTCATTCTGGACATGGTCAGTGACAACTTGTTGTCTTATCCAAAGAGCCGCGGCTTTCTCGTCGATGGCTTCCCCAGAGAGCTGGAACAGGCCAAAGAGTTTGAGCGGATTGTGAGTGACCATGATCCCCCCCAGAGGCAAGAGCCATTCGGGGGGGTGTGCTACCTGAGTGGAGGTTCCAGACCAACCTCTCTCCACTCTCCATAAGACCCTAGTGGATGGATATAAGAGGACCTGTGGCTGGGAGATAGAGCCTTCCTTCCTCTCCTCCTTCCTCTCTTGATCCCCACCCCCATTTCCCGCTTCCTTCAGATTTCATATATCCTAGGCTGGTCTCAAATCCCTTAACAGAAGAGAGGCTGACCTTGAACTCTTATTCTTCCTGCCTCTCTCTGGGGTGCTGAGATGGTAAGGTTGTGCCACCACACCTAGTTTATATGCTGAGGATGGAAGTCAGGGCTTCAGGCATGCTGGGTGAGCCCTCTACCCAACGTGCTCTGCCCAGCCTGCACATGCGACTTGGAGGTATATGCTGGTCACCCCAGCACTGGGATCCTGTGAGGCAGGAGGATTGTGATTTCTGGGCCAGCCTAAGCTACATTTGGAGTTCAGCTGGGAATTCCATAAAAAGAATTCCTGTCTCAAACAATACAAACTGAACAAGGCCCTCGTGCTGGCTGACCTCTGGCTGCCATACTCCCAAACACATGCAGGAAGAAATTGGGTTGCTGATGGTGCAAACCTATGGAAGATTCCAGAGGGTGAATTTATCCGTGGAGAGTGTTGCCAATGGGCTTAGGAAGCATTCACACTGCTGTTGCCATGGGGATGTGCAGGACCCACGTTACCAAGCCAGGAGGGTTTATGGGAGAGCTGTGCTGCAGAAGCTGACACCCCCCTCCCGCCTTGTTTAAATATTAGTCACAATTTCTTAAAATGTGAAACTGTGTAACCCAAAAGGAAGTGTGGGCTGGGAGTCAGGATGGAGTAGTAGCCTCAGTCCCAGAATGTTTCATGTAGCCCAGGCTAGCCTCCATCTGATGCTGGGACAATAGAAGTGAGACAGCACTGGCTGGCTGGCTTCTCTGTGTTTTGTGCTGTTTCTGGAGACAGTGTCTCTCTATGTAGCCAGGCTGACCTGGAAGTCCCTGCAATACTCCTGAATGCTAAGAACACAGGCACACATCACCACAGAAGTCTGGACAGATAACAGTTAATTCCTTGCTTTTTGTTTGTTTGTTCTTTTCTTTTTTAAAGTTATTTATTTATTTATTTATTTATTTATTTATTTAATGCATGTGAGTACACTGTTGCTATTTTCAGACACACCAGAGGGCAATGGATCCCATTACAGATGTTTGTGAGCCACCATGTGGTTGCTAAGAATTGAACTCAGGACTGAGTTAACCACTGAGACCTCTGCAACCCCAGTTCCTTGCTTTTTTGATATTTCAATTTATGCATGTGAGCATCTTGCCTGTATATATGTATGTCTATACAGACATGCCTTGTGCCCTTTAAGGTGTAGGTATGAACATGGCATCGGAACCCTGAAACTGGACTTAGGATAGTTGTGAGCCATTATGTGTATGCTGGGACTCAGATGTAGGTCCTCTCCAAGAACAAGTACTCTATCACCAAATCTTGCAGCAGCCCTAACTGTGAACTCTGTATGTGGGTACATGGCAGCACTATAAGATACCCACACAGAATTTTTTTTTTGAGACAGGGTTTTTTTTGTGTGTGTGTGTAGCTCTGGCTCTAGAACTCAAACTCAGGAATCCACCTGCCTTTGCTTTCTAGTGCTGGCATTAAAGGCATGTGCCACCACTGCTTAGCTGATATTTTGTTTTTGAAGTGAGGGTCTGGGGGTGTGGTTCAGGGATGCAGTCTGTGGACACTGCTTTCTTGGATTGTGAGATGCACATGGATAGCTAGCCCTGGCTCCTGACCAGTCCCATATCCAAACATGTAATGAAGCTCGGACTAAAAGCAGTGGGTGGAGCCTGCTAGAGTTTGCAACAGGTAATGGGGCTCATGTCCAGGCCTGAGGAGATGAGTTTGAGTCCTGAACCCACATGCTAGAAGGAGAACTGACACCTGCAGGGTGTTCTCTACCTCCACACATGCACCAACATGTCATAACATGTGTGTGACATGGACAGAGTAAATACATGTAGGTAAATATATGTAGGGAAGAAATTGGCCCATACTGAACACACACAAACTCGCTTTGACAATAAGGTTTTCTGAGTTATCTACAGGCGAAGTGTGGAGAATGAGGGCAGTTACGGAACGGGCATCGGGCGGATTCTCTTATTTAGGATGCCTGGACCTGTAGACCATTAAGGAAGTAGTGGTTAGGAGGAGACAGCTGCCTGCCAGCATGGAGCCTGCGCTCTTCATTCGGTGGGGGATGTACAGAGCAAGCATCTTCATAGAAAAAGGGCTGGACAGCAGCAATCCACCTTTAATTCCCTGGATTCAGGAGGCAGAGGCAGGTGGATCTCTGACTTTAAGACCAGCCTGGTCCACAAAGTTCTAGGACAGCTAGAGCTACACAGAGAAGACTCCCTGTCTCAAAATAAGATGGAAAAAAAGAGGGAGAAAGTGGCTGGAAAGATGACCCAGTAGTTGCGAGCACTCAATGATCTTCCAGAAGACCTGAGTTCAGTTTCCAGCGCCCACTTGTGTCGCTCCACGGGCACCCCCTGCTTTTGGCCTCTGTGGGCACTAGCACTCTGGGACTGCACACATGTGCAGCAGGTAAAAGTGCTGCTAAGCCTGACAACCCTGAGTTCTGTCCCTGGGATCCCCCTAAATATGGACAAGAGCAGACTTCCACAAAGTCGTACTTTGAATTTCACACAGGCCTCCCCCTTCCACTAATAGATGAAATACCAAAACCAAACATGCACATGTGACTGTGGGAGGGTCAGTGGGAAAGGGAAAGGCCAGTGGAGGGGCAGGGGGAGAAAGAACCTTCAGGCTCTACACATGCATTACCCACCACTGCAAATCAAGCCTCAGGTTGGGTGGGACTAGGCTCAGAGGATAGAGTATTCACCTCCCATATTTGATGGGCTCATCCCCAGGGCTTAGAAGTGTAAAAGTGAAAACCCACTTGTGTTAGCTCAAGGCTGTAGGGTAAGGGACTTTGGTGGTGTCCCTGATCCCACTGGAAGCAAGAAACCAAGCATGGTGGTGCATACCCGTCATCCCAGAACTGAAACTAGGGAGTTGGAGGATCAGGGTTTCAGGGTCATCCTGTGCTACATAGGGAATTCAAGGACAGCCGGGGCTTCATAAGACCCTGTCTAAAGAACAACAGGGTAAGACAGCATACACATGGTTAATGGGCACCTGGGAAACAGAGCCAGGTGGATCTGAGCTCCAGGCCAGCCTGGTCTTTATGACTAGTTTCAGGGAAGTATAGTGAGACCCTATCAAAAAAAATGGAAATAAAAAGATTTATGGCATTAGCACACAGGGCGTTGAGGCAGCAGGAGTGTTTGAGGCTAGATTTCAGTATATAATATGATCTGGTCTCTAAATAATAGTAAATAAAATAGTGGGGCTGTGCACACCTGTAACTCACTCCAGCATCTGGCATCAGAGGCAGGAGGATGAGGAGTTCCATGACAGCTAGACTCTGACTCAAAAAGTAACCCAAGGGATACAGGGTATGGCTAGGTTAGCAAAGTGCTAACCCTACAAGTGTGTGAGCCTGAGTTCCATCCCCAGAGCCACACAGCAAGCTGGGTGTGGTATATATGCTTGATCTGAGCTCTTGAATGGGGGAGACGGGATCTCTGGAGCTCACTGGTTAGACAGCCTTGTCTACTTGTAGTTTCAGGCCAGTGAGAGACTGCCTCAAAAACGAGGTTGCAGGCTGGGGAGATGGCTCAGCAGTCAAGAGCATCTATTGTATTAGGCATGGTGGCATTCACCTTCAATCCAAGCACTGGGGAGGAGGCAGGCACTATCTCAAAAAACAAACAAACAAAACCCCCCAAACACACACATGCACACATACACACAAACACACACCCCACCCCATTAGTAGCTCTGTAGACCAGACTGGGTTTTGAACTCAGAGAGATCTTCCTGCCTCTGCCTCCGCAGTGCTGGGATTTAAAGGAACGAGCCAACTATACTTTGCTCAAAAGTGTTTAAAAGTTGTACATTGCTGGTTGTAGAGGACATGAGTTCAGTTTCTTAGCATCCATGTAGGCGACTCACTAGGGTTCCCAGGGACCTGATATCCTCTTCTGGCCTCCATGAGTGCACACATAGGCACTTAAAATAGACCAGAGGCCTGATGTCTCCCCAGCCTCATGGTCTCTTGGGAAAGGATACAAGGCTCTCTCCTCAGGGTTCTGTTGGTTGCTGCCTAGGTGGGCAGGGCCCCCAACATAGTCATAGTGTTTGACTGCTCCATGGAGACCATGGTGCGCAGAGTGCTACGACGAGGACAGGTGGAGCACCGGGCAGATGATTCAGAGCTGGCCATCCGCAAGCGCCTAGAGACACACTACACCCTATGTGAGCCCGTCCTGACCTTTTACCAGCAAAAGAACCTTCTGAGAAATGTGGGTACCCAGAAGTGAGCCCCAAGCCCCATTTAGTGAACTTGGGGTCTTCAACTTTCTCCAGTATGAAAGGGGGGAGGGGGATTCCCTCTCCTTAGGGCGGCACAGACTGAGGCCTCACGGAGTCCAGGATAGCCTTGAATTCATTTAACCCTCTAAACTCAGTCTCCCAAGCTCTAGGATAACAGGTGTGAGCTAGTGAATGAGCTTCCAGTTTCTGAAGCTACAATGGGGTCCCTAACTGACACCTGAATAGCTATGAAGCCCTGGAACTTTGGTGGTGTCCTCATCCCTATGGGAAGCAAGCATGGGGGACTGTGCATTCTGTTCTCTGGACCCAGGGGATCTCCATGGCTCACCCCCGCCCCACCCCCATACCCACTGTCACAGGACATGGAATGGCACTCAATACAGCAAACCTGCTTGTATCAGGACTTGCATCGAGGGGGCTGAACATAGCTCTTGCCATGGGCTGCATATTTGATGTCTTCTCCCTTAGATATTAGCTGAAGGAGCCCCTGAAAGCATCTTCGCCAAGTGCTGTTCAGTCATTGAGAGTCTGCAGTGAGCTAGGTAGGACTGGGCCAACATCTCGCCTACCCTTCTCCACAGCAGACAGCAGGTGAGTCCTTGGTGCTACGAGGATCCCTATGGGCAGACAGGTACCTAGCACAGCTGGAGGGAAACCAACCTCACCCAGAAGTGGCAGCTGCCACTGCATCCTGTGGACTCTGGTTATTATAGCAAGGCATGGCAGTTTGAAGGCAGCTTTGGAGCATAGGATCCCTGCTGGTCCACAAGCCTCCCATCTGGCTGGGGCTACTAATAAGCATAGCACGTTGGCTTTGGGACTACTAGCACTTTACACCTGCTATGCCTGGTCGCAACCCTGGTTGATTTTGATCACAGAAGGGAACCCCTGGCACTGTCTACTTTGTCCTGGGTATCACTCACGCAGGACTGTGTATGACTAAGTCATACACACAGTCAGGCCTGTGCCCCCAATGGGATGCTTCCACGAGGCAGCACTTAGTGACGAGTGTGGCCACATCCATGGGAACATGAACTCCAGGGACCCTCCTCAGTGCCTGGTTCCTCAGGTCCCAAAGGGAAAGTGCAGAGACAGCTGGGCAGGTCTCCCCAAAATATAGGTGGTTTCAGGGACTGCACCACAATCCACCCTCCACCCCATTCACTGAAGAGGGAGGTCAGGAAAGCACTGCTGTCCTCTACAAAATTCCCACACCCTCTCATCATCAGGGTCATGCTTAGAGACCTAGGAAAAGCAGCACACATTTGCAGGGGAGGGGAGACAGACAGACCACAGCCAGCAAGACACAGGGAGGTTTTGTTACCATTTATTTGTGAAGTTAAAAACGAGCGATAAAAAGTAAAAACTGCCATACAATTTTTTTGTTTTGTTCTCATTTTTTTCTCAGTTTATCTCATCTTCAACAGATGACAACGTACCAGGCCAGTCCTGGGGTTGGGGTGGGTATAGGGAGGAGCCAGGGGAGAGCGGGGCGGGAAGAGAGAGAGAGAGAGAGAGACAGAGAGAGATGGGCAGGGACAGGAGGGGCCTGTGACACCCACACCTGGTCCAAGGAATGTTCCAACTCTAACTAAAAGAAAAAAAAAAAGAAAAAAAAAAAACCGAAAAAAAAAAAAAAAGATAGCAAGAGTGACTTTCTTTCCTTTTAAAAAGTTTATTTAAAAACAATAGGGCCCCGGACAATAGGGAGATAGTGAATCACTTCCCTCAGAGGGTGGGCTCAAAGGCTGGGGGATAAAGATTTATATATTTCTATATATATATCATTTTATAGGTTTTGTTCTGCTCTTTGTGATTTAATTTTTACATTTTTTCTCTTTTTTTTGGCAGAGGTTAAATTCTCGCTATTTTCTAAGGCTGGCTCAACATGAAGGATCCCGATTTTGGAAAGGAAAAAGATGTGAGACACACAGAATGAGAGAGGGCGCCTCAGCATGAAGGGGATCCTTGCACCCTAGGCAGCCGTTGTTCTCTCACCAAACCAATCAAATATAGAAACCAATAAAAAGAAACCCCCAAATGGAACAAAAATGAAGGGAAAAAATATTTTCACAGATGAAGTTCATATCCATTTGCTTCAGTTGCCTGCAGAGAGGGAGAGACAGGAATGGTCATGGCAGGAGGGCGGCCTGGCTACAAGAGGCTGCGACTCCAGGCAGTGGGCCAAGAGGCCGAGCCCAAGCCCCCACAGGCTAAGCAGGGGGCTGTGACTGTCTGTCTTGGGGACTCCACTAGTCAGACTGCTCCTTGGTGGAGAAACAGGAGAAAGGAGGAGGAAGAGGAGGAGGAGTCTGCAGCAGAAGCCAGAGGTGTGGAAGAGGGCACACGGGAGAAGTGCCAGGAGGGAGGGGGACAGAGGAGGGAGGCGGCGGCTGGGCGTCACAACATTCAGACCATGGTGTCCCCACAACACCCCTGTGAGGTAGGTTGGAAGGTGGCAACTATCGTCATGCCCACTTCACAGACAAGACCGGGACACAGAGGCAAGCACACCAGAGGTGGCCTCGCCAGACAGGAGGGCCCAGTGGGCTCCCCTCACATCCCAGCAGAGCCAGGGCCGCCTGCAACACGCAATTACTTGAACATGGGGGATATAAAGATGGTGGCTTAAAAAAAAAAAAAAAAAAAAAAAAGAATAAAAAAGAACAAAACCCAAAATAGTGATGCTGAGACGGGGAAAAAAAATAGACATTTTCTTCCCAAGTGGCCAGATTTTGAGCGAGCGGGTTCAGCAACCGGCATGGTACCCAGCACAGTCCCCACTTCCTGCCCCCACCCGGGACACCCCAGCAGTTCAGAGTTCCACCTTTGCGGCCGGTGCCCCCAGCACCCGACAACGTCGCACCAACAGTGGCTACCGGAGAAGCCTCTTCAGTGAGCCTCTGCACCCATCGAGCGCTTCCCAGCGGCGGGGCTGCGGGGCTCTGGGAGACTCTGGCCACGAGCCCGAGGCTGGCATCAAGGGCACACCCCGCAGGGGAAAGGGTTTCCGGCGCTACCCACTAAGGCAGGATGGACGGTGGCCGGGGGTTGGAAGGAGAAAGGAGGAGGAGGAGGGTGGCAGTTCCCACTTGCCTGCTGCTGTCCCTGCTGGGTGGGAGGTGGCTGTGGGCCACCAGGGCCTGGGGTCTGTCCGTAGTAAGCAGCCTGCTGTCTGTAATACTCAGCCCAGGCGGCACTGTAGTCAGGCTGGGAGCCAGGGGGTGCTCCAGGACCCCCACCAGTGGCCACTTGTGCTGTGGGCACAGAGAGGATAATGAGTGGCTGTCAGAAGGACCTCCCCAGCCAGGATCCCCACCTGTCCCCACCCAGCAGCTTACCTTGCTTCTTGTAGTACTCCTCCCAGGCCTTGGTGTAATCCTGCTGTGGGGGCGCCCCAGGCTGCTGGGGCTGCTGGCCTGAGGAACAGGGTAGTGTGTCAGTGAAGCTGGACCCTGTGTAGGATACCCCACTGCTCCCTAGCACTGAACTTACCAATTTTTTTGTAATACTCTTCCCAAGCCTTGGTATAGTCTGATTGGCCAGTAGGTGGAGGCTGGGGGGGCTCCCCTTGCGCAGGTGGGGCTGCAGGGGCTGGGGCAGGGCCTGGCACGGGGCCTGGGGGTTGCTGGTAGTAGTGGGAGTAGTAGGCGGCCCAGGCAGCATTAGGGTCTGTAGCTGCTGCTGCAGCTTTGTCTAAAGGAAGAGATGTTGGTTGAGCAAAGGCACAGTAGTTGGCTTGGTGTCACTCCCCAAACTTCCTATGTGGTATTGACACTTACTTGGGTCATGAGGGGCAGGTGGTTGCCACTGGGGGTAGGTATTGCCCCAGCCCTGAGGCGGGTACTGGTGAGGAGGGGGACCACCAGCACTGCAGGGGAGGAGAGAAGTGGCCATGAGAACTGGTTCAAGGATGTGAAAATAGAAATCCTTACCAACTCCCAAGAAAGCTGGGGCTGACATAGAACCAAGGTCAAAGGCAGTGGAGTCTCATGGCACCTATCACAGTGGGCTGCATATAGCCCAGTGAAAAAGGGCCTGTCCCTTTTTTTCCAGGTCCCACAACACTAAACGCAACCCAGGAGCAAAGGAGTACTCACTGTGGTGGTGCCCCTGGAGGCCCCTGGTTGAAGGGTCCAGGGTTGAAAGGCCCCATGGGTCCAGCAGGGCCTGGTCCCCCAGGGCCTGGTCCAACTGGGCAGAGGGGACCCTAAGGGAAAAAGTGGCAGCTACAGTGAGCAATCCAACGGGGAGAGGGCACCTTCACCAGCACCTGGGAACGTACCTCTATCTTCTCCTCAATGAGCTGCTTTGCATGGTCAATCTGCTGAGGTGAGCCCCGGATGACAAATAACTTGAAATTGGGGTCTCCATTGGGCGGCAGCTGCCGAGATATTTCCACAAAGGCGCCTGTCTGCTGGTTAATGGCCTTCACGTTCTCCCCACCTGTGGGACCACGGTTAGTGAAAGGCTGGCAGGTGCAGAGCCAGGCAGGGAAAGGGCAGAGCCTCAGGGACTCACCTCGGCCAATGACCAGCCCACATTTATGGGTAGGAATGGAGAAAGTCATCTCCCCTCCAGGAGGGCCCCAGTTGCCTTGGCCCCGGCCCCGGCCCCGGCCTCCAGGGGGCATGCCAGGGGCCCCTGGAGGACCTGGGGGCCCACTCCGAAGACTCTGGAGGAGGTCATTGATGATCCGGGCTGCATGCTCACACCGATCTGGAGGCCCCATGATGTGAGCAATCTTCTCAGGGCCGGTCCCGTCATCTAAAACCAAGAACAGATACTACTCAAAGAAAAGCTAAGTACCCCGAGAGATCAGCAACTCTGATTTGCTGCCTCCATGTGAACAAGCAGAAGTCCTATTCCTCAGAACACATCTATCTACTCAGAGTTAACAGCTTGAGCATCCTCCCACCTTCAAGGTCCACAGAACTAAGCAATCTTAGAGACTGGTTCCAGAAAAACAACTGACAGGATCTAGGCACCAAACCTCTGCAGGCACTGAGGGCCTGCAAGAGGTGGGGGTAGCACCAGCACCTGGGCACTCCTCCCTCACCTTGCTTGAACTGGATGCGCACACCAGCATCATTCTGGATCTTCTTGATCATCTCTCCACTCCGGCCAATGACCACACCAACCGAATGCCGGGGTACAGGCACCTGGGAGGCCAGGAGGCACAGTCACCTGGTGTGCCCCTACCTCTGCCCTGCTCCCAGCTGCCCACTCCCTGGAGTGCTTGCACTCACATCGATGCCTCCGCCAACCCGAGATCCGTATTCATTGCGGTCCCCAAAGCCACCCTGGTCACGTTCTCGCAGGATGTCCATCACCATCTCACAGGCTTGCTGTGAACATACCACACTGAGCAGTGACAACAGGCAAGTGTGCTGCCACTGCACCCACCTCCTGGCACCTGCACCCCGTGGAGCTGCAAAATGCCTTAAGAGGGCTATTCATCCAGGGCAAGAAGCTGAAGGGCTTAGGGAGTTTGGGGGGTGGCTGCTGCTGGCAATAGCCAGGCAAGGCTGGATGGACAGTGAAGCCTTCTGGAATCCATGCTTCCTGG
The DNA here is from genome assembly GCF_021556685.1 of Rattus norvegicus. NCBI lineage: Eukaryota > Metazoa > Chordata > Mammalia > Rodentia > Muridae > Rattus > Rattus norvegicus. The sequence continues at coordinate 6,780,557 of NC_141542.1, forward strand.
GAGCTCACCTGTACTTTGTATGGGTCCCCAATAATCCGCAGCGGCTTGTCCACATTTGTGTTCTGGGAGCCGTCCTGAATTAAAATCATCTTCACCCCAGCCCGCTCCTGCAATGTAAGTGCCTGTCAGAGGCAATCTCAGGGGCACTGGAGATGTGGGGGACTAGTGCTTCGGCCTGTGCCAACACACACCTGCAGCTGCTTGATGGTCTCTCCACCCTTGCCAATGACCAGGCCAGCCTTGCCAGCAGGGATCATGATCTCCTGCACTGTGCCATTCTGACCCCCGTTGGCGTTGTCATGGAACTGTCCTGGGGGGCCTCCACGGCCCCGAGACACAATGTCATCCAGCATCATCTTTGCCTTTCTGGGAAGATAACAGGGCGGCACACCCAGCTCAGATGAGTTATCTGATGGATGCCAAGGACCTGGGGCTGTTGGAGACTGAGGGGGAGGGGGGCAAATGGTCCACAAAGATCTAGGGAGAAATGTGGTGGGAAGGACAGACAGGTGTCACTAACTCCTGCAGGAAACCCAGCTGGGGACTTACTGGACAGACTCTGGTGCTCCAGTCAGGGACACACTGCGCTCAGGGAGGCCGCCACTATCTGCAGAGAAGAAGAGGGGCTCAGTGCAGAGGGGCTGCTGCAGTAGGGACAGGAAACTTCCAGAGCAGCCTGCAGCCCTCTCCTACAAATCACGCCCCCCCCCCCCCCCCCCCGCCATGAGACACTAGAAGATTGCTTCTTTAAAGCCCAGGGGGAAGACAGAACTTAGCAGGGAGAAACACAGAGTGCCACATCCTCCTAGCACCCAGAGGTCAAGGCAAGAGGATAGTGAGGGAGAAGGGGGAGACTCCAGAAATCAGCTCAGGATTACTCCTAACAGCATCCAGGACCGCAGCTCAAATCTAAAGGAAGCTCCCATGCACATGCTCCACATGAGCAGACACAAGCAGCCTGAGATCCTGCCTGCCACCTGGAAAGTGGTGCCTCCACGCCCAGGCCGACACCTCCAGACTACCCCAAATGCAGAATGGATAAAACAAGGGCAGGGACACGGATCAGGGAGCAAAGGTGCTCACCACTAACCTGATAATCTAAGTTCAATATCTGGGTTCTATATAATGGGGGGAGAGCTAACCTCTGACCTCCATGTGTGTATCATGACATGTGCACACCCCCAACTCACACATAAAAAAATAAATATAGTAGAAATATCGCCACTGTGGCACCTGGAGCGGTACTGCTGCAGGAAGTATTACCCAGCAGAGCCAGCTTCGCCCTGGGGTCCCAGGCAACTTTACAAATGGAGGGCCATACCTGGTGAGATCTGAACTTTGCAGCCTGAGTCCTGCTGGATTTTGTTTATCTGCTCACCACCTCTGCCAATGACTGGATGAAAGAAAAGAAAGGTGAAGGCTAAGTAAGGACACACAGACCAAGGCCCCCACCAGTTGTCCCTTGGACACTATCACACAGAAATCCCTTGGCCAGAGGCAGCCGGGGCTCTCAGGTCTCCACCCTCATCAAGGAAACCCACACTCACTCAAGCCCACCATGCCGTCCGGAACCCTATACTCTTCTGTCATTGAGGTCCTGTGGGAAGAGACACTCAACATCAGCCTCCAGCTAGAGGAAAAACCACACAGCTTTCCTTGGAAATAAAGGCCTGGTAGCCCTTTGAAGCTCCAGGTCTTTGCTGCACATACTGCTACTACACAAGGGCAATGGCTTCAGGGCCAGAGTCTAGAAATGACCCACTGCAATCCCATTTCCTCGGGTAAGAACACTTGAATTTGGTTTTGGAAAACATTTATAGCTCAGCTCAGGCTGGCTTTGAATTTTTTTTTTTCCAGAGCTGGGGACCGAACCCAGGGCTCTACCACTGAGCCAAATCCCCAACCCCCTGGCTTTGAATTTCTGACCCCCTGCCTTAACCTCCCATGCGGTAAGATGGTAGATGTGTATCGTTTTGCCTGTTTTTTTGTTTTTTTGTTTGTTTGTTTTGAGGCAGGGTATTTGGGAGGGAATACAGGATGAGTGCTCTATTGCCTGAGTTATGTACGGCTTCTCTACCTTGCACATTTTATACCACACTGACAGTCCACATACCAGTAAAAAGGAGGCTTGTCACATAGTTCATCTCATTCTCTAGTTAGTGTCCCTTGTATTTCATGAATTACAGACTCATTCAAAGAAAACAAGTGGCCCATCTCAACAGCCCAATCACATTTATCCCAGGCCATCTGAGGCAGCCAGACAGCAGCATACTCCACAGGTTCTAATCCCCCTGGGAGCATCTGACCACTCATAGCCAGTGCTAAACCATGTTGCTACAATGGCTACAATCCACACCCCCACACCGTTCACAGAGCACACTCATGGACACAAGTGCACCCCTTTCCCCACCCTCCATCATCCCCTGGCCCCAGAGACACCTCTATGCCAGCCCCTAAAACAGAGTCAGCAGGAGGCCAATAAACAGCTTACCTGGGGGGAGGATGGATGGGTCCCAGCTGAGAACCAATTGCTAGGAAGAGAGATTCAAAGCAGAGTCTAGCTTAGTATCTATTTGGGCTCCCCGACCCCAACCCATGATGCCCCTGCTTGCATACACCCAGTGGACTTACAATCTCCCTGGGAAGCCAGTTTCTTGCTGTCTGGCTGGTCTGTGGATGAGAGACTCTGTCAGATGTGACACTACCCACCTGCAACACCTCAACCCCAAGCTGGTGCGGCATGTTCTAGGCACAGTCACCACCAGTTCCACATGACAGCCAAGATGGAGAGTTAGAAGGTGCTGGCTCAGAAAGGGGCAACATGCCCAAGTCATTCACTACCTCAGAGTGATAAAGTTCACTTTTAATACACAAACATTAGTAACAACACAGGGTCCTTCCAGACTAGAGTTAGACTTGCCCAGGAAACAAATGCCCTGCTTAAGAGCTACTTTGTGCCCTGTGTCAGTCTCTCACAAGGAAGGAGCAATCTTCAGAACCTACTACTCTCCCCTGTCACAATCGACCTGTCCTTCTCTCAGCTACCTGATACTTAAGGTGGCAGATGGAACAAAAAGCTGGGCTGGCTCCCCTGTCTTGAAACCCCAATGGGACAAAAAGTGCTACTCTCAGCTCTAAGCCCGCCACCGCCACCGCCACCGCCACCGCCACGAGTTACCTCCATCTTCCAGCTGTCTCTTTTGGCCCCCAAAACCGAAATCAGGAGTGTTGTTATTCACGGTGGTAGCAGCATCACCTCCGATTTTGGCTGCAATCTAGGGTGAGGTAGAAGTACAGACGAGTTACCATCTCAAGTAACCCTTAAATTCATCTCTAGCCTTGGCTCCCCCTGATTTTGAGGAGTGTGGGCATAGATACTCTGGAAGCTTTTATGAATGTGTCCCAAGTTTTCTAAGAATTGAAAGTTCCCTGTCCCCATTATGGTCAAGACCTGTGCCCAAAAGCAGTTCTAAGTACAAAGAGAACAACCTAAGGAGGACAGGGATTCCTGGATCACCTCCCACAAGTGACCTGGACAGCAAACAGGACTTCAGGGTGGTCCTTCCAATTCTCCTGTTTCTTACCCTGGACATCTTTACAAAAACATCCTGAGACGGCCAAGCTTCTACCTTCAAGGCACCTGACATCCCCATATGACCAAAACAAAAGCCCCTTTGGGGCACACTCGGAGTTTCAAGTGCATAGAGAACATATTCATTATCACCCTTAAGCCAGCAAACACATCCCAAATCCTGAACTCAGGATCTGGCCTACTCCATTATAAAAACAAAAAAAAGTGTGCTACCCTTGACAGGGAGGGTCACCTCAACTGACAGCACTCACTCACCCATGGGAAGCTGCCTCTTAATCAAGACATTTTGGGGGATGACCAGAAAAAAGGCACTCTACAGCCCACCCCACCTCGGAGGAAGGGAGAGATAATAATGAAGAGGGCAGTAATCCAATGGCTCCTCCCTAGGTGGGAGGAGACAGTCCTTAGCCCAAAGGCCTTGGGACAACCCCTGGATACCAGCATCTGGGGTAAGCCTAGCCCATCCAACTTTCTGAACAGACCTGAGTGCGGTTGTGAGCAAAGCTGAGCTAGGTCAAACCAGCACATAACACTTCTATATACTGTCATCAAAACAAGTCATGTTCCCAGAGGACAGCAATTTTTTGGAATTCAAACAGTAAAAAGCAGGTCCCCTGTCCACCTTCCCCACCTTACTCCAAAGCCCAGGCTCTTTAACAAAGGGTCCTCTCTTCACCATCAAGATCCAACAGAAAGGACTTCTCACCACCCCTCACTAAATCCCTTCCTAGAGAAGGAACAGAAATGGGATGGACTGGGGGGCCTGTTTTGAAAACAGGAATAACTGTGCAAAGTAAGAGCCTCTAAAAGGTAGTTGCTGAAAGTCTGGGAGGGTGCAAATATGTGCTAAGATAGGTCCTCCAGGGGGTTGGGGATTTAGCTCAGTGGTAGAGCGCTTACCTAGGAAGCACAAGGCCCTGGGTTCGGTCCCCAGCTCCGAAAAAAAGAACCAAAAAAAAAAAAAAAAAAGATAGGTCCTCCACTTTCTAAGTATATGCTCAAACTCAGTCCCTGTGCAAACCTAGAACTCAGTCTTGGGAGCTAGTATTTCTGAGCCCTTATGTCTCTGAATGATGGTCTTCTAGCATCCTGCATTGCAACTTTTACAAACCCCGAGAGGCTCTTGGGGACCCTAAGATTCCAAGGGTTCAAAAAGGGGGTCTCACAGCATCTCTGACCCCATCTTTCACGAACTCAGGAATAGCTCTTACACCTGCCTCAATTTCCAAGACCCCTTGAGTCCTAACGGGGTGCTTTAGTACAAACCCAGGAGTGATTCTTGGGGACACCCTCTTGACATTCAAGCTCAAACCTTTGAAAAACCAGGAGACCTCTCCAAATCACAAACACTCTCTGACTTTAGAGTGGTCCTCATAATACAAGCCCTTATGTCCTGAATGGAAATAACGGGTGCAAGCTTGGGGGTGGCTCTTGGGGACACGGTCCCAGACTACAACCTTTGTGGGTCTAGTACACCCAGGAATAAAATCCTGGGAACTCCAAGGATTTAACTGCAACCCTCAGGGACCCCAAAGGCTGCAAGCCCTGGTATCGTAAGAGGACTGGTCCAGTGCAAAGTCTAGTTTTTTCGGAGATCCCCCTTCAGCGCACCCTTAACTCCACGCAAGCAGGGGGTCACCCGCACACAGTGACGGTCCCAGACTCCCAGCCCCGAGCCCGTCGCCCACATGACCCTCCCGCGACCCCGCGCGCGCCGCCGCCCCCCTCCCCCGCGCGCGCACGCGCCCTCGCGGCCCCCTCACCTGGCGGGCCCGCTGCACGGCGTCGGCGAAGGCGTCCTTGCGTATCCCCGGACCGCCGCCACCCGGAGGCTGCGAAGGGCCCCCGGACGCGCCTCCTCCACCCGGGCCGCCGCCGCCAGGGCCTCCGCCGCCCCGGTCTCCCGCACCCGGCGGGCCCGGCGGAGGGCCTCCTCCCGCACCCGCGGCTCCTCCTCCTCCGCCAGCGGGAGGCGGCGGGCCGGGCGGGGGACCTCCGGTGCTGTAGTCCGACATGGTGCGGCGGGGACGGGCCTGGCGCGGAGGCTTCAAGCTGAGGAGGCGGCGGCGGCTCAACGCGGGAACAAGGCCTCGCTCCACACGGCCGCGGAGCACGATGGGAAGCCAGCGGCTGGGAAGGCGACGCGAGGGGGGGGAAGGGGCACCTCCTCCCGCCGCCGGCTTGACGGACGGCGCGGAACAGCCAGTAGGATACGGCTGTCGCTCTACATCCACCAATCCTGGGTCGTAAATCCGGGTGACCAGTCAGAGTTCCGGAAGACACAGGGGGCGGGAAGCACGATGTGACTGACGACTATAAAACTCAATAAACCGAGGGCTGCTAGCTCTGGGCGGGCAATTGGAATTCACGCGAGAAGTCAGGAGGCCCAATGAAGCGTGAGTTCCCCATTCTCGGGCGGCTCTAGGGTAAGAGTGATGGCTCTGGTCTGTCACGTGGACATATGGGCGGGGCTTATGAAAGCTCTCTCGGATGAGCTGGGCGGGCGCTTGGCGAGATAGTCGTAAAAACCAGCTAATGAATACACTTAGGAGGCGGTGCTTGTCAAGATTGGCAGTCATTTAACCCAGTCCCTAAAGCGTTTTGGATGATGCGCTTGGATTTGGACCTGATGACTTTTCTCAGAATCCGTGCCCCTCTGACTTCGGAGCCAATGGCTGAGCGACAAGAGCAAGCGTTCAATGATTGACCCCTCCATGGACAAATGGCAGCAACGGAAGTAATAGTGCCCTGTTTTGATGAGAGTCAGTGAAAGCTCATCTGCATTGGGGTGGAACCGCTACCAGACGGCAAGAGCGGATTAGTGGGAGCAGAAGTGAATGGCAGGGGATGTGGGAGGTGGTAATCTGCTGCTGGAACTATGGGCTGACCTTAAGTCAGCGCCCCAGTGGCCTGGCTTGGGGAGGCCTTGCACGTGGTCTGCTCGAAACCTTGGGGGTCGGTGTTTCTATAGGTTTGTAGGTGGCCCGAAATTGGGCGAAGCACCCAGGGATATATCCTGAAATTTTCTTCATACCTAGAGCCTTCAACTTCCAAGACCCATGGCACCAACTCCTCAAAACTTCAAGCCTATTCTCAACCTTGACCCTGTACCCCCACAAGGGTCCAAGCCTCCTGTCCCCATCCCTGGATTCAGAAGGGGTTCCAAGTTCCCACAGGGATCCAAATTTACATTTACCACCCTGGACCCAAGAATACCTTTACAGGGGTTCAAGACTTCTATCCCAGCCTGGATGCAAAAATCTCAGGTCCCCTTGATCCCCAGGTCGTCAGGATGGGAATTGAACCTAGGATCTCATAAATGCTAGGCAAGCACTCTGAACTATACCATACACTCCTATTCTCCCAGCTCCGCACCCAGAGCCAGCTAATCCCAGACACAGGCATCCAAAACTACCTTTATTCCATGTCTGCGTCTTCTCTTGGAGAAGCCTGCAAAAACCAGGCTGGAATCCCACCTCAGACTATATCCCTGCTGGAGGGACTCACAGCACTCTTCTAACCCTAGTCCTGGATGGTTTTTGCAAACCAAAATGGCTTTAAAGCCTGAGCCTTGGAGTGCTTTTTGAGACTCAGGAACTCAGAGTCTTCCATTCTCTTCTTGTTCGGGGCAGATCATCTGCTCAGGACTTGTACACCCAGGGTTTTCTTCATGGCCTCATACACCAGGTAGCTGATGCCGCCTGCTGGCAACACCTTCAGTAATGTGGGTGTCATGCCTCTGTATAGCCCAGGCCAGCCCTGCTGGTTCAGTATCCTCTTGAAGACTCCCAGCATGGTGGGGTTGGAGCCCTCCACAGTGTCTGGGGATAGACAAAGACAAGTTCAGCACTGGGTATGACCTGACATGTCACAGCAAAGGATCTGAGTCACACTTGGAGAGAATTTAGTAGAGATCATTCGGTTATTGTTACATATGTATGTATTGTGAGATGGTATCTTGTGGTACAGATTGGCTTAGAACTCCATATGTAGCTGAGGCTGGCTTTGAACTCTTGATCCCCTTGCCTCTACCTCCTGCTGGAATAACAACACTCCTACACCCAGTTTACATGGTACTGGGGATTGAGCCCATGCATATTAGGCACACTTTGTACCTTGAGCCCCAGCCTCAAGGTAGCTGAAGCTATGTTAATTTGAGGGGTAGGATTAGATTGGGGGTCAGCATGAGCTTCGGTGGGTTCAGTACTTAGCAAAGGTGTTTCAGATGGGTTATAGAGGAAGTTGGTGGGAAGGGTGAGAAAATTCAGAGAGCTGGAATAAGGCAAGGAACAGGTATGTGCATTGGTTCCTGGAGCCAGGCTGACCTTGTGCCTGCATCCTTGTGCGCACCAAAGTCAGTGGGTAACTGGCCATCTGACCACAGGTCGTGGACAGTGTTACAGACGACAGGCTGACGAGGCCACTGGGGTCCTTCATGTCCCTGCCCGACTTCTGCCACAAGCACCGGAGTAGCTGCAAAAGGAGGCAAGAGTGCTCTCGATAAGGACTGAGTCAAGATAGGCATGGTGGCACACACCTCTAATCCCTCTACTATTGAATCTGCTAGTGAGTCTCTAAGTTCAGGGACAGCCAAAGCTACACACTAAGATCCTGTCTCAAAATCAAAACCATCTGGGAATGCATGATGGCGCACACCTTTAATCTCAGCACTGGGAGACAGAGGCTGGAAGATCTCTTTAAGTTTGTGGCTAGCCTCATGTACATACTGAGTTCTAGTTCAGACAAGGATACATAGTAAGACCGTCTTAAAAAACAACAGGCCTTGGATCTCTGAGTAAGAGAGCAGCCTGGTCTATAGAGCAGTTTCAGGACAGTCAGGGCTATACACAGAAACCCTGTCTGGGGGTTGAGGTACTAAACAAAAACAGTGCGCTGGAGAGATATCTCCCCAGTAAAAAGCATTTATTTGTTGCACTTGCAGAAGACCCAAGTTCAGTTCCCAGCACCCAAATGCTGGCTTAAATAACCTAAAAGACAAGATTTAAGAGAAGGAACAGGGGGAAAACTACAGGCTGATCTGAAGCCACTGTTCTCTGCTCTGGAGACACACACCTCATAAACAGCCAGGTCAGTACAAGCGTAGGGTATGATGCCCAACATGTTGGGCAGGTAGCCTCGGTAGAGGGCTCGGGTGCCGTCCCGCTCCAAGATCTGCCTGGCACAGTCCAGAAGCCCTTTGTACTGCCCGGTGAAGCGAAGGGTCAGTCGAGTCTTGAGTACCTGGGGCGGGAGGAGTCCATTTGGTTAGACACTCTCTGCCAGGCCTGTCACCCTAGCCTGGCACTTGTAGGTGGAGATATTGTCAAGGGTTCAGTTGTGCATATGCAGCATGAGATAGGCCACCTATGTGGAGAAGAGAGAGCCTTATGAGAGTGCACCAGCCAGGTTCTTCTCACTGTCACATAATACCTGTGGCTGTTGAGCTTTTTAAAGAAGATTAAATCCAGGTTTTCTGCTAACACACCCATCATCTCAATACTAGGGAGGCTGGAGCAAGAGGATCACAAACTTCAAGCCAACCTGAGCTACATAGCAAGACCCTTTCACAAACAAAACAAAACAAACCCAGTAAGTTGAGGCTTTGGCTCTTTGGTAGAGGGTGTACCTAGACAAAGCCTTGAGTCTCATCCAAGCACCCCATAATCTGGGTGTGGTGGCACGCACCTGTAATCTAAGCACCCAAACGTAGAAATGGGAAGTTTAAAGTCATTCTGTTATATAAGGAGAGTTCCAGTCCAGCCTTGGCTATAATAAAACCCTGCCCTGCACCTTCTTTTGAGATTACTATGTGGCCCTGGCTAGCCTGGAACCCACTATGAAGAAAGATCAGGCTAACTTCAAACTCTGACAGATTATCCTGCCTCTGTCTCCAGAGTGCTGGGATTGAAGACACATCCCATCACCTTACCAAGCCTGAAAAAATGTCTTAACAACAACAACAACAAAAAAAAAAACCAACAAGGGTTGGGGATTTAGCTCAGTGGTAGCGCTTGCCTAGCAAGCTCAAGGCCCTGGGTTCGGTCCCCAGCTCCAAAAAAAAAGAAAAAAAAAAAAAGAAAAAAAAAACAACAAAAATATGCTGGTAGTGGTGGTGCACACCTTTGATTCCAGCGCTAGGGAGACAGAGGCCACCCCAGTCTGGTCTACAGACTGAGTGCCAGGACAGCCAGGGCTACACAAAGAAACCGGTCTGGTGGGGAAGCAGAATCCAATCATTCCTTCTAATTGTAATTATTTTCCAGGGCCCAACCGAATTTCCACTCTGTGTTTGCCTCTAGTTCACTATGTAGCTGAGGAGGATTGAGAGGTCAAGATCATCTTGACATAAATAGTGAGTTCAAGGCCAGCTTGAGCTACGTGAGACTTACTTCAAAAACAGAAGAGGCCCATGAGATGCCTCAACGAGTTAAGGAGTTTGGTCCAAGCTTGATGACCCGAGTTTGATCTTGGGACCCACCTCGTAACTCCAGCTCCTGGGGATCTGATGGTCTCTTCTGACCTCTGTAGGCATTGCATGCACATATACAAGTGGACATACCAAAAAATTCATAAAAACCAACACAAGCGTGACAGGATGCAGTTCAGTGGTTGAGTACTAGCCTACCATGTACAGAACCTTGGACTTAAACCTTCATCAGTGCTCCTGCCCCCCAAGAAAAGAGACACCCTGCATGCACACACACACACACACACACACACACACACACACACACACACACACACAGAGAGAGAGAGAGAGAGAGAGAGAGAGAGAGAGAACCAGAAATAAAAACTTAACTTCTGAAATACAAAAATGTCTCCAAAATTTTCTTCAACTCACAGACATGCTCCTGCCTCTGCCTCTGGAGTGCTGGACTTAGGGGTGTGGTTACCCTGCCTGACTGAAAACCTACAAGTCAAACAGGAAGCTGGGAAGGCAGTCTTTGAGGCAAGGGACTGGAGAGGTGGGTGGTGTTGGGGGCTGTAAATCTTGGGACACACACATCTTCACGCATCTGTCACAGCCTGAGAAAAAGGACACAAAGCTCACTAAGCTATGCCCTGCACTGGTAGAAAAGGCGGCCTTGGGAGGTCACACTGCAGAGATCCTGGCAAACTGTGGGGAGAGCTAGGGCTGACTGGGAACTTCTACTTGACTTTGGACAGCTTCTGTAAAAGTAGATTGTGCTGGGTGTGCACACCTGGAGGCAGGGGGATCAGGAATTTAGGGTCATTTTGGCTACATGGTGTGATTAAGGTCAGCCTGGGCTACACTTTTTAAGAAACAAACAAAACAAAAACAAAGAAAACAAACAAAGAAAAAAAAACAGGGCTGGAGAGATGGCTCAGTGGTTAAGAGCACTGACTGCTCTTCTAGAGGTTCTGAGTTCAAATCCCAGCAACCACATGGTGGCTCACAACAATTTGTAACTCCAGTTTCAGGGGATCCAGTGACCTCTTCTGGCCTCCATGAACACCAGACACGCACATGGTGCACAGACATACATGCAGGCAAAGTATCCACACACATAAAATAGTACATTTTTTTTTTTTTTTGGTTCTTTTTTTCGGAGCTGGGGACCGAACCCAGGGCCTTGTGCTTCCTAGGCAAGCGCTCTACCACTGAGCTAAATCCCCAGCCCCTTAAAATAGTACATTTTAAAAAGAAAAAGTAAGGCTGAGTCATGGCTTTAATCCCGGCACCCTGGAGGCAGAGGCAGGCAAATCTCTGAGTTCGAAGCCAGCCTAGTCTACAGAGCCTGTTCCAGGACAGCCAGAGTTAAATAAAGAAACCCAGTCTCAGGGGAACAAAACTAAACAAAACAAAATACCAACAACAGCACCCGCCGAGGGGAAGGGCAGAAGGGTGGAGGAAGGTGAGGAGAGAGCAAGGAGCAAGGAAGGGGAGAGAGAAGTGAAAGGAAGGGCAGAGAGGAGCTTGAGACCAAGGTGGAAAAGGGGGGAGGAGGGATGTAAACGGTGGGAGAAGAAGGAGGGGAGCAATAAAAGGAGGAGGTAAGGGGTGCCCCAGACCAGCCCTGGCACCCCCGGGTGCTTCTGCCTTACCTCCATGGGATTGATGAGTGTCTGGGAGATAGCCACAGCCAGGGAGCCTGCGACCACCCGTTCCTGGAAGGACGGGGATGTGTGCACACCGTAGAAGAAATTCCTGGACTGCAGGAGGAGTGGGTGTGAGAGAATAGCCTGCCACTGTGCGTCGGGGGCGGGTGGAGGGGTGGCTTGCACTCTCAGGGCTTGATCTGTGGTAAAACCCAGGCTCACCTGCTCAAAGACAGAGAACTTGATAGCGTACTCCGGGGCGATCTTGAGCACGTTTATACCATTGCCCCGCCAGAGTGAGCGGATACCGCCCTCCTGGACCAGGCTCCGCAGGCCACTCAGCAGGTGCCTGAAGTTACTTTTGGAGGAGTATACCTGGGGAGGAAGAGGGGGCTGCAGCCCTGAGAGCCAACCAGGTGTCCTCCTCAAGCCCCTTACCTAAGGGGGATTCTAGGCGGGTGCTCCACCCTGACCACGCCCCCAGCCCCTCACTGGGGGGTTCCACCCCTGAGCCATCCCTAGCCCTCTTTTTATTTTATATTTTGAGAAGTCACTAAAATTGTCTGAGCTGGTCTTGAAGTGGAGATCCTCCGGCTTCAGCCCCGGGAATAGCTTGGGCATCAGAGGCTTGTGCGACTAGGTAGATCCATTTATTTAGTCTTCACATTTCCCTAAAGACCTCCACTGTAGCCAGGTCTGGCAAGGCTGGTCTGTGATCTCAACTATTTAGGAGAGCGAGTCAGGAATATTGTAGTTCAAGTCCTTTCTGAACTATCTGGGCTACTTACTGAGATGCCTGGAAGTCAAATGTGACAAGAAGGCGACTGGTGGGACAGCTATTGCTTAGAGCACTGGGCTGGTGGCTGGAAAGATGGCTCAGGGGGCAAGAGGAGCTCTTGCCGAGGAAGCTGGTCTGTTCCCAGCTCCCACGCAGTGGCTCCCAACCGTCGTAACTCCAGTTTAGTGGGATCCACCGCCCTCTTCTGGCCTCCAGTAGCACTACATGTACACAGTGCACAGATGTGCAGTCAAAAACATATAAAACAAAAACATTTTTTTTTCAAAAGAAAGGAGGTCTGGGAACCTTGCTTAGCTGTGAATGCTTCTCTGGTATGCATGAAGCCTTGGGGTCCATCTTCAGTTTCTTCCACTCCCAGCAAATACCTCAAAGACACCACCTACAACCCACAGATCTCCAAACCTTTCTACCTAGTCTCCTGTTAGCCTCTGTGCCTGGAGTTCTCTAAGCCTAACCCCAACATGACTACTTCCTGTCCCCATCTTCCGCAACTTCAGCCTCAGCAACAACTTTTTGAGGGCTCTGTGTCTAGTTCCAATCCATCTTGAGTTCCATCAATTCCATCTCTCTCCATCTGTATTGTCCCTGCAAAGGGTCCCAGCCCCGTGGACAAACCTGCATGTACACCCTAGCTCTGTCCAGAGGTGCTGTCCCTGTGCGAGACACTGCCCCAGCCATGGCTCCGGAGAGCAGAAACTTCCACAGGGTCCCCTTGTTTTCCTCTTCCAAGACATCCCCAGGAACCATCAGCTGCTCTCCTGTGTCCAGAACCTGCAAGAACAATGGCCACTTGGCCACAGTGGGCCTTAAAGGAGCTCTCCCCCTCTGGAGTCCCCGCTGCTCGTTTGCTGTCTCGATGTGGACATCTTTGGAGGGGGTGATTAGGTGGCTTTGGTTTTTTGTTTGTTTTGTGGTAGGGTCTCACTGTGTAGGTCTGGATGTCCTGGGACACAGTGGAGACCAGGCTGGTCTCCAACTCACAGAAATCTGTCTGCCTCCACCTCCCAAGAGTTGGGATTAAGAGGCCACCACCACGCAGCTGGTTTCTGTCTTTCTTAATAATTTACTTTTTGTTTGTGTGTGAAAGTATCCAAGGGGACCAGAAGAAGACATTGGATTCAATGCATCTGGGGTTACAGATGGTTGTGGGCCACCATGTGGGTGCTGGGGGCTGAGTTCTTGTCTGCTGTAAGAACTCTTAACTGCTCCAGTGTGGTTTCAATTGTGTGCACAAACTGTGTGTGTGTGTGTGTGTGTGTGTGTGTGTGTGTGTGCGCACGAGTGTACTCATGTGAGTGTGTGTAGGGATATGTGTGACTGTGTGTGTGTCCGAGAGAGTGCATGCATGTGAGTGTGTGTGTGGTGGTATGTGGGACTGTGTGTGAGAGAGGACATGTATGTTTGTAGTGGTATGTGTCTGTATGTGTGAGTGCCTTCCTGTACCACTCTCTACCTTACCTGTTGAGGCAGAGTCCCTCATTTGAGCCCAGAGGCTCACCAGTTCATTTGGCCCAGCCAGCCAGCTTGCTCCCCTATCTCTGTCTTACCTCTGGACTGTTGGGGTTACAGGTGTCTGTCAGGCCTGTCTAGCATTTACACAGGTTCTAGGGACCTGAAGTCTGGCCTTGTGCTTCTGGAGTGTCAGGCCCTTTATCTCCTCAGCCATCTCCTTTAATCTAGCCTCCCTCTCTCCTCTCCACCCCACTTTAAGACAGGGTCTCAAGTAGCCCAGACTGGTCTCTAACTCACTAAACAGTTGAGGATGACTTCGAACTTTTGATGTCTTGCCTGCAGCCTCCTGAGTGCCGGGGTAACAGGTATGAAGCACCACATGGTCTCACACATGGTCTCAGTGTAGGCTATTCTACTCTGCCTGGAGGGAGAAGGTGTTCCATACCATAAGGGCCTCGAAGCTGTTTCCCTTTGCTTCAGCTTGCGCCAACTCACTCTCCAGACTTACCTGCTGTAATAGAGAATGCTCAGGGTTGTTCTGACCCATGTGTCCAAACATACTCACATATGTGTGTGCACCCTGGGTTCCAGGCTTCAGATAGTGCTGGGGTAGGGTGGAGACGGGTGGGGGTGGGGCAGGGTAGAGCTTTCCTAAATAAGGCCTTGGCCCTCTTAAGCAAGGTCTGGATCCTTGAACAAGGGTCCGGAGTTACCTCCAGATGGACTCCCATAGTTGCCGCCTGAAGGATTAGGCTCCCAGTCTCAGCGTTTCCTGGAGCGTCTATCCAGTTCCCAGTTGAGAGTGGCTGGTTATCTGGCCTTGTGATTTTAGGGGCAGGGGGATGGATGAGGTCACAAAAGTGCTTGTGAGCTCACTAGCATGATGGTAGACAGTGTGGCTGGTCCTTGTCTTCCCATAGTGTCCACATCCTAGTTCCCACGGTTTAGGAAGAGCCACTGTGGTGGGTCCTCCCCATGGTGCCTAACCAGTATTTATTCATTCATTTGCTTTGTTTTGAAATGGGGTGGCATGTAGCCTACTCTGGTCTCAAACTCACAAAGTAGCTAAGGATGAATTTGAATTCCTGGCCCTCCCGCTGCTGGCTCCCAAGGTAGGGAGCAGAATGGAGTTAGTGTTGAAGAGAGACAGAGCTTTGGTGTGGACAGATGGAGTTCCTGAGATGAGTGGTGGGGGTAGCTGCAGAGCCCAGTAAATGAGCTCTATGCTTCCACATATGCATACAATAAAGTTTTAAAATTCTTTCTTCTTTCTTTTTAAAAGTAGGGACCAGCTAGACTGGGTCTCATGTAGTCCCAGGATGACCTCAAGAAAGACTCTGAAGTCCTGATCCTCCTGCCTTTACCAGTTCAAGTTTTGTGCCACCTTAGCCAGATTTAAAGTCTTCCTCCCAGTGTGTGTGTGTGTGTGTGTGTGTGTGTGTGTGTACATATGTACCATGATGCATGCGTGGGGGTCTGATGACAGTTTTGTTGTGTCATCTCCATCCTTTCACTTGCATGTAGATCCCAGGTATCTGATTGAGGTGGTCAGGCTTGTGTGGCAAGCACTTTACCCAGTGTGTGTGTGTGTGTGTGTGTGTGTGTGTGTGTGTGTGTGTGTACACACACACGTGACACAAAGGAGAAAGACACACATATACACAACACACATGTACACCTGCTCATACTTTTTAAAAAAAGTTTTATTTAATATATGCCAGTACACTGCCGCTGTCTTCAGACACACCAGAAGAGGGCATCAGATCCCATTACAGATGGTTGTGAGCCACCATGTGGTTGCTGGGATTTGAACTTGGGACCTCTGGAAGAGCAGTCAGTGCTCTTAACTGCAGAGTCATTTCTCCAGCCCCTATTTATACTTTATTTAAAAAGTAGCAAAACTGGAATGAGGTCAGTGAGGTGGCTCATTAGGTAAAGGCACTCCACCGGAGCTTGAGTTTGACCCCCAGGATCCACACTGGGAAGAAGGGGACAGGCTCCCACAAGTTCTCCTCTGCCTCCCATTATGCCCCTCACTCAAATAAACAAATGTAATTTAAACAATTAAAAAGCAACAATAAGAGCTTAGAAAATTTATTTTTTTCTTGAAATGACACACATGGGCAGGGAGGTAGGACTTGGTGTAGGTTGGTGGAAACCGTGTCCCCCAGCATCCCAGTTTTCCTCTCAGTTCTTTGATGAGAGGTCTCCTAAAGACTGGGAGGCGGAGCGGAGAGCTCCCAGTTCTAAGCTTGGAATCTAACTTGAAGTGCGGAGGGTATGGGGATGTGGTGGGAGCCAGGGGACTTTGTTCTCTGGTAAAACCAAAAAATCAAAAAAACAAAACTCCGAGTCAGCTCGGGGATACTTAATTTGCATATTGGATGCTGGGTTTCAGGAAGGATGTTGTGTGTTGGTCCTTGATTGTGACTTTCTGAGGCCCAAGCAGGGCTGGCAGTGTGGGAGGCAGATGGTCCCCTTGGTTTTGTTCCTGATCCCCATGAACAAGACTGGACCCTCCCAGAGTGGCCTGGGTTCTGGGAGTGACTGGCCTGGTGGGAAGGCAGGGAATGTGGAAGACATTGGAGAGAGTAGGGGACAGGGAATGAAGTGACTTTGGGGAGTGGTGGGAGGGGAGGTGTGTCCTAGCTGAGGTGCAATCCAGCATTCATATGTCCGATCCCTTACCGCCTGGTAGGGAGCCACTGGTCTGGTGTCTGAGCTTCCAGAAGGCTCTCATGCCGTGGGAATCAGCTCCAGTGTGTGTCTGGGTTATGGG
This sequence comes from Rattus norvegicus, assembly GCF_021556685.1. Lineage (NCBI taxonomy): Eukaryota > Metazoa > Chordata > Mammalia > Rodentia > Muridae > Rattus > Rattus norvegicus. The sequence goes on from NC_141542.1 coordinate 6,797,240, forward strand.
ATACTGTCACTGGGCTACTGGGAGCTAGACATGGGGAGTGACGATTGGGGTGTAGGAGATGGGATAGAGAGGTGTCTGGGAGTTTGGCCTTCTGTGGATGTTGTCCACAGAAGGGCTTGAAGGAATCTGGGATCTGGAATTTAGCAGCTGGAGCATGTGGGATCCACATGAGAGGCCTGGAGCTTTCCCATGCTTCCAGGAGCCAGGATCCAGTGGATCGGGACTTGGGGTCCAGTGGTGAGAGACCTCAAGGGTGGTGCTGGAAATGTAGACCCAGCAGTAAAAATGGGAGGATATGGAACCCCAAACAGGGAAATGCATTGCCCAGGGATCCAGGGACCAGTGGCAGAGCCCAGGATCTTGGTATTGCCCTGTCAGGACCCTGTGGCTGAGCTATGAGACAGATGACAGGGAACTCAGCAGCAAGTTTGGGGATCTCTGGTCCAGTGTGCCATTAGGGCACTGGGTCTGGTGCCTGAGGCTCTGAGGTCTGGTCTATGGGGTATGTGGATGAGTGCCCCCATGCTTGGGGCACTGGGACCACCTGCTGCTGCACAGGGAGGCCCAGAACCCAGTGGGGCAGGGAAAAGCAGGATTCAGCTTTGGGGTGTGCATGAGCAGGGTGGAGAGGCTTGGGGCCAGGGTATGGGTAGTTTTACATTTCAAGTGTCAAGAGTGCAGATATGTGGGGTCCAGGGGTTGTTGGGCTTGGGGGTCGGGTTGTGAAGTTGAGGATCAAGTCATGGGATCCTGTGGCTGAAGAGTGGTACCGTGGTCAGGACACAGGATGTGGGATTTGGGTACTGGGGTCCAGTGCCTTGGGGTAGGGATTAGGATCCACTGGTCAGGCCACCAGTCTCCGGTGGTTGAAGACATCAGCGTAGGGGATGCCATGATGAAGATGAGAGAATCTTGGGGGGACAGGCTCCCAGTCCCTCACCTGGATGTGACCCCCAGAGCCTGCTTCATGTTCTCGTAGACCACGTAGGAGATGCTCACAGCTGGAATGACCTTCATGAAGTTGGGGGCAATGCCCCGGTAGAGGCCCCATACACCCTCCTGGGATAGGATGTGTCGAAGCAGACCCACCATGGAGACCTGCGGGCCACCCTCAATGGAGGCTGTAGGTGGTTGGAAGCCAGGTAAGACCAAAGCTTCCCCATCCCATTTCTCCCTCCTGCCTCACCTTAGGGCTGGACTAGGTGGCCATTTAAACAGGAGGCAGGAGGGTGAGACAGAGGAACAGTGGGACCTACCACAAAACTCAGGATGTCTGTGGGTCTAGGAACTGTTAATCTTAGGGGTTACATTTGGGGATGCATGGAAACACTAGGTATGTACATGTGTGAGAATATGTACATGAGTCTGTGTATATTTGTCTGTGTGTGTAGATATGCACTATGAAAGTTTGTATGTTAGGGGTTGGGGATTTAGCTCAGTGGTAGAGTGCTTGCCTAGCAAGCACAAGGCTCTGGGTTCGGTCCCCAGCTCCGAAAAAAGAAAAAAAGAAAAGAAAAGAAAAGAAAAGAAAATTTGTATGTACATGTGTGGGAGTGCATATGTGTATCTGTGTGTGCATATCTATGTGTGCATGTGCACATGTAAAAGTTTGTATGTACATATGTGGTAGTGCATGTGTGTCTGTGTGTGCGCATTGTGAGAGTACATATATGTGTATCTCTGTGTGTACATGTGTGAGACTACACATATATGTGCATTGTAAGAGTGCATATGTGTGACTTGTATGAACATGTATGAGAGCACATATGTATAACTATATGAAATGCATATGTGTGTCTCTGTGTGTGCATGTGTGAAAGTGCATATTTGTGTGGACATGTGTGAGAGTGTGTCTGTTTGTATGTGTGAGACTGCATAGTGTATTTGTGTATAAGAGTGCATATGTACAACTATATGGGAGTGCTTATGTGTGTCTCTGTGTGAGGGCGCATAAATGTATGAGCGCATGTATGAGTGTGTGGTGTGTCTTTGTGTGTGCATATGCACGTGTGAAAGTTCATATGTACATGTGTGAGAGTGCATAAGTATGTCTCTGTGTAAGTGCTTATGTGTTAAGAGTACATACATGTGTCTGCATGTAAGAGTGCATCTGTATGAATACATATGTGTGTCTGTGTGTGACAAGAGGTGAGAAATCTGCCTTTCCTTAAAGTTAATTCCTCCTTTCTTCAGGGTTAGCATCTACTTATCTTCCCATTCTCCATCCCAGAGCTGGCTGTGGAGGAGCCCTCTGTGGTACCTAATCTAAGTTGGGCTCCTACCTCTCTCCCTGAATCACATCTGATCATGGAATGATTTACGTTGACTTTGTCCTCACCCCCAGGAGATGAACATGAGGGTAGAGAGTGTATTTAGTCACTCACTGATAGTTTCTCCAGCCAAAATCCAGCACACAAACACTAAGGTTCACAAAAACAGATTCAGGGATAACAGAACAGGAGAAAAACTCATGGGAAAAGAATACGCAGGAAAAAGCAAGCAAACAAGCAAACAGACACCCCTAAAATCAAGGGTTGGGGGATGGCTCAGCCAGAGGAGTGCTTCCTGCTCTTCTGGAGGACCAGAGCTCAGTTTCTGGCAGCCACACAAGGGATTTTCAGTAATTCTAGCTCCAGGGTCTCTGATGGGCCTCTGTGGGTCTTTCCTTCTCCCTCTCCCTCTCCCTCCCCCCTCTCAGGCACACACACACACACACACACACACACACACACACACACACACACACACACACTGTGTAGAAATAAAAATAAATCTATATAGAAATAAAAATAAATCTAAATGTAGAAATAAAAATAAATCTAAAGAATGTAAAATACCTTAAAATCAAAACAAAACACAGGGGGTTGGGGATTTAGCTCAGTGGTAGAGCGCTTGCCTAGCAAGTGCAAGGCCCTGGGTTCGGTCCCCAGCTCCGAAAAAAAGAAAAAAGAAAAAAAAAAAAAAACACAGTAACTAGGCTGTCCTTAGGGCTGGGCACAGGGTGCACCTTCAGCTGACAGAGCCAGTGTAGAGCTCTGTGATCCAGGCCAGACAGGGCCACACACGGAGACCCTGTCTCATAAAATAAAGGAAGGAAGGAAGGAAGGAAGGAAGGAAGGAAGGAAAGAAGGAAGGAAGAACCCAGCAAACTGTCCTTCTTGACCTTGGCTAATGTTCCTAGCAACCCCCACTCCCTTATTTTCTGTTTTGAATAACAGCTCAAGTTACTGGCAGGCCCAGAAATGCCACAATGTTGTCTGTGGTACTTCCCTGTACTTTTGATGTCATTGAACTCTCAGACCTTTAAAGTAAAAGCCTCCTCCTTTAGGCTCACTGATGGGTAAACTGAAGTCCAGACAAGATGAAGGGTTTATGAAGGCCACCCAAACCCACAAGGATCCTGGCTCAGGACTCTACCTACACAGAGTTCTGTGAGAGCAGGTGGAACCCAAGTGGAACCCAAGTTTTCCTACCCCAGACTTCTCACCTTGGGCCTGCATTCGGGTACGGACCAGTGCCAGAGGGTAACTGGCAATCTGGCCACAGGTGCTGGAGATGGTGCCACAGGCCAGGAGCACAAGAATGCCTGGGTTAGCTGATTCGTGGCTGTACTGCTGAAGCCAGCGATTCTTCAGGGTCTGGAAGAGAAAGGAGCAGGTGGGTTCAAGAGGTGCAGATGGAGAGATCCTGTTGTCAAAGACCCTGCTGGCAGCGCTGTGTACCATGGGTGCCGGGGCTACTGGAGTAGATGATGTGGTATGTCTTCTCCACTGGGCCAGTGCCACATCCCCCCAGTACCTCACTGGCAGATTCTAGGTGGGAGTGGGGTGCTCTACCCCGAGCCATGCTCTCAGCGTCACCACCTGAGCTACATCCCTTGCTCTTCAAACTTTCATTTTGGGACATGGACTTAGTCTGTCCCATACTGGCTTTGAGGTTGCCATCTTCTCAGCCACCCCAGTGCTGGGATGGCAGGCTTGTGCTACCCAGCCTGGCTTCTATGAGCGGGCCCTGTATTTCTTCCCCTTTGTTTCCTGGACTTTGCACACTCCATGAGGAGGACCTCTGGGCAGTGACTCCACAGCAGGGAGGACTGTGCATTCAGATGAAGGATCCTTTCCAGGGTTTTGTTTGTTTGTTTGTGATTTATTTTTGTTTTTTGAGATACTGTTTCTCTGTGGAGCCCTGGCTGTCCTGGAACTCACTCTGTAGACCAGGCTGGCCCCGATCTAGAGATCTGCCTGCCTCTGCCTCCCAAGTGCGAGATTAAAGGTGTATGCCACCACTCTTTCGGATTTTTTTTCTTTTTTCTTTTTTTTCCGGAGCTGGGGACCGAACTCAGGGCCTTGTGCTTGCTAGGCAAGCGCTCGACCACTGAGCTAAATCCCCAACCCCTCTTTCGGATTTTTAAGATGTACTCCGGGGCTAGGGTGGTGGTGGCATGGACGCCTTTAATAAAGGACTGTCTAAAATAAAAATAAACAAGTGAAATCTAAAATAAAAAGAGAAGGGCCCAGCAAACGGCTCCACAGGTGGAGACTGTGTGAGTCAGGTGGTCTGAATTCAGGTCCCAGCCTGCACAGCTCTGGGGAGGTAGGAAGAAGGTGGTCTCTGAGGCTGGCAGGCTAGTCAGCCTAGGTGAGCCAATGAGCCACATCAGTGCAACCTCAGAGTATTTCAACCAATGGCGGATGCCTATTTACATGGTTCTTACTCAGCAGACAAGAGACCAAGGGGAAAGGGAGCCATGTGCCCAAATCTCTGGCATTTCCTGGAGCATTCTTCCAAGATCTTCCTTTCTCCTTCCTTCTCCCTTTTATTTTCTGGGGTGTGAGTGCCTATGTTGCTCTTGTGTATGTGCTGGGGTGCATGTGCACTCAAGGGCATATGAGGCTGGAGGTTGACATCTGGTATCTCCCTAAGCCACTCTCACTGTATCTCTGGGGACAGTGTCTCTCAGAGAACCTGGAGCTCATTGGTTGGTCGCTCATTGAGCCAAGTGATTCTCCCATCCCCAGGGTGCAGACACTCTTCCTGACATTTTATTTAGATTCTGGATCAGAATTCATGTCCTCATACTTGTGTGGCTGGTACCTTAACAACTCAGCCATCTCCCCAGCTCCCTCACCCCTTTTTTTTTTGACACAGAATCTCTCTGTAAGCTCTGGTTGGCTTAGAACACACAATGCAAACCAGACTGGAATCAAAACTCATGGAGATCTTTGCTTCCCAAGTTCTGGAATTTAAGGGATGTGCCTTTAATTTTTATTTTATTTAACTTTAATTTATTTTTGTTTTATGTGTATGGGTGTTTTGCCTCTGTGTATGTCCGTATAGCATAAGCATTCAGTGCCCACGGAGGCTGGAAGAAAGCATCTGATCCACTGGGACGAGCTATAGGTGGCAAAGGGAGGCACTATGTGGGCGCTGAGGAAGCAGATATTGAATGAGTGTTATGGGCTGGTGAGATGGCTCAGTGGTTAAAGGTGCTTGCAGCCAAGGGGACCCTGGAGGTAAAAGAATAGAACCAATTCCTGTAAGGTGTCCTCTGACCTCCACACACATGCTGTGACATGTTGACACACAATAGCCATAAGCATAAAAGAAGAGCTGTTCAGGGCTAGGGAGACAGCTTAGTTATTAGAAAACTTCTGGCTACATAAGACTGAGGACCTGAGTTTGATCCCCAGTACCCATGTCAAAGTCCAGGCATGGCTGTGCAAACCTGAAGTCACATCGTTAGAGATGCTGAGGCAGGGGCATTACCATGAGTTCAGGCCATCATGGGATACACAGTGAGCCCCCATAATTAAATGGACAAACAGAAGAGCCAAATTTCAGTTGGTAGAGCATTTGCCTAACATGCATGAAGCCTGGTTCCATCCCAGCAACACGTTAACTTGGCCTGCTATGGTAGACTGTCATCCCCGCACTCTGGAGGTGTAGTCAAGAGGATCAGAAGTTCAAACTCGGGCTGGAGAGATGGCTCAGTGGTTAAGAGCACTGTCTGCTCTTCCAGAAGTCCTGAGTTCAAATCCCAGCAACCACATGGTGGCTCACAACCACCTGTAATGGGATCCGATGTCCTCTTCTGGTGTGTCTGAAGACAGCTGTAGTGTGTTCACGTATGTTAAATGAATAGATAAATAAAATGTATATTTAAAAAAAAAAGTTCAAACTCACTCTCAGCTATACAGCAACTCTGAGGTCAGCCAAGGCTATGTAAGTCTGTCTTAAGAAAAAAAGGGAAAGAAAACAAGGTGGAGGCCGTGCTGGAGAGAAAGGAGGCTCAGCAGTTAAGAACACCAGCTATTCTTGCAGAGGACCCAGGTTTAATGCACGGCCCCCACATGGTGGCTCAAAACCACATGTAGCACCAGTTTAGGGGTCTGGCGTCCTCTTCTGGCCTCCACGGGCACCACATGCACACGGTGTATTCAGGCAAACAGCCATACATGATAAAATTTGAAAATAATTTTTTAAAAATGGAGCAAAAAAAGAAAGGAAAAATAATTTGTTGGCCTAGAGATGAGGCCAGAACCCACACTAACTAACTTTGGCATCTCTGTGGGTCACTGTGTACCATGTTCAGTGCTCCTAGGAGCTGAAGGGGTCACTGGTTCCTATAAAACTAAGGGTCCCAAACTCCGAGGAGGCAAGCGTGGATACCCCAAGAGGGAGAATGGTTCTGTTATTGCTCTTGTTTGAGAAGGGGCCTCTCTCTGTGGCCCAGGATGGCCTTGAGCTCACATAGATCTTTCTGCCTCTGCCTCCCTAGGCATGGGGTTAAAGCCTATACTACCATGCCCAGTTGTGGTAATCCTCCTGCATCAGTCTTTTGAGTATTGGGTGACAGACACCAGCCTCCATACCTGGCTTTGTGTAGCTTTTAAAAATACTTGAAAAAAAAGGTGTGCACAAATGTGTGTGTGTGTGTGTGTGTGTGTGTGTATGTGTGTGCGTGCGCGCACGCGTGCATGCATGTGTGCGTGCACACCATTATGAGTACAATGCCTTTGGAGACCGGAAGAGGGTGTTGGATTCCCTGGAGCTAGACTTTATAAAGCCTTGTTAGACCTGGATGTTGGTGCTGGGAACTGAACTCAGGTCATTTGCCAAAGCAGCAAGGACTTTGAGCCATCTCTTTAGTCCTCGTTTTTCTATTTGGTTATTGCTAATTTCTTAAGGCAAGATTTCTTTTTTAAATGGGTTTTTGAGACAGGATTTCTCTGTGTAGCCCTAGCTGGAACTCACCCTGGCCCCAAACTCAGAGAGCAGCCTGTCCCTGCCTCCCGAGTGCTGGAATTAAAGGCGTGTGGCACTACTGCGACACAAAACCAAGCTGTCTTGAACTGACTACCTAGGGCAGAATGGCCTTGAACCCAGATCCTCCTTCATCTTTTCAAGTCCCATGGCAACAAGTGTGTGCCACAGAAACAAGCTTTTGCAACACTGAGTGATGGAAGATAGAGGTTTGATAACTGGAGGGCTCTCCAGGGTTCCAAGACCCAACCCAGTTTCCAAGCTCATGATTGCCCTTCCAAGTTACAAGAAGTCTGCTCGACTAGCAAGGAGTGTCCCAGGCCAGATCCCAGGAGGAGGGATGGAGGGCGTTCATCCACAGACCTCGTAGACAGCTAGGTCGATTCCTGCATAGGGAATGATGCCCAGCACATTAGGCAGGTAGCCACGGTAGAAGGCGCGTGGCCCTTCACGCTCTAAGATTCGCCTTGCACAGTCCAGGAGCCCCTTGTACTGGCCAGTTCTGCGTAGAGTCAGCCGAGTCTTTAGTACCTAGGTGAGAACTCTGTTAACCTCTTGAAAATTGCTTTCAGAATCATCATGCCCAGAAGTGACATCACCTAGACGTGGCTCTTCCTGAAAGCAGACATGCTGAGGGCCCAGCTGGGGCTGAGTGGTAGAGTGCCCACCTAGGGTGCACGGAACACTGGGTTCTAGCCCCAGCACCACATAAACCAGATGTGCTAGGACACACCTGCTGTCCTCTATCTTGGCAGGCATATCCATAAATGGCCAGTTGCTATGACTACTGTGCAAACAGTTCTAACCAAGTCCCTAGGAGTTACACACAGCTCAAATTGAGAAACCCAGACAAGCTAGACAGGAAATGGCTTTCAGTCCCAAGTCAGGCAGTTGAGGCAGAGTGGGCAATGAAACAGTATAGGAGGCCCACCTTCCCATTCTGGATCTTTCTCGAGCCCCCTCCTTCTCACCTCCATGGGGTATATGATGGTTTGAGCTGTGGCCCCGGCCAGGGAGCCAGCCACGAAGCGCTCCTGAACGTGCAGTGTCTCTTGCTGCCCGCAGATGGCCCGCTTGATCTGAGGGTGGAATATGGCTGTGGGACTGGGTGCATAGAAACCTTGGGGATTATTGAGTGGTCCTTTGCCTGCCACAGTGCTGGCCAGGCCCAAGTTAAGCCCACAAGCCCTTGTGTTTACTTTCTGCTTCCCAATGCTGAAGATACTTTCTCCTGGACCTGTCCTACCTGTTCATAAGCCATGAATTTAATGGCAGACTCAGGGGCGATCTTGAGCACGTTGATGCCGTTGCCCCGCCAGAGGGACAAGAGGCCCCCTTCTTGAACCATGTTTCTCAGGCCCCCTAGGATGTTGAGCCGGTTGGACTTTGAGGCATGGACCTAAGTGGGGAGAGAAGGTGGCTTTGCGGTGCCCTCCTAGGTCTGGGCCTGGATGATAGGGTGGCTCCCTTCAGGTTCTCTCACCTGCATGAATACCTTGAGTCGGTCCAGAGGAGCTGTGCCTGTCCGTGACACAGCGCCAGCCACTGCACCGGCCACCAGTTGCTTCCACCACATGCCTGTAAGTTTCTCTTGCTTGGAGAACTCATCAGGCACTGTTAGGCATTCACCAATGTCCAGGACCTGAGGATGGGGGCTGCACATGTCAGGCTCCAGCAGAGGTGGGGGATGTACCTGGGTCCTAAGTGGAGAAGTCTCCTCTATGAATTCTAGAACATCCCAGAGCCCGCCAAAGGATGTTGCTTCAAGAGCCCAGCAGATCCCTTCTGGATCCTACCACGTGCCACTAAAACTGTCAGTGAGATGCCAGGATTCCTCTGCAGGATCTACTAAAGCAGTCGTCCTCAACCTTCCCAATGCTTGACCATTTAATACAGTTCCTCATGTTGTACTGATCCTATCATAAAATTATTTTCTGTTACTGTTATGAATTGTAATATAAACACCTGATATGCAATCTCTATGAGTGGGTCCTTCGAACTCCAAAGAGGCCACAACTCACAGGTTGAGAACTGTTACTCTAAAGGATCCATTGAGTTCTCCAAATAATTCAGTCCACTGAATTCCACCAAAGGAGCCACAGACTCCCACAGGAGTACACTGAGGGCCTTGTGAGGGCTCCATAGATGTGTTCAACTAAGCCTGGAGGTCTGAGTTCAACATCCATAATGCATAAGATGCAAAGAGAGATGTTTCCCCAAGTTGTCCTTTGACCTCTACCTGTGCCTCTCTGCACAAACTAAGAATCCACTGAGCTGGGCGGTGGTGGCGCACATCTTTAGTTCTAGCACTGGGAGGCAGAGGCAGGCGGATCTCTGTGAGTTTGAGGCCAGCCTGGACTACAGAGTGAGTTCCAGGACACCCATGGTTACACAGAGAGACCCTGTCTCAACACCACCCCTAAAGAAAGAATCCACTGAAACTTAAGAAATGGGCTACTGGATTTCACCAGCGAATCACCTGATCTCACCAAAGAGTCACCAATTCTTACCAAAAGATCCACTGAGTCCTACCAAAGAATCTACTGAATCCTACTGAAGAATCTACCAGATCTCACCATAAGATCCACTGATTCCACCAAAAGAGCCACTGAATCCTTCAAAAGAATCTGCTTTCACAGTCATCTCCTCCATGGAGAGCCCTCCCTTAGAAATCCTTCCCCAAGAGTCTTCCCCCAGGTGTCTTTCCTAGAGTGTCTTCCTCTGTAAGTCTTCTCCTCAGAGTCCTCCCCGAGGGATGTACTCTGTCCTAGGCCCAGCAATAGATTTCCCAATGGTGCATTTTTGGGGAGTGGACGTCTCTGGATCTCCCGAGAGGATTATAGTATAGCTTTTTTTCTCTGAGCATGACATCATCACCCCCGGTGCCATTTTTAGGCAGTGATTACCTTGGCCTGGTAGCCATGGCAACAAACTGAGCAGAACAATCTGGTGATAACTGGGTCTATGGTAATGGAGCTCTTGACACCCCCTAAAGGGGTTGGGGCACAGGATGTAACCTGGAAGTCCGCTCACTGTCCCACCCCAGCTGCAAGGAATCCTGGGAAACACTAACAAGGAAGCAGAAGGTCAATTGAAAGACTCCATGGTACAGATTCTACCAGGTCACCATCCATGAATGGGGTGGGACTCAGCAGTGCTGTAGCTGTTTGGGGTATCCCAGGTCCTGTAAGTGACCCCTCACGGTGCTCCGCAATTACGCTGAAGAAACTCATGGGCCCACCAAGTGGGACCTTTGTGAGAGCCTCACTTTGGTCTGTTGTTACGTAAGCTGGAGTAAGTAGATGCTATTGACATCTCCCCAGAAAAAGCCAGCATAACGGGAACCCTGTCAGGTCCCACAGAGTAATCTTCCAGACACCACAAGATCCTAAGTGATTCCCACCTCTGTGCAGGAACTGGCCTCCCTTTCCTTTCCTGTGGACTCCTTTGAACCTTCTAGACACAGTGTCTGCCTGCATCCTTCCATCAGCCCCAGGAGCCTTGGAGTAGGTGACAAGCACCTGGCAGCTGGCAGTTGTGTGGGCTAAGTGTGGGAACACCATTTGGTATATTTTCTTCCCCGTAACCCCACTTCCCACTAGCTGTCCCTGGAGTCTAAGAAGGACCAGAGGGTTCTAAGCAGAACTGTCCACCAGTGGTCATCAGGCTCCCAGCCCCAGTTGGAGCAATAAAGGCTCAGAGCTGAGAGCCTCAGATACCGACAACAACTCTGGAGTCTCGGCCCAGAACTTCCGAGTCCTGGGGAGACCCTGGAGCTAGCCCCCGCCCTGTAGGTGACCTCCAACTTACTGTTGAATGCTTCCAGAAATAAAGGACATCCTCCACATTCTCCAGAGAGTGCAGCAGAAAGTGGTCTCGCCATTCCTGCCAATCAATGGTCATGGTGCCATCACGGTCCATGCTGGGGGTAGAGTTGGCACAAGTTCAGTGTCTGGGTTGGAGGAGGTGGGTGCTGCTAGCCTTCATGGATTTGGGGAGCACAAAATTCATTGCCATTCTATAGCACTGGTTTGTCTGATATAGGTCTTACTTTAAAGTCCAGGCTGTATTGGAATTCACAGCAATCCTCCTGCCTTAGTACCTGAGTGTTAGGACATCCCCATGGCTGTTTTGGGTAGCAGGAAAGGGTGGTGGTGGCTAGTGTCTTACCCTGGAGACCATGTTGGCCTCAAACTTATGGCAATCCTCCTGCATTAGCTTTCCATGTGCTACCTGGCTAAAGAGCTTCACAACTTTAAAAAATATATATTTATTTTAAATTGTGTGTGTGTGTGTGTGTGTGTGTGTGTGTGTGTGTGTGTATGTGTATGTGTGTGCCCACATGTACCTGTGCCATGGCATATAGTGGTTGATTCTTGCCTTCCAACCTCGTGGGTTTTGGGGATCAAACTGTCTTCATCCAGATTGAGGGGCTCCCTTACCAGTAGGCTGTCTTGCCAACCTCACTTGCCTGGCTTGTGGGGATTTTTTTTTTTTTTTTTGTCAAGTCTCATTCTGTAGTTCAAGTTGTTCTCAATCTCACAACAATCCTCCTGCTGTGTCTCTCAAGTGCTAGGATGACAGGTTCATGCTTCAGTTATGGTCTAGTCACACGGTCTGGTGGGCTTCCATATGGAAATCGTTCAGACCAAGCTTATGGGGGTAGTTGTATTACCGGTCCGTTTTAGGGCCAGACAGGGTCATCAGTCCACTAATCTAAGATCTGTTTGACTCCAAAGTTCAACTTTTCATCCCTGCCCTCCTGGTCAACCCCGTCTGGGGCACTGTCCTGACAGTGCTGTCTGGTGGGGTAGGGAGTGTGGTGGGGGTGAGAGTCCAAGGACCTGAATCTCCCATAACTCACCTGTGTAGGATTTTCTCTGCTTGCTCCATTGAGATGGAGAAACCCAGTGCACGGAAGCTCTGCTGAATCTCAGAGACATCGATGTGACCTGGAAAAGGGGAGCCCCAGAGACACCCAAAGGCCAGGCTGGACTGGGAGATCCAGAAGCCCTGCATATGCGCACACTTCTGTGTGTGTGTGTGTATGAGGAGGCCACAGGTAGATGGCTGTCTTCAGTCTCTCTCCATCTTTCCTTTGAGACAGGGTCTCTCACTGAACCTGGAGTTCACTGATTTATCTGGAAGTTGAACTCTAAGATTCACCTCACCAACTGCAGTCTCCTTTATCAGTGCTGGGTCACAGGTAGGCACCACCACACTCAGCTTCTTAACACAGGTTCTGGGGCTTGAACTCAGATCCCTCTCTGACTGAGTCAGCTCCTCAGCCTCATGGGAGATGCCTCCTTTCTCCCCTTTGAGACAGGGTTTCTCTTATAACCCTAGCTATCCTGGAACTCACTCTGTAGACCAGTCTGGCCTCAAACTCAGAGGTCTGCTTGCCCCTCTGCCTCCAGAGTGCTGGGATCAAAGTCGTTTGCCACCTTGGTATGGGGAGAGATTTTTATACGGGTTGTGGAGGCTGCTCGAGGTTGAAACTGAGTGATATTGGAAAGTCCTCTCTCCCAGGAGTGAACGAGTGAGTTCAGGGGTGACAACAGAGGTACCGATGCTACAAGGAACTAAAGCCATATTTGGTTATTTACTCATTTTTCATCTTCCCCTCTCCAGGGGTGGGCTTACAGGCATGTACCTCCACATCCAGTTTTTTCATGGGCATGGGAACTAGGGATTGAGCTCAGGAATTGGTGGTTTTGTGGCAAGCACTTTACCCCTTGATCTATATCTCCAACTGTAAGGTAATACTTAAGGAACCTAGAAGATGCTTAGTCAAGGGGTCTTGTATCCTTGCATCTGAGGGTCTCTGAACCTACTATACTGTCTGAAAAGAAACATGGAAGGGTAGAGAGGGGTCCTAGGGCAAAAGGAACAGGAGGTGGGATGGGCCAGTTCAGGCTCCAATCACCTAGTTGTGGCTGAGAACTCCTGAAATAGCCCATGAGTCAGAGACAGCCCTCCCCATTCCCCCAGAGCTTCAGAGTCTAACCCACTTGTCTATTCCCCAGCTTAGAGACAGCCCATCTCACCATCCTGGTTCCGGTCAAGGCTGTGAAACATGAGCAGAAGGCGCTGCTCCCGTTCCTGCAGGTACTGAGTAAACTCCTCCAGGCTGAGGCCGCCATCTGCATCACTGTCCCAGTCAGAGGAGATGCCCTAGTAGAGAGAGACAGAAGGGGATGCAGGGACTCCAGCAGTCTCTACCCCCACAAGGTGTGCATAAGACAGCTAAGGCATGCCGCGTGCCTCAGGAACTCACAGAGGGAACAGGAGGCTTCACCTCGGTAGTCAGCCAGCCAGCCCACTTTGCAGCAAGATGCCTCAGGCCGCAATAAGAATCTGCTTGGTGCCTCAGTCCGGCTGACTGAGGACTCTAAAGTTACAGAGGCAGTTCAAGGTCATAGAACTGGGAAATGGCAACCTGGGGGCACTTTTTTTTTTGTCATTTTGAGACACCTGTCTCATGTAGCCCAGGCTAGCCTTGAATTCTCTGGAGGAGACCTTGACTCTGATTCTCTTTCATCACTTTGCCTCCCAAGCCTGCCCACGCAGTTTTTTCTTATAAAACCCCGTCTTCTTGGCAGTCTTGTGTGTGTGTGTGTGTGTGTGTGTGTGTGTGTGTGTGTGTATTGTCCTGTTAGAAACAGTTCTAGTTCATACAAGGTCCAACAGCCATGGGGCCTCTAATATTCCAATCCAAAAGTTGAACTCAAGGTCAACAAAAATGCAATAGGTCTGTTTTAGGGAAGGCTAGGAGTGCCATGTGAGAGACACCTGTCACACGGAGGAAGGGCCAGTTTTTGCTGCTCCCCACTGCCACCTCCCATGCTGAGGCTGGAGCCTAGATTTGCACACACTAGGAAGGAGCTTTACCGCTAAACTGCACCCCCACCTCAAATTCCTTCCCAGACAGGTCAGACCGCAGGGGAGGCAGAGTGACCTAAGATGGACCTGAATCCCTAGCTGGAGCAGCCTGGGGCAACTGGCCAGGTCCGGGAAAGCACCAGGGGCAAAAGTAAATAAGAGACTAGGAGAGCTGGCAGGGCTCAGTGTGCCAAGTTGTGCTAACTGCAGGTGGGAGCGGGTCACCGTTCGAATGGTGCACAGAGAAGCGGAGGGTTTGGCTCCGGGCAGTGGAGGGGAAAGCGTCCGGCTCTGCAGTCCACCACCCCCCCCTTGGCATCCCGCAGCCTGGGGGGAGGGGGAAACGACTGGGTCCTGGCAGCTGCAGCCGCTGCAGGCCCGGAGCCTTGGCAGTCTCGTCTCGCGACGATGTCAGGCCAGACGCGGACGCAGGTGGACAGAGGGAAGGGAGCCTTGACAGCAGTGGTGGGGTCCAGCCAACAGGTAGCAAGTGGCCGCTATATCCGCGGCAATAAGGGGCACCCGTTACGGCACGGGCGGACTCTGTCGCAGTGGTCGCTGCCCATAGTACCTGCTGTGCACGGTCCGGATCGCCCCTTCCCAGCCTAGCCAGCCCCTGGCGCAACTCGTGCACGTCCACGCGGCCGTCCTTGTTGCTGTCTAGTTCCTCGAACAGGCGACCCCAGCGCTGCCGCCGCTCCGCGTCGCCTGAGCCCCCCCGCATGGCGCCCGCCCGGGGGGGAGGGGAGGCCCCGCAGCGACGGCCTCGGCGGGGGCTTTCCGGCTCCCCCTCCCCCCCGGGGTCCCCACAGGGCCAGCTTCTGCACCCACTCGCACTGCAGCCTCTTCGCTGCGGGGCTGAGCTCTGGCACTTGCTGGAAGTGATAAATGCTAGTCGTCCCCGCCCGCGCCAGAACCTGAGTCTCCTCCTCCGACCCGCATTACTTGGGGGAGGGGGCTGGAGGCGGAGCAGGGGGCGTGGGGAAGCATGCTAGGACGCTCCGGTTTTGCACATTTGAGAGCGCATTCTTGGGACGGTAGGAGTGGAAACCGTCTTAGCACGTTGCTTGCCTCAGTTTACTCTTTTTCCTTAAATGGTTTTGGTAAGATTGTCAGGAATTGGATTTCGTGATCTCGTTCATTTACACCTCCCTCTCCTCCCGAACCCTCATTAGAAATTCAAGTTTTTACACTACGCAAGAATTTTGAACCTGCTTAAAAGCTTCTTTTGTCCGCCTGCTTTAGTCAGATTCCCCAGTCCATGGCAGAAACAGGACATCAACAAAGAGGGGTGGGCTCCCTCCCCAACACTCCACTCCGCCCGCACGCCTCCTTTTCTTGTTGTCACTCAGAGAGAGAAACGCAAGGTCAACGAGCGGCGCGGCTGCAAAGTTAAATCCCTATTGGTCAGATGCGCCAGAGCTGCCCGTCCGCTCATTCTAGGCCGGGCTTCCCGGTAGACCCGCTGCGGCCTCCAGTCCCGCAGCCCGCAGCCTGCTAGGCGTTCTTAAAGGCGCCGCGCCCCCACTCAGACTCTCAGAAGGCTGCTCTTTGCAGACCTGCCTGGGAAGGGAGTCCGGGACCAGAAGGAGGAGGGGCTCTGGAGGCGGGGCCTCAGCCGGGGACAGCGGTTGCACCTGCTCCAGTCCCTCCCACAAGTTTCGGGTGCAGTTTCTCGTCTCACCGTCAGGGGGAAGGGCGTTCGTTTGACCGCGAATAATAAATAATGGCTAACATTGAGTGTGTTGCGCATGTCAGAGTCCTTCACTCGCTGCTCAGCACCGAACCTGCCCAAACCCTGTGAGGTAGGTAGGTGACACTTGCTTTTCCCACGCGACAGTGGAGCCTAAAGCTTAAAATCCTATTCCGGATTCCCATTTAGGGACAGACAGAGCAGAGATTCAAACAGATTTTAAGCCACCTGTCCTAGGAAGGGAGGACACCTCTTTTGTTTATTTTTAGTTTTCTTTTTTCTTTTTAAAAAAACACAATCTCTCTGTGTAGCCATGGAAGTCACTATGTAGACCAGGCTGATCTGGAACTCACAAAGATCCACCTGTTTTTGCTGGGATCTAAGGCATATGCCACTACAATGGGCGTTGTAGGGCTTTGTATGGCTTAGTCAATCTAGACAACAAACTCCAGCTCCAGCCCTCTGACTGTTGTTATTGCACTTTTGACTCAAGTTCTCTGGGGCTTAGCTGGCCTTGATTGTGCAGCAATTCGCCTGCTTCTGATTCCCCATTGCCGGGACGGTAAATCATGTGCTATCATATCCGGTTCATGACCACCTTTTACCCAAAGATACATCAGGAGGTCGTGTGGTTCCGGACAGGTGTTTGGTGAAGAGGTGAAAGTCTCACCCCAGCCCTCTACCAGCTACCAAAGGTTTCCATGCATACGTGTTTCTTTGTGGACGCCATGGGACATAACTGCTTCTGCACAGACCCAAATCCATTCTTTCCCCCAAACACTTCCCTGACAGGTGGGCCTGTCATACGGACTTTTTTCAGTGCGAACATAAGGCCTTCCATTAAGCTGAGCGGGATTCTGCGCAGGGGCTTGTCTAGGTGTGTTTTTTACCGCACGGGTTTAATTCTAAGCAGGTGTTCTGATTACTCTGACTACAAGTCCACATTGTGTATCTTTCTACGAAACTAGTCCTGTACAAGTTGATTGATTGACTATGGGATAAAGAAGGAACCCAGGGTCTCAGGCATGCTGAATTCATAGCTGAGAAAAGGGCGATGCCGTCACTAAGACATTCTTGGCAGGTGACCTTCACTAGGTGATTCTAGGCAAGGTTTCTGGCCCTGAGCCACGCTCCCAGCCATTTTACTTTTGAAATAGGATTTGCTCAGGCTGGCCTTGAACTTGTGATCCTCTGGCCTCCGCCTCCAGAATACACTTAGGATTCAGGTTAGCATTACCAGATCTGACGTCAGTATGAATCAGTGTTACCCATCGGAGACCGCCCTTTACAGGTGTGTATCTTTCTGGAGTGTCGCCACGCCCCCTGCGTCTGCACACCTGTGCCACAGAGGGACCCCAGCTGTGCAGTCCTTTCACCTGCTCGCTTCCGCCCTCCGCGCAGCTCCTTGTCGCAATGGGGTTCCCGTTACAGGTGCTCTGGCGGCGCGGCCCCGCCCTCTTCGCCCCGCCCCTCTCAGCCAGGCTCAGGTGCACAAGCCGGAAGTGCGCTCTTTGCCTAGGTGGGTGACTAAACTTTCCGGGTCACGTGAGCGGGCGGGGCGGGTGGGATCTGGAGCGACCGGGTGAAGGACAGCGACTCGGGGTTCCAGCTGGGAACCCGGGATTGGAAACCTGAGCGAAGTCCCTCTCTGACGCCTGGGTCAGGTAGGGAGGCAGGGCACGCAGCCTGTCCTGTCCCCACCTCCTCCTTCCCTTTCCCTGGCCCAAGTACGCGGTCGGGGAGTTAATCTTTAATCTCTGACCCTTGGCGCTGAGGGCGGGGAGCGCACTCCAAGATTGGGTTGCGGGTCTCTGGGGCCCGAGCCTGAGTCCAGCCCCTCACCTCATGCTGCGCCCTCTTCCCCTGGTCTGGTCCCCAGGTCCTGGGTCGCAGGTGCCCTCCTCGACCCAAGATGCGGTAGGAATTGGAGCCCTGGGGAAGTCCTGTCCTTGGCGCCACCAACTCGTCGCCCAAGCTCATGGCGACCCCAGGCCTGGGGCTGCTCTTGGCGTTTGGCTTGCCGATGCTGCCCTCCGGCTGGAGCCAAGAAAGTAGGTACCGTCCCGGGTGGCGCTCGGGTGGGAGGAGGGATCCCGGGTTGAACTTAGAAGTACGGGGCATTTGCGACCCAGAGAGGGCGAAAGATCTTAGGAATGAGCTTGGAATGTGTTTGGCGATCGAGTCTGAAAGCATCAGGACTGAACTTCAAATTAGTCTAGCTGACCTCCGAACGTTTTTTTTTTTTTTCCAATTTTTTTACGTTGCTCGAACCCAGGTTTTCCTGATTGCTAGGCAAGCGCTCTACCGTAAAGTAACCCCGTGCCCGCATCCCAGAATTCCTGAGTCCTTAAGTCTTGTGGAATTTAGGAGCTGGGGGTTGTTGGGCACAGCCCGGAGGTGGAGGAGGGGAGGGCCTGGGCACCTGAGTCTGCATAGTTGAGAGTCTTAAGCAGCCAGGGGGACCTGGAGGAGGCCTGAAGGCCCAGCTGACAGGGCTGAACCTTATTAGGTGTGGACCCAGCTAGACCTTCCCTCAGTCTTTCTGGTTCCAGTTTCAGGAGCCTGGGGGTGGGGGGGCCTTGTGAGTCACACACTCCAGGGAAAGGTTGAGCCCCGCCCAGGTCCTTAAGGGCCCTGGGCCAGAGTGATGGTGGAGGGGACACTGTTCTGGAAGCCATCTATTCTAATGGCGACCTGGGTGGCTAGAGGGTGGATTGCCCTTCTTGTTGCCTCTATTCCAGCTGGAGACTTGGGAGAGGTTTGCAAGGTCTGGCTGAGTGGTGTGTAAGTGATGCCTAGCGAAGCTCCAGCTTAAGAGTTTTTGTTTTTTGTTTTTTCCTCTTTCTGTTCCACAGCACCAGACTCTTTCACAAATAGCACAACTCAACCCCCAGATGGCGGCGGGTCCAACGGGGGCTTGGTGAGTTGGGAAGGTGTATGCAGAAGAACTGGTGTATGAGAGACCAGAGTACTGGGACAAGTGGAGAGACATTACTTTTAAAAGGCTGTGTGTATGTTAGGCATGCGTACTACAATCAGGTTATACCCAGCCCTACCCTGACACTCTTTTTTTTTCTTAATGGGGTCTGGTGTAGCTCAGGCTGGCCTTAAACTTCTTTTGTAGTCAGAGGACCTTGGATTCAGGATCCTTCTGCTTTTCTCATTGCTGAGTTAACTTGTGCCCACCATCATGCTGGGTCTATGGGGTGCTGGGAGTCAAACCCAGGGTTTTATGTATGCCACAAAGCCACAGCAATGGGACTTATGTGTCGCAGAAAGAAGGTAGCAAGACCTCTACATAAAAGTAAACAAGAATACTGTGTCTTGCTGGGTGTGGTAACCCATACACTTGGGGGTGGGGGAGGAGGAGGGCAGGTGGAGCTCTGGGTTCAAGGACAGCCTGGTCTACATAGTGAATTCCAGGCTAGCCAGGTCTACTATGAGATCTTGTCCCAAAACTAAACACAGTGTCTTTCTTGCCTGATGAGCATGGTGATAAACACTGGTCACCCTACCATTCAGGAGGCTGAGGCAGGAGATTGCCACAATTGAAGACCAGCCTGGGGTATAGATGAGACCATGTGACAATAAAAACTTTGGGTGTGGTGGCACATACCTGTATTCCCAGTACCTGAATGTGGAGGAGGAAGAAGCTCGGGATTATTCTTAGCTACACAACACCAAAGAAAGACAGGAAGAAAGAAAAACAGGAGGACTGTGTCTGCTCAGCGTCCTCGAGGCGTGTAGTGTGGAAGGGACAGGACAGAAGTACCAGTGTGGGAGGTGCTGAAGGAAGCTGTTTCTCTGATTGAGAACAGCCCAGAACCCCACCCAGAGAGCAGGCAGGGTGACTTAGGTGGGGTGACTCCATGCAGTTGGTCACACCTGTCCACTCTCCCTCTCCTTACAGTCCTCAGAGGCCATCGTGGCCATCACTGTGGTCTTTTCCATTCTGGGAACCCTCCTCATAGCAGTGGGGCTATTCCTGCTAATGAGAAAACTTCGAGAAAAGCGGCAGACAGAGGGCACCTACCGGCCCAGCAGTGAGGAGCAGGTGGGTGCCCGTGCTCCACCACCCCCCAACCTCAAGCTGCCCCCGGAGGAGCGGCTCATCTGAATTTAGGGGTGTTGGCCATAGGCCATCATCACGACCAACGCCCAGGACTGCCTTGGCACACCGAGACACACAGCAGCCACCTTGGAGACAACAGCCTCTGATGACTCAGGAGGACTTGGCTTGGGGAACCCTGGGGCATCCAGCTGGTGGGCTATACAGCATGTTGCTTCTGCTTGGCTCTGCATGAAACTGGGGGTGCCAGGACCAGGGGCGGGGAGCCTTACCATTTACCTCATGTGATCTTGCCTCTGCTGTGTCTCCTACTGTGACCGCAGGCCCAACAAACTTCCTGTCCTTTCTTTCAGTTTTCCCACGCAGCAGCTGAGGCCCGGGCCCCCCAGGACTCCAAGGAGCCAGTGCGGGGCTGCCTGCCCATCTAGCTCCTCCCCTCCTTCCCTGTCATCCATCTTCCCTTCCTGGCTGTGTGACCTTGTGGAAGGCTTGGGCAGTCAGACTCATACAATACTCAATAGAAGGGGAGAGAGTTCTTCAGAGACCTTGACTTTGAGGGCAAGCGAGGATGGGGCTACTCACTTTTTATATATTTATATGAAATTGATAGGTACAATAAAGGTTTCTTGTTTTTGTTTTTTTAGCTTGTGGGAACATTAGTTTAGATAAACGAGAGAAGGCTTTGAATTGTAAGCTCTTTGCGGTCCCTAATGGGCTGGAAGCTGGGGTAAGAGCCTTCAGATGAACCTTAAAGATGCTTAGAGGTCTCTTGGAGTGGTGGATGAAGTAGTTTTTTTGGGCTGACAGAAAGCCGCAGATAAATTTATCAAGGAAACCAAATTCAACTTTATTGAGACTTGGGAACCCCTCACCCTTTTAATTTTCAAAACACTTCTTCAGATCAGCAACTCGAGGTTGCCTGTCCTGGGGCTCTTGGTGCTTGCCTACATGAGAGACATAAGAAGTGGGGGCTCCCAGCTCCTTGAGGGGTTGTATACAAGCCTGGCTCAGCAGAACCTGGGGAGGCTGGTTTCTGGGGTTCTCTTTAGATTGGGAGCACAAGGGAGACTGAATGGGTTGTAACTTCTGGACAGTGTCAGAGTTGGGCTCCGTGGAGGCAAGAAGTTGGCTTTTTGGGGGAGTAGGCTGAGTGGGGACTCTGAGGGTCCTGGAGCAAGGGCTTTGTGAGGGTGTAGGATCCAGCTTGCTGGAAGAAGAGGGCCCTGGGTCCCTTTGGCTGGGAGGGTCTGCTGAAGTGGCTGAAGATGTAGGCAGAGAGGAGATATCTGAGGGTGGCTGAGGACAGTTCTTTGAGTAGCTTACAACCTCTGAAAATGGGGTGTCCTGCAGCGGTGATAGGTCACCAGGCAGGGACTGAAGCTGAGGATCCTGGGATCTTCTGTCTTCTTCCAGTTGCCATGGTGACCCTACTGGGATGTCAGGCTGGGCACAGCAGGATAGAGGGTATGGTTGGTGTCAGATGGGGAAGAAGCTGACGGGTGGAGGGGGAGGGGAGTAGGTTCTCACCAGGCTGGAACAGCTCTCTGAGGCCCCTTGCTGACAGCAGTCCAGACTCTGGCTGGCCCTCAGCTGGCCGCCACTCTTGATTTCCACACTCAGACTGTCTAGGATCTCACTCAGCAGATCCAGCTCCTCTCCAGACCCCAGGAAGCTGCCGTCTAGAGTGTCCTCTGCCCAGGGATTCTGAGTGTCCCTGGAGTTCAAGGTGGGGCTCCTGGATTGAGGGTTGACATCTGGGCTTTGTCTCCAGAGTCTAGAAGACACCCCTCATTAGTTGTGACCCTGCTTAAATTCTTACCTCTCCTGCAGGGGTTCAGAAGGTCCCCCTTCCGGCTTGAGTCTCCTGCTAGGACGGAGGGGCCTGTTCTGAAAAAGATCAGAGAGCAAGAGATGGGAGAAGCCTCCAGAGCTGTTGAATCCATGGCTGGGGCTTTCCATCTTGAATTGGAAAGAGCATTGGACATGATACTGCATGTCTGTCATCTCTGCATTTGAGCCTGAGGCAGGAGGATCATTTCCAGTTCAAGTTCTGGCTGGCTATATAGTGAGATTCTTCTAAAAACAAAACAAGGGCTGGGGTGGATCTCTGGGTTCTAGACAAGTTTGGTCTAAAAAACTAAAAACAGCTCCCAACCAAGGGGTTGGGAGAATGTAACTTGGGTGGTACAGGTCTTGCCTAGCATGCACAGTGCACTGGGTTTGGTCCCTAGCACTATTTAAACTGGGTGTGGTGGATCAGGGGTTCAAACCCACCCTTGACTGTTAGTGAGTGAACTATAATCTGAACTTCAACACAGGAAGATGGTTTGGTGAACGCTAGGGACAAATGCAGGATTTGGGAAGAATCTGGTATGTATGGGGGAAGGTGAGCATCCTCACTCTGTGTGTGTGTGTGTGTGTGTGTGTGTGTGTGTGTGTGTGTGTGTGTGCGCGTGTGTGTGATGGGAGGCAGGCATCCTCTGTGTGTGTGTGTGTGTGTGTGTGTGTGTGTGTGTGTTTGTGTGATGGGAGGCAGGCATTCTGTGTGTGTGTGTGTGTGTGTGTGTGTGTGATGGGAGGCAGGCATCCTCTGTGTGTGTGTGTTGTGTGTGTGTGTGTTTGTGTGATGGGAGGCAGGCATTCTGTGTGTGTGTGTGTGTGTGTGTGTGTGTGTGTGATGGGAGGCAGGCATCCTCTGTGTGTGTGTGTGTGTGTGTGTGTGTTTGTGTGATGGGAGGCAGGCATTCTGTGTGTGTGTGTGTGTTCGTGTGAATGTGTGTGTTGGACAGTGGGCATCCTCACCTGTCCGAAGTGCTGGCTGATAGGCAGGCGCTGTTGCAGTCGGTCTGAGCGGCTGGTGAGGCTTGGGGTTCTCAGGGAGCCCCCCCTCTGAAGGCAAGAGTCTCCGTCCTGTGAAGGGATGCACATGTAGGCTGGGGTACCACCTCTACTCCCTGGAATTATCTGTGGGTGGGGAATTCACCCTGGGTGGTCTTACCTTAATCATAAGCAGGTTCTGCATACCCTTCAAGCCACTCTTTGCCTAGGTGATGACCCAACACAGTATTAGACACAACTGTTTTCTACCACCTATCACCTTTGTATCTTCCAAGCTATGTTTATACCTTCGATGCTCCTGGAGGGAGTCATCCTGCCATAAACCGAAGGTTTGACCATTGTGTGTAGGACTAAAATCAAATGGACAGATCTGAAACGTAAAGGCTGGTCTGAAGAGATGTTGAGCTCCAGACCCCCACCCCCCCACCCCACCAAAAAAAAAAGGAAGCTAAGTAACAAAAAGTCGTCAATGGATCTTGGCTGTCAGAGTTTGTGTGTGTGCTTGATTTTATTTATGTATTTTATTTGGGGGAGAAACATGAGTCATGCCACAGGTGTGGAGGGCAAAGTTCAGCTTGGGGAGTCAGTTCTCTCATTCAGATTCTAGGAATCAAACTCGGCTGTCAACTTGGACTGCAAGAAACATCTTAAGAGTGTTTGCTGCTCATGCCACAGCACCGGGAACTGTAGTGACAATTCTGGAACTTTGGTTTCTTTAAAAACACAGAAATATTAAGTGTTTGCATTTTAATCCCAGGTGTGGGGATATGGGCCTGTTCTCAGTAGCTGACGATGATTTGCCCTGCGCCCTGGCAGAGGTATGGTTTTGCCAGCTGCAGATAGTTTCTGTGAATGTATGATAGCTGGAATTCTGGGTGCGTTTCAGAGGTTACATAGGGGCCTGAGAGGCAGGGGTTGGTAGTCACTGGTGTTGGGGTGGGGTGGTTATGGTTTGTATGTAGTTGTTCTCAAAGAAAGAAACAACAGGAAAGAAATTAGATTCAAGGATCTCTTGTCCCTCTACTCTTTCTCTCCTTTCTAGGGGGTGGAGAAAACAGGGGTAGAATAAAGGGTGGGAAAAAGAACCCACAAAGTA
Source organism: Rattus norvegicus (assembly GCF_021556685.1). Lineage (NCBI taxonomy): Eukaryota > Metazoa > Chordata > Mammalia > Rodentia > Muridae > Rattus > Rattus norvegicus. Next base: position 6,821,081 of record NC_141542.1, read on the forward strand.
GCAAAGACTAGTTACACAAATCAGGTTGGTCACAACTGGCACAATCTACAGCTCCAGGGGATCCAATACCCTCTTTGACCTCCACACACATGGTGCACACACAAGCAGGCCAGTAGGCACACAACACACACTAACACAACACATACACACAACTCACACACACTAAAAAGAGAAAACGGAAAATGAAAACAGCATAGGGAAATCTGCTAATATTTAAACTTGTTAAAGTGGACATTTAATGCCTGTTGTGACTACTCAAGACATCCTCTCTTGATTCCCATGTTTGGGACACACATGGTGAAAAGACACAACCAACTTTTTTTGTTGTTGCTTTTCAAGACAGGGTTTCTGTGTGTAGCCCTGGCCGTCCTGGAACTCACTATGTAGACGAGGCTGGAAATCTGCCTGCCACTGCCTCAGAGTACTGGGATTAAAGACATGGACAATTAATCTCTTTAAGTCATCCTCTGACCTCCACAACACGTAACTACAATAAATAAATGTATTCCCCGCCCTCCACAAACCCTCCAGAGCTGCTCCATATGGTGGGAACAATTCAAATTCAGGAGGCAGAGGCAGGCGCTCTTCTGAGTTCAAAACTAGCCACGGCCACACATGGAGACTCTCTCTCCAAAAATAAAACAAGGCAAAACCCCAAGGTGAACAGCAATGCCAATCCCTAGCTTCTACATGCACAGGCACACATGTGCACATAAACATATTTAACACAGACTCTCCCTATACCCCTTTCCTTTGGTCACCCCAGCCACTGTAGGCCACAGGGCCCAGCCTCACCGATCGGTACATGTTCCTGACCGCTGGTCGGGTTTTAGCTTTCACAGAATGCAGGAGGGCATCACTACCTTTCTGTAAGGGATTGGGTGAGAAAACACCAAATGGGAGAAACTTGGACCCCTGAGGTCGTCAGCTCTGGATCCCACACTCCCCACCTCAGGTTGCCTTCTGCTGGGCAGCCTCCTCCCTCCCTGTGCCTCCAGTTTTAACCAAGACCCTTCTTGGAGGCTGTGGTAAGCGGTAAGGTGATGACGTTGGTTATGAACAGGAGTAGGGATTGGTTTTATTACCTTAAGGCTATCTGCCCAGAGCTGATAGGACCGAAGGGTGCCTGGGAGGAAGGGAGAGAGCTGTGGTTACTGAGTCAGCACAAGCTTGGGAAACTGATTGGGTGAGAGCCTTGGGGCTCACCTGAGGAAGCTCCGCAGCAGGCAATGATCTCTTGCTCAAATTGGTCTGAGAAACCTTCTCCAGCATTGAGTTTTTCCAGTCGGGATTCGATGAACTTAGGGTAGGGAGAGAGGGTCAAACTCAAGTTCATGTTGTTCCCTATAGACTTAGAAGCCAGCTTACCAGGCCCCTCCCAAGGCCCTCAAATCTTGAAACCATTCTAGAAATTAGGCATTCAACTTGGCCCTGACGTCAGGGACCCGCAGCCCATCCCCATTCGTCACCTTAGGCCCCGCCTCAGGGACTAGCAGCGAATCCCTTATTTTTCACTTTAGGCACCGCCCCAGTGGCTCACCTGTTTGAAGAGCTGCAAGTGTACGGCCTTTTTGTGGAAGGCCTGCAGGGGCGCCCCAGGCTTCTGAGCCAAGAAAGCCTCCTCACTGAATGTCACTGGCTGACCCTGGAAGAAGGATTTCTTTCGGAGTTCCCTGGGGGCTCTCCTGTCTTCTACCGTTTTTTCTTCCAACTTCATCGCTACCCTGTACCTGATCCTGTGCAGGGCCTCATGAGACATCTCATCCTCATCTATAATGTGGTTGTCAGCATTAAATACTGTTGATAGTGTAAGGGGCTGCTGTAGGGAGATTGCTGCTGGGTTACATAATGAGCTCCAGGGTAACCTGGGCTACAAAGACACAGTCTCAAGAAACAGAAAAAAAAAAAAAAGGCAGGAGGCTCAGGGTTCAAAGTTTGGGGCTAGCCTAAGCTACCTGAGACCCTAAACCACTAGGTATTCTTAATGTTGTGATTTATTCCTTGAGAGGCTTGGCATCTCTCCTCCTTCTCCATCTGCTCACCGGGATGCAGACCAGGGCGTCACGGTACCCTCCAAAGAGCAGGGCCTGGGCTTTGAGGAAGAGACGAGACACCCCTTCCCCGGGGCTCAGTGCAACCTTCCTTAGCCGAAGCCTCAGCAGGGATACCTGAAGACACAGGAGAGACCCCGAGTTGGGCAGAGATGGAGGCTCCATGTTGGGGAGCAAGGGTGGGAGGTGGTGGTACTGACCACATCTGGCGGCAGAGCTTGCACATCGTCAAAGGGCGTCTCCAGGGTGTTAGAGTCTGCATTCAACACCACAACGTCTTCCAGGGCTTTCTCCCGAACTCTCTGCGGGAGACAAACATGAGCTGTCATTCAGAGCCCCATATGGAGGAGGGACTCTGAGAAACAGAGCGAGAGGGAATCCCTCCTGGCTCCAGCCTTGGGCTGTTCCAGCGTTTACCTCAGCGAGACTGCTGTGGACTCCTATGAGGTAGGGCATGGGCGCACTGTGGAGAGAACACAGACTGGAAAGGCAGATGCATACCTCAAACCCCCAAGCATCTATGCCTGCCTCATGTAGCCCAGGCTGGCCTTGGAACTCTTTGTTTTCTTTTTTAACTTTTTCTTATAGTGACTCACTGTAGACCAGGCTGGCCTGGGACATAAAGAGATCCTCCTACCTTGGTCTCACATGTGCTAAGATTAAAGGTTGGCAGCACCACAGGCTTTCCCTCCGCCTACCTTCCTCATCCCCCTCCTCTTCTTTTCTTACCAGCAGTAATCCAGCAGGTGCGGGGGCAGCGTGGGGATCAAAACATGCTCCCAGCGCATGGGGTAGAGCAGAGCGCAGGAGGCGTGAACGCAGGCTGTCAGCTGCGGGGTGAGAAGGGCAGAGGTGGCGGTTCAGACTACTCACCTCAGGGTCCTGGATCACTGAGAGGGGCCCTGAAATGGGCACTGAGATAGGCACTTAGACCTCTCTGATCTGTCTCCTCCTTCCATTGCTGGGAACTGGGTGGAATTCAGACCCCCTTAGGAAGGAAGAGGAGACCAGGATTTTGGCCAGTTATAGCTCCATGTGCTCAGATTAAAAAAAAAAAATAGCTCTGAGCTTTACGTAGTGGCTCTGACCTGTAATCCCAGCACTCAGGAGGCAGACACAGGTGGATCTCTTGAGTTCAAGTCCAGCCTGGTCTACAGAGTGAGTTCCAGAAAATCTGTCTTGAAACCACACCTAACCAAACCAAACCCAAAAATGCCAAACACTGGGAGCTGGTTCAGCTCTGAGCAACAACATGGTGGCTCACAACTTCTTTAACTCCAGCTCCAGGGGATCTTCTCTTTGGGCACCCACATACACATATATACATTAAAAATCTTTATACTGTATAACATAAAAGTGAAACTAAAAATAAAAAAATCAGATTACAGTTACTTGTTTGTGAGTGAGTTTGTGTGTGAGAGCTCACTAGTGCAGATTTGAAGAACAACATGTAGGAATGGGTTTGTCTTCCCACCATATGTGCCCTGGGGATTGAACTCAAGTCCTCAAAATTTGGCTGTAGGCACCTTTGTTCACTGAGCCATCTCACTGGCCCTAGATTTTTTTAAAAAAATATTTATATACTTGTTTTATGTACGTGTGAGTACACTGTCTCTGTCTTCAGACACACCAGAAGAGGACATTGGATCCCATTACAGATGATTGGGGGCCACCATGTGGTTGCTAGGAATTGCACTCAGGACCTCTAGAAGAATAGTCAGTGCTCTTAACCGCTGAACCATTTCTCCAGCCTTCTAGAATCTTTTAAAATATATTTCCCTATCTATCTATCTATCTATCTATCTATCTATCTATCTATCTATCTATCTATCTATCATTCATTGAGACCTGGTGAGTGTCTGTCTTGTATCTGGCTGGCCTCAAACTAGGTATGTCAGGATAACGTTCCCTGAACTCCTGATTCTGTCTCAGGCTGTCAGTGCTGGGATTCCAGGTGTGTATCAGCAATGTGCTTGCCAGGGCCTGGTCGGAAATAGAACCAGGGGCCTCATGCTTGTGAGGTGAGCGCTCTACCCACTGAGCGCTCCAGCTGGAAAGTTTAACATCTTCTTCCAGCTAGGCCAGGTCTGGTCCTCAGTGGATTGTGCTACCAATAAATTGGAGCCACCTCCAATTATGCAACCTCCTCAGATTGTCCCTACAGGGGTGGGACTGAGTGAACAGGTTTAGGAGTGTGTCCCCTCCCACCCCTCCACCCCCCACCCCCGGCCCCGGGGAGAAGGTCGGCCTCACAGTGCTGAGCTTGCTGGCCGTGAGCAAGACCCTCCTCTCAGCTAGCAGCGCTGCGAAGAGCCCCACGATGTTTTCATCTGTCACAGCGACCACCAGCTCAGTGAGGTTCCTCTGAAGGATGGAGGGACACAGCGGCTGGGGGTTGGGCAAAGAGCTAGGATTTGCCGTCCCACCCACCTTTTGTAATTTCTAATTACTCACATTCTCAGGAATAGATGGGAGGCCCGCAGCATCCGGAGCCACAAAACAAGAAAGCTAGTGGGAAGACAGGGAGGGAGCGATTCAGTCCGCATGCGTGGCAGTCTGTATGGGTGGCAGCCTGAGGGACCTCCACTCACCAGCTTGCTATTACCCAGGGCAGGAGGCAAGATCCCGCACTCGCTCCAGCTGGTGATGCTGCTGTCCTGGGGCATAGGAGTAACTGTGTGGTTCCTCAGCCCGCTCACAGCCTTCACCGCCAACAAGATGCCCGTGCCAAACATGGGAGCCAGAGATGGGAGCTACTCACCGTCTTTGGTCCCCCTGAAAAACCGGGTCCAAGATAGGGGTGTTGCTGCAAGTTCTGTAGGAGTTCTTCAGCCTCGGTGACCTGGGGAATACAGGACGAGTTACTGGATGGATGGACGATTTGGGATTCTGAGGGTCTCCCTGTGAATGAGGTGAGACCTGGCCCATTAGAGAGGTGATGGGGAGACGGGTGAGGATTGAAGGTGGGGCTGGTCTCACTTGGTTCTGAGCTAGGAGGTCCCCCACAGTATTGAGAATCTTGTAGAACACTTCAAACCAGGGAAGGTGGCTGGAGAGAGAGAAGGGGAAGTGTCACAGTCTAGAAAGTGCTCCTGAGGAATCTGATTCTTTTACAAATTTATTGTTTGAGAATTTTGTGCATGCATATTACATGTTTTCATGTATGCATATTATGTGTTTTCATGTATGCATACTATGTGTTTTGATAAAATCTATCCCCATATCCACCCCCTCAACTTTCCTTTCTCAATATTATGGGATATTTTCTAAAACCTACTGAATCAGCCGGGTGTAGTGGTGGATGCCTTTAATCCATGGCTCTCAGGAGGACAGAGGTAGGAGGACCTCTTGGGGTTTGGAGGCCAGCCTGGTCTATATAATAGTTTCAGGCCAGCCAGGGCTACTTAGTGAGACCCTGTCTCACCCCCAGCCCCAGGACCCCCAAAAGCCCTGCTGAGTCCACTTAGTGCTAACTGTCAGTACATGGGTGTAGAGCCGTTCACAGGAGCATGGCAAAGCTCTGAAGAGAGCCAGTGTGCCCTACCCCAGCAGCCATCGGTGCTGATAGCTCCACAGACAGCTGTGCTGGGGTTTTGTTTGGCTTGATGTGTGCAGGTCCCAAGCCCCTGTGCCTTCATGGGCACTGGTCTTGTGTCTGCGTGTGGAGCAGAGACACATGTGTCCATGTGTGGAGTGGACACGTGTGTCGGTGTGTGTCCATGTGTGGAATGGACATGTGTGTTGGTGTGTGTCCATGTGTGTCCATGTGTGGAGCAGAGACACGTGTGTTGGGGTGTGTCCATGTGTGTCTGTGTGTGGAGCGGGGGCCTGTGCACTTTTCAGCCTTACTCCCTGCCCTTGAGATCAGTTGGGAATCTCTGTGTCATTGTGAGGCCCAGTGTTTGTCCCTGTCTGTTCCTAATCGGTTTTAGGCCCCCCGTGTCACCCACCTGAGTATACAGAGGCAGCTCCATGCACCGGCTCGCAGGCGGCAGAAGCCAAATCTACGGTTGCCCACCAGGTCAGTGAGGGCAAAGGTAAAGTGCTGGACAGCAGGGCTGGGCGGCTCCCTGGGGGTAAAAGACTCTGGTGGAGATTGGTCACCCCCAAGATGACTGTGAATGCAGCTTTTTGGTGGTTTGGTATGAGAGCTCAGTATTTTGTGGGTTCTTGGGAGTCAGGAACCTGAGTCCTGGAGCCTGGTTTCATAGCTCTACCAGTAAGTATGTGCCTTGCATGACAGATGACTGGAGTCTCATTCTACAGACACATCTTTAAAAGAAAATCTGGAGGCCAGCATGGGTGGCTCATCAGGAAAATATGCTTGCCATGTAAGTACATGTGAGCACATGTAAGCACATGTCAGCACAGTGTGAGCACATGTGAGCACATGTAAGCACAGTATGAGCACATGTGAGCACATGTGAGCACAGTGTGACTTCAATCTCTGCAGACCCATAATGTAGAAGAAGAGAACCAAGTTATCCTCTCTGACCCTGGACTCAGATCCTGTGGCACAGGTACATAATCCCCCATATCTCTCTCTCTCTCTCTCTCTCTCTCTCTCTCTCTCTCTCTCTCTCTCTCTCACACACACACACACACACACACACACACACACGCACGCACACACACACAAATACAATAGAACAAAATTAATTCTGGCTCCAGAGCTGGGGTGGTAAAATCTTCAAAGCCCTGGGGCTGGCCGGCCAGTAAAACTTCCTTGGAGACCTCTGAGTCAGTAAGAGATCCTGCCTCAAAAAACAAGGGGAGTGTGTATAGGAACTGGAGAGATGGTTCAGTGGTTAGAACACTAGCTGCTCTCACAGGGAACCCAAGTTTCGTTTCCAGTATCCACATGTTCCTGGTGGTCTGATACCCTCTTTTGACCTCCCTAGGCACCAGGTATCATGTGGTGTGTACAGATATATGTCCAAGCAAAACACTCATACTCCAACACACTCAAACAAAACCAAACCAAACCAATTCAGGACTAGTAAGATAGCTCACATAACAAAAGAAAAAGGTGGATGGTTTCTGGAAAATGACACTTGAGGTCTGTCTCTGGCCTCCACATGCAGCTGCTCACCTATGAACATACATACACACTCATGAAGGTCCCTCTGAGGGACCACCTAGCTTCCTTTGTCCTTCAGTTCTTGGGTCTCTGGGTCCTTGTGCCCCTGTGCCTATAATGCTTTAGTTGTTAAGGTCCTGCTTCAGGCCCCAAAGAGCGTGTGTGTCCCCACCTCTCTGTCCCCTGCATACCTTTCTATGTCGAAGGGGAAACAGAACCTGGGCACCATCTGCATGGCCTCCTAGAGAGGGAAGAAGCACTAGCACACCACTCCTTTGGGCCTTGCCCCTCCACTCAGGGTTCAAGGCCCACAGCACCCTCCCTCTGCTGGACCAGCCCTGGGAAGTCTTCTGAATACCTGTTCCTGGAAGTCTGGAGGGAACTGCCGCAGGATCAGGGGATCTGCAGGAAGGGCCAGCTGCTGAGCTTGTGGCCTCGCACCCTCCCTCCCTCCCTCCCTTCCATCTTTCCAGCCCCAGGTCTCCCAACTTACCCTCCTCCAGGGAGTTGGGGCGGCCAGCTTCGAAGAACCAGTCAAACACAGCAGAGGGATGCCTTCTGTGGACCAGGTGGGGGTTTCAGGTTGTGTGTGTGTGTGTGTGTGTGTGTGTGTGTGTTCTGAGTCTGCGTCTGTGTGCTTCTGTTTGTGTGTTCCCTATTCTGTTCCTTATGTGTGTGACTAGGTGTGTTGGCGTGGGTGCCCTGAGGGGTGGAGTCAGGTGTGAATGCTGCTGAAGCTTGGGGGGAGAGAAGAGAAGGAAAGAGAGAGAGAAAACCAGCATGGTGGCCGTACCTTTAACCTCAAGGAAAGGCAGGTAGATCTCTGTGAGTTCAAGGCTTGCTTGGTCTATATATGAGTTCCAGGTTAGTCAGGACTATATACTGAGACCCTGTTTTCAAAGAGAGGGCTAGGAGACAGAGAGAGAGAGAGAGAGAGAGAGAGAGAGAGAGAGAGAGAGAGAGAGAGAGAGAATTAGGAAGATAGGGAGAGAGACAGAGAGACAAAGATAGGGAGATAGGGAGAGAGACAGAGAGGCAGAGAGATAGGGAGGGAGGGAAGGAGGGAGAAAGAGAGATAGGGAGGGAGGGAGGGAGGGAGGGAGAGAAGCAAGAGGAGTCAGACATGGAGGCAGGCCTGTGACAAGCACTAGTATAAAAAGAGCATACTTAGGATTCTTTCTGGTGCCCGCTCCTTGGATCTGTGCAGTAGAACTGCACTGCCTCAGGTGTGTATCGTGTGAGTCTTATCTCTTCTCTCTCTGTGCCTTTGAGCATATTTAAGACTTGTCCTTGTGTCCTTGTGAGGTTTTGTGGGGCCCACACTCAGCAGAGAAAGAAGAGCAAGGTACCCTGGCACTGAGCTGCAAGCCCCACAGCCTGGCCTTCTGTGCTGTACACTACATCTAGCAGAAGATGCTGAAGCCTTGGCTTCCGGAACCCAAGGGAGGCAACATCCAGTTACACACAGCACCCTGACATGGCTCCTCCAGCATCTTATTGTTGGATGGACACAAAGCACCCCTGAGTCTCCCACTAAGGTTGACAGAATCTCTCACCATAGCCTCTCACACCTCACGGCTGACTATCTCCTCCTGGAAACCACCTTCCTAACATCCCCTGCCTACCAGGGCGTCATACTCCTAAAGTCCCTGCTTTCATTTCACAGATCCAGAGCCAGGAAAATTGAAGAGGGACTGTGCATGACCTGATCAGGTCCCCGAGAGGCCACCTTGGTCTGTGGGTAACTGTACTTCCTGGACCCTCCCCTGCCGTAGCCCCAGCTACCATGTTTTTTTGTTTTTTGCCCTCCCCCACTCCTCCTCTAGGCTCAGATCTGGCAATCTTGCTGCACAGAATGGAGGGAAGACAGCTCTTACATTTCAGTGGATCCCATGGTCTCCACGGCTGGCCCAGCTGGGCCCTTCCCCTAGGGCTCCTGGGGCTGGGGGAGCCTGTGTTTGCTTGCAGCTGGGCCCCTGATCTGCTCAGTTTCCTGTGTGGCTGAGAGAGGAAGTTTAACGGGGTGACGTCCTACATGAAGGAGGCCTCCGCCCCCAACCCCTGTGAGGAACTTGGGTGTCCTGGCTTCATAGCCTAGGTGGGGACAGAGTGTGTGGGAAGCAGGGCTGGATTGGGAGGTCCAGCTTTACCCTTATGGTCCCCATGGCCACACCCAGGTCCTTTCTTTCTGAGTCCCCTGAGTATTGAAAGGCTGTGAAGATCACCCCCATCATTTTCCTGTGTTGTTTCTCTGTCTCATTTATGGGGGGGGCAGCTGCACTGAAGGGCAAAAGAGGCTGACAGAGGTTGACAGCTGGAGTCGCCCAGGAATCCTGATGGAAATGCACGAGAGACTCAGAGACTCAGAACCCAGGTAACGTGTGTGTGCACACGGGTACACACAGGTTCCCAGACACACAACCCCCTCACTGAGAATGGTCACAGACTGAAGGCAGGCAGATGGGCCTGGGTATTACCAAATTCAGGGTGCTGTCTGTACCCCAAGAAGGTAACTTGAGGGCACTGGAGACATGGTTCAGTATTTAAGTGCATGCACTGCTCTAGCACAGTGCACTGGCTTGAATATGCTTGGCCCAGGGAATGGCAATGGTTTGGTCTTATTGGAGTGGGCATGGCTTTGTTGGACTCCTCCAGCTGTATCATGGAGGGCATGGGCTTTGAGACACTTCTCCTAGCTGCCGGAAAGAAGACAGTCTTCTCCTGACTGTCTTTGGATCAAGAAGTAGAACTTTTTTTTTTCTTTTTTTTGGAGCTGGGGACCGAACCCAGGGCCTTGCGCTTGCTAGGCAAGCGCTCTACCACTGAGCTAAATCCCCGACCCCGAAGTAGAACTTTTGGCTTCTTCACCAGCACCATGTCTGGCTGGACACAGCCATGATGATAATGGACTGAACCTCTGAACCTGTATGCCAGCCCCAATTAAATGTTGTCCTTTGTAAGCGCTGCCTCGGTCACGGAGTCCCTTCTCAGTAACGGAAACCCTGAGACACACAGGATGTAAGTAAGTGATGAGCCATGCACATGGCTCCAGAGGATCTGGTACCTCTGGCTTCACATACCCATTCACTTAATTAGAAAGAAAACCAATATTATATTGAAATACAATTTAAAAAAAGTCTTAAGTATGGCTACACATCCTTGAAGCCAATCAGCCACACCTTTAAATCCTAGCTCTTAGTGGGCAGAGGCAGGCAAAGCTCTGTGAGTTCAGGGTCAGCCTGGGCCTCACAGTAAGTTCCAGAACAACCTGGAACTCTCTACATAGGGAAAGCCTGTCTCAAAAACACCAAAACCCAAACTAAACAAAATGCAGCAGCAGAAGATTCATTCAGTGCAGCCACACTGGAAAGAGGGGGAAAAATCAGGGGCCCTCAGCTCTATCTTTCCAAGATAGGCCATGATGAAGAGATCTTATCTGATTTGTTAGAGTACAGACTGTGGCCCCAACTTTGGTAACAAGGGCAGAGAGAATGCTTATTTCTGGTGTGCAAGTGGCTTATCTTAAACCACTGAGTTGCTCCGGTCTGTTTGGCCTTGCAATCCCTGTACTCCACCACTCCTGTAGCCCTCAGTGGCCCTCTTCCACTCTGTGGGCCCCTCCACTCCTTAGCTGAGCCTTGAGAAGAAACGAAATCAAACAGAAAGCCACAACAAAGCAATGACTCATTTATTGATGGAGGGTCTGCAGGGGAGAGCGGGGTGGGGTGCATAGGGAGGGGCTCTCTCACCCCAGGCAATAGGCCTCTCTTTCCTCTCCAGCACTTCTCTGGTAGGAACTAACTAAGGCACAAGGGCAGGAACACACAGGGACCTATGGGAGCCAGAGTGAAGGTGCTGGGTCAGCAGTGGGGAGCTGGGAGATCAGAGGTAAGGCAAAGTGAGAGGGCTTGGAGGCTGGGTAAAAGGTTAAGTCAAGATCTAGAGAAATGTCTGAGTGTGTCAGAGGTGGAGAACTATTCAGGAGTGCTGGGGAAGGGATAGGGGATGAAAGAAAGGCTTTTCAAGATTTAAGGAGGTGGAGTGTGTGTGTGTGTGTGTGTGTGTGTGTGTGTGTGTGTGTGTGTGTGTGTCTGTTGGGGGCTCTCATGGAAACTGCCTCGGTTGGAGAGACAGAGGGGTTTAGGAGTTAAGGGTGAAACAGATGAAGCAACCTGGGCTTTGGCCTTGGCCGTCATGGTGAAGATGCTCACGGAATCCAAGGGAACGAGCAGCTGGGTGCAGAGGTGGGGTGCTCAGGGTCAAAGCTTTGCTGGTGTGCCCCGGGGGCAGAGCGATGGCTGAAGACTTAAGCCACCTCCTCTTCGGCCTCCTCTTCGAACTCGCCCTCTTCAGCCGTGGCATCCTGATACTGCTGGTACTCGGACACCAGGTCGTTCATATTGCTCTCTGCTTCCGTAAACTCCATCTCGTCCATGCCTTCACCCGTGTACCAATGCAGGAAGGCCTTGCGCCTAAACATGGCGGTGAACTGCTCTGAGATGCGTTTGAACAGCTCCTGGATGGCTGTGCTATTGCCGATGAAGGTGGCTGCCATCTTCAGGCCTCGGGGTGGGATGTCACACACGGCTGTCTTGACGTTGTTGGGGATCCACTCAACGAAGTAGCTGCTGTTCTTGCTCTGCACACTTAGCATCTGCTCGTCCACCTCCTTCATGGACATCCGTCCTCGGAAGACAGCAGCCACGGTCAGGTAGCGACCGTGTCTCGGGTCGCACGCGGCCATCATGTTCTTAGCATCGAACATCTGTTGGGTCAGCTCAGGAACGGTGAGGGCTCGGTACTGCTGGCTGCCCCTGCTGGTCAAGGGTGCGAATCCTGGCATGAAGAAGTGGAGACGGGGGAACGGCACCATGTTCACAGCCAGCTTGCGTAGATCTGCGTTGAGCTGGCCGGGAAAGCGCAGGCAGGTGGTCACCCCACTCATGGTGGCCGACACTAGGTGGTTGAGGTCCCCGTAGGTGGGCGTGGTCAGCTTGAGAGTGCGGAAGCAGATGTCGTACAAGGCCTCATTGTCGATACAGTAGGTCTCATCAGTGTTCTCCACCAGTTGATGCACAGACAGTGTGGCATTGTAGGGTTCCACCACCGTGTCAGACACCTTGGGCGATGGCACTACGCTGAACGTATTCATGATCCTGTCTGGGAACTCCTCCCGGATCTTGCTGATGAGCAAGGTCCCCATCCCTGAGCCTGTGCCACCTCCGAGCGAGTGGGTGAGCTGGAAGCCCTGGAGACAGTCGCAGCTTTCAGCCTCTTTGCGCACCACGTCCAGGACTGCATCCACTAACTCTGCGCCCTCAGTGTAATGACCCTTGGCCCAGTTGTTGCCTGCTCCAGATTGACCTGGGGAAGGGACAGGGTTGAATTTGTAGGTATGGGGGAGGGGTGGACCCACCAACCCATCTGCACTGCCCCCTAATATCTGAATCATTAGACTAGAATATGTTAAGAGTACCTGGCTAGGGGGCTGGGGATTTAGCTCAGTGGTAGAGCGCTTACCTAGGAAGCGCAAGGCCCTGGGTTCGGTCCCCAGCTCCGGGGAAAAAAAAAAAAAAAAAAAAAAAAAAAAAAGAGTACCTGGCTAGGCTCCATGGATAGAGCTCTGCCTAGCATGCTTGAGGCCTAGAGCTCCAACCTTGTCACAACAGAAGCCAGGTGTGCTGGCCTCACTCTCATTGCAGCTCAGGAGGTAGCAGCTAGAGGACTAGCTACAGTTACATAATGAGTTGGAGGCCAGCCTGGGCTACATGAGATTCAGTAACTAATAGATAACAATGAAAAGACTGCTAGCATTGTTATTTTACTGATCTAATTTACTTTTGGGGACTGTGATGGTTAGTTTTATTTTTTTCTTTTTCTTTCTTTCTTTTTTTTTTTTTTCGGAGCTGGGGACCGAACCCAGGGCCTTGCGCTTGCTAGGCAAGCGCTCTACCACTGAGCTAAATCCCCAACCCCAGTTTTATTTTTTCATTCATTCATTCAATATTTTAATAGCTTTGTTTTAGCTGGATATGGTGGTGTGTACCTTTAACCTCAGCACTGGGGAGGCAGAGCACAAGGCCAGCTTGTTTACACAGTCAGACTTTAAAAACCAACCAACCAACCAACCAACCAACCAAAAAAGTTCTATGTTTATGCGTGTGTGCGTGCAGATAAGTACACTCAGCCCTACAGCCCCTAGAGGGTATTAGAGCCTCCCTCTGTGGATATAAGAGGTGAGCCACCTGACATAGGACTCGAACTCAGGTCCTTTGGAAGAGCAGCAAGTGTTCTTAACCACTGAGCCATCTCTCCAGCCCTCAGTGGTTTGTCTTTGGTGAATTTTATTTTTCTTTTTAAGGGTTCTCACTGTGTAGCTCTGGCTGACCAGAATAGACTACCACGCTGGGCTCCAGATTATTTGTTTATTTAGCACAAGGTTGGTCTTGAACCCCATGAGTAGCTCAGGATAATCTTGAACTCCTGCTCCTCTTACTCCACTGAATACTGAGATGCTGATAGACATCAGGAAACCCAGTGTCTGTGGTGCCCACCCTGCCCCGTCCCCTGTCCCCTCTGCCTCTATCTCTTCCCCTCATACCCTCTGCTCCAGCCACATAAGCCTCCTAGCTGCTCCTCCATCACTAGCTGCTCCTCCATCGCTAGCTGCTCCTCTGTCACTAGCCTCCAGATTTATCTTTCAGCCAAGACATAAAATCATACACATCTGTGGGGGGCCACACTGTATTTTGACACAGGTCCACACTATATAATATTTGAATTAGGATAAAGATACCAACCTCCCCAAACACACATCAATATTATTTATCCTAAAAACATTTTAAGATTCTCCCCTCAGCTGCATGAGATCCTGTATATCATTATTGTCTGCAGTAACCCTCCTGTGTAACATCACAACTATTACTATTATTACTGACAACCATCTAATATAGTAATAGGCACAAATAATATCAATACTTTATTATCAATCAACTTTTAAAATGTGATAAATTTAATTCTACAGTCATCTTTTTTTTTTACTCTTTTTTTTCCTTTTCTTTTTTCTTTTTTCCAGAGCTGGGGACTGAACCCAGGGCCTTGTGCTTGCTAGGCAAGCGCTCTACCACTGAGCTAAATCCCCAACCCTACAGTCATCTTTCCATTTTGATTTTATTTACATTTTTGGGGGCACGAGCAGTTTTCTGTCTGTGTGTCTGTGCCCTCAGAAGTGTCAGGTGCTCTGGAGTTGATGGTTGAAGCACAGCAGGATCCTGTGAACTAAACAGGGTCCCCTGTTAGAACGGTGTGCTGTCAACTGCTAAGCCATCTCCTTATTGTAGGATATAATAATTAAAGTTAATAGCAGGTGTTTCAATTTTGCCACACCTTCATCCAGAAGCTAGAAGGCTACTACAAAAAGCTAAGTAAAATCGTACCTCATCTAAGCTTTGAAAATCTCCTCTGCCTCCTCCTAGTCTCTGGTCTGTTCTCCTCGCAGCAGCCAGAGGGCGCCCGTGACCTGAGTCAGGTCTCAAAGGCTCTCCTTGCACCTCCTACCCGGTTCCTACTGGACCTGCCGCCCACAAGGCAGACTCCCGCAGCTCTGTTCCCTCCGGTCTGGTCCTCCATTTTTCCTCATTCCCTCTTCTATAGTCAGTCACACGGGCCTCCTGGCTGCTTCTCCATCACACAGAGCTGTGTCCTGCTCTGGGACCTTTGCACAGGCCAGTCTGTCTATTTGGAGTTCCTTTTCCATCGATATTCACCGCCCCTCACCTCACCTCCCTCCCGCAGACCTCTGTCCATTTCACCCGTACACACGTGTGTGTGTGTGTGTGTGTGTGTGTGTGTGTGTGTACCTGCGTGTGCGTGCCTGTGTCTACACAGGTGTAGGGAGGCCAGAGGTCAATGTCTGGTGTCTTCCTCTCTCTCTCACCACTTTGTCTGTTTGTTTACTTTGAGACATGGTCTCTCACTCAACACTTGGCTAGACAGTGAACTCCAGGGAATCCCCCAGAGCTATGGCTACAGACATAAATCCTCATGCCTGTCTCTTTAAATGGCTGCTTAGAATTTGAACTCACATTTTTATGCTTGCATACTGAACACTTTACAGTCATCTCCCAAGCCTCTTTTTAGTTTTTCCCTTTCTTTTCTCTCTGCCTTTCTTTCTTTCTTAAGATATTTATTTATTTATTTAACATATGTGAGTACACTGTAGCTGTCTTCAGACACACCAGAAGAAGGTTTCAGATATCATTACATGTGGTTGCTGGGAATTGAACTCAGGACCTCTGGAAGAGCAGTTGGCGCTCTTAACCACTGAGCCGTCTCTCCAGTTTCCTCTGCCTCTCTTTCTTAACTCCTCCTCCTCCCACCCCTCCCTGTCCTCCTCCTTACCCCCCTTCCCCCTGCCCCATCTCCACCCCCCCACCCCTCATCCTCCCCCTCCCCCTTCAGTCTGTCTCTCAGACTCTGTGTCCACGCTCTTTGGCCCACCTCATTTCTCTGTATCTTTCTCTCTACAGTCATTTTCAGAGGACCTTGTATTCATCATACCCACTCAGGCATGCATTCTCTAACACAAATTTTGTATCCATCAGAAAGGGAAACTCACTTGCCCAAGGCCACTTGCTGGGGCTGCAGCAGAGAACAAAACAGTCACCCGATTGCTCCCTGACTCCCTGCTATCCCTGTGGAGCTGACATCAAAAGGAGGGAGACTGGAGACAGACGGACAAACACCAACCCTCTGACTCTGGACTCCTCTGAGCTCAGATCCCTTCCAGAAAGTAGAGTGGAATCTACAAAAAACCTGCTCAGTCCTTCCTAAGCACATGGTCTCCAGAGGTATGGGGCTGGGCTTAGGGGACAGAGTGCTCCCCTGGGGCTGGGCTTAGGGGGCAGAGTGCTCCTGTGGGGCTGGGCTTAGGGGGCAGAGTGCTCCTGTGGGGCTGGGCTTAGGGGGCAGAGTGCTTCCCTGAGGCTGGGCTTAGCAGGTAGAGTGTTCTGATAGGGGCTGACCTTCATGGGTAGAGTGCTCCTCTGGCATGCACAAAGTCCTAGGCTCCATGCCAGCACCACAGAAACCCATTGGCCATCCCAGAACTGGGAAGGCAGGGGCAAGAAGATCAGGAACTCAGGGTTATCTTAAGCTGCATAAGTTAGTTTAAGGCCAACCTCACCTACATAGAGTTGGAGGTTAGCCTAGGCTAGAGATGCTGCATCTAAACATAGAAACTCCTGTTTAAGAAAGCCCTTCAGCTGTGTCTGATTGTCTCCCAGGGTTCTCTTGGTGTGCCTAATCAAATCCCTAAATGTTCTCACATGGTAGGTTCTTTGGTGTTAGTTACAAAATATTCTTTAAGCACTTATATTTTTCTTTTTCTTTTTCTTTTCTTTTTTTTTTCCGGAGCTGGGGACCAAACTCAGGGCCTTGTGCTTACTAGGCAAGCGCTCTACCACTGAGCTAAATCCCCAACCCCCTTTAAGCACTTATAAAACCAAACGTGTGCCCACACTGGAGAGGGACTTACCAAACACAAAGTTGTCTGGCCGGAAGATCTGGCCAAAAGGGCCAGAGCGGACGGAGTCCATGGTGCCAGGTTCTAGGTCAACCAGCACGGCTCTGGGAACATAATTTCCACCTGTGGGGATGGCAGATGGAGGGTAGCTGGGGTGAGTGCCAGGCCCAGCAGGCTCCAGGGCACATCCTGTCCCTTCTTAACAGCACCTCCCCACTCCTACCCCTGTGCCACCCCACTGGCTGCCCTACCTGTGGCCTCGTTGTAGTAGACATTAATTCTCTCCAGCTGGAGGTCACTGTCCCCATGATAGGTCCCAGTGGGGTCGATGCCATGCTCATCACTGATGACCTCCCAGAACTAGAGGATGGGGAAGAGGGGAAATAAATAGATTGTCCTTTCTGTTGTTATTGTTTTAAAACATTAAAAACCATTTTATGGGCTGGAGAGGTGGCTCAGCGGTCAAGAGCACTGACTGCTCTTCCAGAGGTCACACTTGTGTTGTCCAGCTTGCTTGGCCATAAGCCCTGGAGGAACCATGTTGCCTGGCCTATTGTTTGTTTGGTGATGGAGGTGATGGGAAGGGTTGAATAGCTTTTTTGACTTGCTGTCTTAAAATTGTATGTATGTATGTATGTATGTATGTATGTATGTATGTATGTGTATATATATATTTTTATGCAGTGTCTTCAAAAGCCCAGGCTAGCCTGAAATTTCACTAGGTAGCGTAGGATGATATTGAACTCTTGATCCTCCTGCCTCAACCCAGCCTAGTGGCTGGGATGACAGGTGTCTACCACAACTCCTGGGCAAGGGCTCAACTTACTGAGCTACAGCCCCCACCCCTTATTTTTTTTTTTTTTGACACAGGATTTCATGTAGCCCAGGCTGACTACTAATTTACTGTGTACAGGAGGCTATTTTTGGGCTCCCGCCTCTACCTACCAAGTACTAAGACGTCAGAGTAGGTCACAGTACTAGTGAGGAAGGGCTGAGCGATGCGATGCTGTGTTTAGGACACTCTTCTCCAGTTATTGACTGTCTGTCTGCGAGATGACTGGGAACTCAGAGCCCAGCAAAGCATGAGCCAGCAAGAAGGAAGAAGTTGGGGGTAGGGAGAAGCTTGGCCCCCACCAGAGCCACTTGGTGCCAGTCTATCCCAGCAGCAGCCCTGGGAGGAGGGGCCGTGCCTCTTTGTGCCGGGCAACTGAGGGTGACAGTGGCCCAGCTGTGAGGCCAGCTGTGGCCAAGGGACACAAGGCCAGGCCCTGCCCCCATCATCAGCCTCTTTGTTCCCAGTGTGCCTCTGCCCTGGCTCCCCTCCTCCACCTGGGATGCAGAATTCCTGGGCGAGTCTTGGGGGAGCCAAGGAGCCATTTCCGAGCCCCTCTGCATCCCCACCCCGTTACCCAGCCTGGCGTACCTTGGCCCCGATCTGGTTGCCGCATTGCCCGGCTTGCAGGTGCACGATTTCCCGCATGATGGGGGTGCTGCTGGTGGCGGCTGATGGACGGGTGTCAACCGGTCGCTGTGGTTCCGTCTCTGGAGGAGATGGCTGCAGAGCTCTGTCTCTGCGCCCCCGGGCGTCTCTATATTAGTGGAGCCGTACCCGCGTCACCGCCAGGTCACCCTCATGCTCCGCCTCCTGGGCCCGCCTAGGATACTTGCAGTGAAGGATGGGGAAACTGGAGTTATGGAGGGGGTGGGTGGAGGGAGGGGCCCCGGAGGTGTAGGAATCCCCTCTCCCCCTCCCGCGCCAAGCACTTTCTCTGAGACCTCAGAGTCCCGTTCTATCTCCGCTCTAGTTTCCCAGCAGGCGCCTCCATCAGGCGCCATCCTTCCTCTCCACTCGGGTTTCACAGAGGCTGGATGGAAAGGCGCCACGGAGTCTTGTAAACAGCATCTAGGACAATGTCCTCCATCTCAGCCCCAGCCTCTGCCTCAATTTCTCTGTCTGCTTCTCTCTTCTTCATTCCTTTGAGACCGCCTGCTTCCTTAGAACCTTTTATAGGTGGGGAAGGGCGGTGGCTCTGAGCTCCAGGATCTCCAGAGTTGGTTTCAAGGTGGCAGGTGTGTGTGACATACCATTGGTTCCTGGAAGTCTCTTCTGGGATCCTTCTACTGGTTTCCTTTTATGCTTTGAGGAGCGCTGGAAGGCTCTTGTTAGCTGGGACGTGGGTCTTTTGCAAGATGGATATCACCGCAGGAGGGCTTGGGAATTGACAGAGGCTAAGACTCATAACTGGACCCCACAAACAGCATGGAGCTTTCCCCACGTCAACACTTGTTATTGATATTTCTTTCTTTTATACAGGATTTCCTATGTAGCTGTTGTTCCCCTATGTCACTATGTTGCCCAGGCTGGCCTTGAACTCATGACTTTCCTGCCTTCAGCATCTGGACTGTTGGGATTACAAGAGAACACACTTGGCCTGAAAGTGACATCTAAAACACCCTTGTATGTTCGTGAGTTTGTCTGAGCATATGTGGAGGTTAGAGGGTGTCCGTGCATTTTGGTCTTTACCGTCTACAATGCTCCAGTCTTGATCGTTCTTGTTGACCATGGACCGCTGGATTCCATGAGTTCTTCTGTTTTTCCAGGCATCCCCTGTGGCTACAGGTACTCCTTGCTGTGTTCCTTGCTTTGAGAGATTGCCCCTCAGAACTGCATGCTGTAGCCAAGGCTGACCTTAAACTCCTGATCCTTCTGCCTCCACCTCCTGAGTGTGCACCACCATGTTCTATGGTGTTGGGCATGGGGATCAGGGACTCATGAATGCTTGGAGTCCCAGCTCATAAACACCATGCCAATTTTCCCTCATTGCAGACCCAATTGTGATGTTGCCAGCTGGCCAAAGACTGAAGCTTTTTCCTCCCTCCTTCCTTCCCTCCCTTCTCTCTTTCTTAGTCAAATTGTTTTCTTCCAAATTCACCCCCCTCAACTTCAAGTCTTCCTGTTTTGGTTTTATTTTGTTTATTTATTTATGTATATGGGTGTTTTGCCTGCATGTCTGTCTGTGTACTGCACATACATATAGTGCCACCAGAAGCTAGAGAGGACATAGATCCCCTGGGACTGGAGTTACAGATACTTGTGGGCTGCTATGTGGGAGCCTAGGTCCTTTAGCAGCCAGAGCTCTTAATCACTGAAGCATCTCCAGCCAACCCCCAGATTTTTAAATTAATTTGACTGGTAATGCCTGACCCCATCCCCTCTTATCTCCCTCCCACTCCTATCAGCCCCCCTCCTTTCTACCCTTCCCTATCCTACATTCACAGTTTTTTGTCTTGTAGCCCATTGAGATGTACCAGGAATGTCTGTGTAGTCATGGGTAGCCTTTGGATTCTGGTGCACATCCATGGGTATAACACTGTAGAAATTGGTTACCACTCTGCCAGAAGTCATTAGAAACCAATAGTTTAGCAAGGAGAGATGTGGTCCCATAAGCCCTTCTCCAACCCATGATTGATTGCTGATAGAATCGATCTTGTGCAGGTTGCAGAAGCCTCTGTCTGTTTATGACTGCAATATCTGTGTTGTGCCTACCCAGAAGATGCCACTGTGGTCCTGCTAAAAGTTACCCCTCTTATGTTCCCAGTACTTTAGCTGGCAGGGTATTAACATCCTGTTTGGGGCTGAGCATGCCTCATTCTTAGCACCTTAAGCGGTTCAGGAGCTTCTGCATTCACCACTCCCCCCTGCGGAATCTTCTCTGCTCAAGATTGGGAATAGCACTTGTCTGTGGGTATAAACATAAATGTTTAGAAGTCAATCAACTTAGAAGAACAACAGGAATAAGCCTCCTCCTCCTGCAAGGCTATGACTTCCCCAGCTGTGAGTGTTTAAACAGCGTGGAATTAAACTTCTGAAAACACGAAGTAGTAGAACTTCTGTCTAGAATCATCAGTGAGGGGATTGGGGTGATTGGGGTAGAGCCCCACCTAGAATCCCTCAGTGAGGGGTCAGAGTGGAGCCTCTGCCTAGAATGTGTCTGTCCCTTATTCCATCTCCAGCACTACATAACAAAGTAAGGATATTTAGCCTAAATCCAATGACCACATCCTTTTCTAAGTGCTTTATGGGTACTTGGTGCTTGCTTAGGTTTTAACACAGTGATTGGAGGTACAGGCTCATGCCAATTTTGGAAATCGGAAATGGAGGCCCAAGGAAGGTGGAGAGCCGGACTACAATGTGGAGACATTTTGTTGCTGGAAATAGGCCATGAACCGGAACATCCCAAACCCAGTCTCTCAACAGCGCTTGCAGGACTCCTGCTACTTTGTTGCTTGGTATTAGACAAATAAAACAAGCTGGTGGCCAAACGTCTTTCCTTCGAAGAATACACTGTTGCTAGGGTCCCACACCATCAGGAAACCTGCAGCCAGGGCATGCACCTGTGCATATTCTCCCACGCATGCTGGGTGTTGGCTGTGTGAGTGCAGTTGATCCAGTCCTGGATCTGCCCTGTCTTTGTAAGGGTTGGGGATCTGTGCTGTAAGGGGTGGCTACACTAACACCTCTTCCCCACATCCAACTCACAGTCTCTCCCCGGAGCTTCCTGCCAGTTCCTCATCCTGATCTTAGGCCATGACATAGGTAGGTCTTGCTTCTCTGTGTCCTAGTGGTACTTAGTTTAGTAAGTGGTCCTGGCTTGGCTTGAGTTCTCTTCAGCTGTGGGGATGGGAGATAGAGATGCAAATGACTATTTTGTGTGGGTTTAGGGCAGGGATACTAAGTCTAATCCAAGCACTGCCTGTCACTGTGGATTGTATGTGTGTGTGCTTGTGTGTGTGTTTATTTGAGTGAGGGGTGTTAGCCAGGGCCACTCCATTTTTGTTAAATGGTAACAATCCCTGACAATTTGTTCCCTATCTCCAATGACTTGTTGTTCTAGATCCTTGCCCTTTTCATCCTGAGCTGATTCAGACAGCTGGAAGGCAGTTCCAGCATGTACCATGGGCTGCTCCTCAGTCTTGTGACTTATAACCTCCACCTTCAACTTCTGTTTTTAACAGATATAATTTTATTTTTTATTAATTAATTAATTAATTAATTAATGTACTTTACATCTGATCGGAACATCCCCCTCCTCTCCTCCCACACCCTCCCTCTCACCTACCCTTCTTCTATGCCCTTCTTTTATGCTCTTCCTTTCTCCTCAGAGGAGGAGAGACATGCCTTGGCATGTCAAACTATATTAGGACTGGGTGCACCTTCTCTTCTCGAGACTAGACAAGGCATCCAGTTAGGTAAACAGAGTCAGAGACATCCTTTCTTCCTGTTAGAAGTCCCACATGAGGACCAAGCTGTTATATACATATAGGGAGACTAGGTCTATCCCACCATGCTCTCTGGTTGGTGGTTCAGTCTCTGTGAGTCCTTATGTGCCAAGGTTAGCTGATTCTGTAGGTTTTCTTGTGCTGTCCTTGACCTCTCTGGCCCTTTCAGTCCTCTAACATCTAAGGAGGGGCAGGACTCTGCCATGCGGGCCTGGTCTCTCTCCAGAGCTCACACTGTGCTGTTATCTGTTCATCTATGGACTTCATAACTCTAATGAATCTCCTACCCAGGAAGAACAACCCACCCTTGAACTCTGTTCTAGTTTTAAGTCTGCTGCTGCAAGAAAACACTCTGACAAAAAAATAACTTATGGGGAAAAGGGGCTTATTTTGGCTTACGATTCTAGGTTATAGCTCAACTGTTGTGGAGAAGTCAAGATAGGAGCTGGTCATGTGACATTCAGTCACGAGCAGAGAAATGAGTGCCTGCATGCTTGTCTCGTTGCTTCTCACTTTTAGCTTCATTTCTCCACTCTTACACTATCTAAGATCTCTAACTATGGAATGGCGCTGCCCACAGTGGGCTGGTTTTTCACATATTGGCTAATGTAATTAGGGAATCCAATAGACAGGCTCCCAGCCCAACCTAAACAGACAATACCTTATTTAGACTCTCTTTCTAGATGAGTCTAGACTGTGTCATCAAATTGACAATGAGTGCTAATCTTCGAAGACCATGAACCAGAAAGGACACAGTATTCTCTGTTGGAGCACAGGGGTGTTTGGAGTAGAGGGATCCCCCGAGATGAGGGTAGAGTTGGTGCTGAGCTGTGTCTGTCTCCTCAGTTCCTTCCTGCAACACCAGCTAGCCAAATGCAGACCCTGTGATCCCACTGCTTTTGCAATGGAAGGAGGTGGCTCTAGTGGGCACATAGCCAAAAGGTGGGGCTGCAACCCACGCCACTAAATATATGCACTTATCACAGACCAGGGCAGGCTAGGTCTTCACAGATCTTCACACAGTTTGGTGAGCATAACTGCAGGCATGGGAGGTAGGTCACATCTTCCTGGGCTCTGTGTAGGATAAAGAAGGCAAGAAGGCAAGAGTCACCCTGGGGACCAAGGGGACCATGGGAACGGGAAAACCCCAGCCTTTTGTGTCAGATGGCTTGCTCCTTCCTTCATATGGAGAAGGAGTAGAGTTTTCAGCCAAACAAAGCAGAAGCCTGGGCTTCACTCCTAGAACTGAATAAACTGAGTTGGTACCACACACTTGTCATCCCAGCACTTGGGAAGCGGAGGCAGGAGAATCAGTTTGAGGTCAGCCTGGACTGGACACTGTCCTTACGTCTTTTTTTTTAAATTGTATGTATGTGAGTGCACTGTTACTGTCAGACACACCAGAAGAGGGCATTGGATCCCATTACAGAGGGCTGTGAGCCACCATGTGGTTGTTGGGAATTGAACTCAGGACCTCTGGAGGAGCACTCAGTGCTCTTAACCCTGAGCCATCTCCCCAGCCTGACACTGTCCTTAAAGTAAAAAAGTTTGCTGGTCATGGTGGCATAAACCTTTAATTCCAGACCTTCGGAGACAGCAGCAGGAATATCTCTGAGTTGAAGGTCATCCTGGTCTACTTGGGGAGTTTTCAGGCTAGCCAAGGCTATGTATCGAGACCCTATCTCACTGCTCCCAAAAGGTTATGCATGTATGTTTCTGGATTGTTCTGGATGCTTGGGCTCATATGTGACATCAGCATATATGTTTGAGCCTGAATTTATTTCCAACAGTGTGGTGTTAGTATGAAAGTTGTATGTGAGCAGGGGGTGGGATCTGTCACCTCCTGTCATCACCAAACAAACCATGAAGGGAAGGGGTTGATGTCAGAGAGCTCTCTCTTAGGGTGATCCACACCAAAGGCTATACCCTAGGTATCCCATTCCTCTCCCCTTGCCTCCTCCTCTCCCCTCTGCTTCTTCTCTCTTCTCCCTCTCTCCTTTCCTCCCATATGTTCCTCACTGGCCTGAAACTCCTGATCCTCCTGTCTTCACATCCTGTGTTCTGGAAGGATAGAGGGGCTGCACTCAGTTCTGTGCCATGCTGGGGACTTTGAACCTGATACACGCTCAGCAGGCAGTCTACTCACTGAGCCCTGAGCCCAGCCCCTTGAGCTTTCTCAGTGTACTCTGGGACAGCCAGGCAGCTTCATCTCAGCTGCTCCTGACTCCCTTCCTTAGCCTTGAGAAGAAGGGTGCAGATGGAGATACTGTCCCAGCCTAGCCTCTGCTCCTCATAAAGGCCGTGTCCTCTTTGGAGTACATATGTACGGACGGGCGATGATGGCATATGGCCATCGTATTTGTCTATGAATGGGAGGAAACACCGACAGAAGTTGTGGTGTATGGAGGGAAGTATTCAGGCTTACAGTGCAAAGGCCCTCCATGGTTTTCTCCTTTTTGAAACTATTTATTGATTTTGTGTATATGAATATTCTATGTACATCTGCATGCCAGAAGAGGGCACCAGATTACTTTACAGATGGTTGTGAACCACTGTGTGCTTGCTGGGAATTGTACTCAGGACCTCTGGAAGAACAAATTAAAAAAAAAAAAAAAACCCAAAAAACCGATCCCAGTCAGGTGTGGTGGTATATACCTTTGACCCCAGCATTTGGGAGTTTGAGGCCAGCCGAGTCGACATAGCAGCCAGGGCTACATAGTAAGACCCTGTCTCAAAACAACCAAGAGGACTTACCTGGCAGGGGAGATACCATGATCATGAAGGTGGTTTTCCCAGGGCGAGGCTTATCCATTGCACTCTGGATGTGCTGACCCCTGCAATTTTCCCAAATGCGGGAAACTCGACTGCATAATTTGTGGTAGTGGGGGACTGAGTTCGTGCTCCCCCCCAAAAAAACAAAACAACCAAGGGGGCTAGAGAGATGGCTCAGCGTTAAAAGCACTTGTTCTAGCACAGGACTGGGGTTCAGTTTGCCACACCCACACGATGGCTCACAGCTATTTGTGACTTCAGTTCCACAGGATCTGTTGCCCAATTCTGGCCCCCATGGGTCCCACGCACATCGAGGCACAGTCATATAGGCAGGTGAAACACTCAGATAATAAATTAAAAATGACAACTCAAGAAAAGAAAGAAAGAAAACTGAAGAAGGGAACTCAAGTGAGCTGCAGCCAAGAGAGAAGAAACTGAGATGGAGACAAGTCCAAGTCTGGCCTGCAGCCATGGAAACTTGGGGTCAACTATGAGCAGTTCCTGGAGCTAAATGAGCACTTCCTGAAAGAACGCCGCCCTAAGGAGGAGGCTCTGGAGGCCTTGGCTGACAAACTCAAACTGACAAAAGGACGAGTTATACTTTGGTTCTCCCAGAAAAAGGACTGACATAATGGTCAAGCAGATGTCTAAGCCTCAAGCCCACAAGCCTTGGGGAAGATACAGGTACCACTGGACACCAAGAGAGACCACCAGGCAGAACCCCAAGAAAGAAAGAAAAACAGAAACAGTTATGTCCAGGCTCAGTTTGATGAGGCAATGAGTTTATTAGGACTTAATAAATAATTCTTAATAAAAGCCAGGTTACTATTTCTGTAATGAAATCTGGTGGTCAAAGCAAGTTGGGGGGTTTATTTATGCTTCCACATCACTGTTCATCATCTAAGGAAGTCAGGACAAAAACCTAAACTGGGCAGGAACCTGGAGGCAGGAGCTGGTGCAGAGGCCATGGAGGGTGCTGCTGACTGGCTGCTCTTCATGGCTTGCTCAGTCTGCTCCTTAGAGAACCCAGGACCACCAGCCCGGGGATGGCCCCACCCACAGATGGCTGGGCCTCCCACATCAATCACTAATTTAAAAAATACCATGCCAGACCAAGTGGTGCATGCCTTTAATCCCAGTGCTCGGAAGCAAAGGCAGGCATAGTTTGAGGCCAGCCTGGTCTACAGAGTGAGCCCAGGACTGCCAGGGCTACACAGAGAAACTCTGTCAACCCCCCTCCCTCAAAGAAAAGGAAAAAAAGAAAAGAAAATCCCCTCTAGGCTTGCCTGCAGTTATAACTCATGGAGGCATTTTCTCTTGTGAACTCCCTCCTCTCTGACGACTCTCTCTCTACCTTGTGTCAAGTTGACTTGGGCAAGGGCTTGCTTAAGGCAACATGGGTGACTCAGACAGCATTGAGTCCATCAGATTGGCCTGTGGGGCATTTTCTTGATTTCTGACAGGTGTGACACAGCCCACTGTGAACAGTGACATCGACTGGGCAGGAGATCCTGGGATGCAGAAAAGGCAGGCTGAACTTCCAGGAGGAAGTAGGTTTCATTTCCTCCATGGTCCTTGCCTCAGTTTCTGCTTCTAGGTTATTTCCAGTTCATCCCTGGATTGGTGGGACCATAGGCTTTCCTCAAGTTGACTTTTGGTCAAACAGGGCAGACCAGATATGCAGTACACACTCTTCCAACAAAGAGACACACACCTGTGCATGCCAACTGTGGTGGGCTGGAAGCCACATTTATACAAAGCCCTTTTCTCCCCCCGCCCCCACCAGCACTCGGTTGACACAAACACACATTGTATTCCACAAGGAATGAATAGGCAAACAGTTCAAGTGCATACACTGGGGCAGGCAGTCTCCCCCTTCCCCATCATCTCTCAGGGAGTGGGGCTCAAGGCTGGGCCATATCCTGGTATGGTGGTCTTCTGAACTGGGGGCCGGGGGCTAAAGAAATGGCTCAGTGGCTAAGAGCACTTGCTGCTCTTGCGGAGGCTCAGAGTTCAGTCCCCAGCACCTAAACCCTGCTCCTAATCACTCTAGCTGACCCCCTCCTCTGGCCTCTCTGAAGACTTGTAGCATCCACTCACACACAACACATACACATTAATAGAAGCAAACTATATTTTAAAGAGAATAAAGGTATGTGTGTCCAGAAGCTTGAATGAGAGTCTGTAAGGCACAGAAGGCCGGGAAGGACCACTGATAGAGAAGGCGATGAAGCCCGGGGTAGGGCCTGAGTGGGGCCTTTGGAGAATCGCAGGGAAGTGGGCGGGGCAAGAGAACCGAACCACCTGGGAGGGTGAAGCAGGAGGCTGGGATAATGATGTCAAAAGTGGGAATCCACAAACTCTAGGAAGCTAACGACTGGGGAAGTGGACAGGGCGTAGAGAGAACGACAGAGCAGCCGGGAGGGACTGAGAAAGTGGTCAGGGAAGACCAGAGAAGATGATAGTGGAAAGTGGGCAGAACCTAGAGTGATTGGTAAAGAAGTCGGAGGAACCAGAGAAGCGAGGATGTGGGGCTTGAGAAAGCGAAGGTGCCATTGGGAAGGACTGCAAATGAAGGTTTAGAGAGCGTGACAACTGGGAAGTTGACAGGACTCAGAGGGAATGACAGAACAGGTGGGAGGAACTAACAAGTGTCTCCTGCAAGCTGAAGGGTAGTAGAGGTAGAATGGGAGGGAAGTGGAAAGGGTCAAGGGAACCGGCAGGACTCAGAAGATTGACAACTGGGAAGTGGGCGGAGCCTAAGGAGAATGGCTGAGAAGTTTCTGGGCTTGAAAACCAGATTCTACTCTCAAGTGGCACCCATGGGCTCTGGCCGCTTTCGTGCTGCTGACACTGGCCCATTAGGAAGGACAGTGACCTGGCTCCCCTTACAACATCCGCACTGATCGTATCCCGCGGTTATACAGGCTTCTCCGGGGTGCCGGTCCTGGGCTTCCAGGTTCTAACATCACGTCCTTCCAAGGCTCAGCCAGGATGCTGGGCAGACCCTCCCACCTGCATCCCCTGCAGCTGGGTCGAGGATGCCGTCCACAAGGGGGCGCGTGTGTCCCGCGCTGGGATCCACGGCTGAGCAGGAGGTAGCTCTGCACAGAGCTGGCACCTGGATGTCCTAGTGGAATACTGTTTTTGTTCTTCTTGTTTGCTTGCCTTTGTTTTTAATTTGTTTCATTTCGTGCTCGGTGTTTTGCCTACCTGCATGTCTGTGTGAAGGTGTCAGAAGCCCTGGAACTGGAGTTACAGACAGGTGTGAGTTGCCATGTGGCTGCTGGGAATTAAATTTGGGTCCTCTGGAAGAGCAAGAGCAGCCAGTGCTCTAAACCGCTGAGCCACCTAGTTGTTTTTTAAAGATAGAATCTCTCACTGGTTGGGGGAGCCCAGAGCTATTTGTCAAGGATGGTTTGCCAGTGAGTTCCAGGAATCCTCCTGGGTCTACTTTCCAGAGCTAAGAGTATAAGCATTTGCCAGCTTGTCTTTTTTCTTTTAAATGAAACGAAACGAAACGAAACAAAACAAAACAAGAAGCCAGGGGTGCTGGGGATCAAACTCAGATCCTCATGCTAACGAGACAAATATTGTTGGCTGAGCTATATACGCTCGGCATATTTAAAAACGTTTAAACATTTTACTTGTATTTATCAGTATATGTGTGTGTCTCAGCTGTCTCAGGGTAAGTGCAGATGACATGCAGTGCCTATGAAGTCCAGAAGAGGGCGTCACGTCCCCTTGGATCTGGAATTACAGGAGGTTGTGAGCCACCATGTGATGACTTAACCCTGGAAGAGCAGAGTGGGAGTACTCTTATCTCTTCCCTTTTCTTACCTCTTTTCTTCCCCTTTCTCCTCTTTCTGTCCTCATGAGACAGGGTCTATCTTTATAGCTAAGGCTAGCCTGAAGCATACATAGTCAGGCTGGCCTCAAACTTGGGGACAATGTCCCTACTTTAGCATCCCAAATGCTCAGATGACAGATATAAATGGCCACACCTTGCCTTTTCAGTGTGTTTGACAATGATCTCTCTGTCTCTGTCTCTGTCTCTGTCTTTGTGAGAGAGAGAGAGAGAGAGAGAGAGAGAGAGAGAGAGAGAGAGAGAGAGCACGAGCGTGACTGTGATGATTTGTGGTTACTGTGAGCGTCTGTTCTATGTCCTGGCTGTGGGTGTCATTTGTGTTTCTGTTTAACTGTGACTGTCCAATGGCTGTGTCCTCTGCCAGCACTGGGGAGTCCCTTCCAGATAGTAGTCAGGCTGGGATTCCCTTTCTATTCAGCCTGGCTGATTTCCTATCACTGAGCTAACTCTTGCCCCTCTGAAGGGTCCCCAGCCTGCCCGCCCCTCCAACTTTCTCAGGGGAGTACCTGTTGATTTTCCCTTCCTCCAGACAGCTACCTTTTCTATCTTGTTGGGTGCCTCGTTGACTATAGGCTGTTCATGGCTAAAAGGAAGGAGGAGGAGGAAGATAGGAGGGGAAAGGAAGTGGAGGAGGAGGAGGGGAGGGGGAAGGGAGGGAGGAGAAGGAGGAGAAAGAGGAGGAACCCAAACAAAACTTTGCCCACAGGGAAGTGCAGGCTAGAGCCACACCGCAGTGTGAGCAAATCCCCGGAAGCAATTGTAATGCAGACTCCTCTGCAGCCCTTTGTTTGCTCAGGCCGGAAGAGCCTGTCACGGTGGTTCAAAGACATGAGCTAACTACTGTCTTTGCTCCGTGTGACTGGTGATCTCATCGACATTAATCTGAACAATTTCCTCTTGATGACTGGAGAGATTTCTGTTCTCTTCACTTTCTGCTGCTTCTGGGCTTTGTCGTTGTTGTTGTGTTGTGTTGTTGTTGGTGGTCTAGGGGTCTCACATAGCCCAGGCTGGTCTGCAACTAGACTTGGAACTGAGGCTGATCTTGAACTCCTGATCCTCCTAACTCCACCTCCAGAATCCTGGCTCTGCGTGGTTCTCTTCGAACCCTCGCAGGTCATCTCGGAGGCGGGAACTGGGTACTGAATTTCAGTACTTCAAGCCCATGTGTGTAGACACCGAGACATGCTAGGCTGTCTAGGCTGCCAGTGGCAAGGATGGCGATGGCTGCACTTCCTGAGTGCCCGCTGGCAACATTCTGGTTCTTGCACTGCGGATACCTTGCTTTTTGAGATAGTCATTGGTGTTAATTTCACGTCTCAGAGGAGAACACTGAGGCGCCAAGAGGTATTTGCTCAGGAGGTGGGGCTGGGATTTGAACCTATGCTGTGAAGCTTCCATATGCCACCATAGGAGGGTCAGGGAAGTTGACTTTTAAGCCTGGCAGCTGGTGTGTGCATGCAAGCTCAGTACATTGGAGTCGGAGGCTGCCCTGGGCTGATAGCAATCAATATCTGACTCAAGATAAGACAACAGAAAGCAGTTGACACTCATTGGGTGTGCTGGTGGCCAGTACCTGCCATCCTAGCCATTTGGAGCACTGAGGTGGAGGTGGACATGAACCTAGGACTTGGAGGCCAGCCTGGGCAACTTGGGTACACTCTACATCAAAAAACAAACAAACAAACAAACAAAAAAAAAAACAAAAGAGAAAGTTAACACTATAGTGCTTAAGGTAGTGCACATGTAACATCCCAGCTTAGTGGCTGAGACGTGAAGATTGCTAGGCCTCGCCTAGAATCCCCCAGTGAGGGTTTGGGGTCACAGTCAGGGTGGGGTCTTGTCTAGAATCTCCAGTGAAGGGCTGGGAGCTTGACCTCGGGGTGGAGCCCCACCTAGAGTCCTCCAATGAGGGGCTAGAGGTGTGGTCCAGGGATGGAGCTTTTGCTGGAGCTCGTTCTAGCTGACACTGAGTGTAGTGAGAGCAAATTTAAATGGAATCCTGCCTTAGAAACCTTGGGATAGCAAACCTTTGCTTTTCTTCTCAGAAAATACCATGTGTGACTATAATTCTGGGGGACATGTGTTCAGTGGACCTGAGAGGTGGGAGAGGAGTCTCTAGGCCGACACTGTAGGGCAGGTCCCTATAACTGCTTTCTTCCTTTGAGTTCTTCCAGGCTCTGAGGACAGCTAGGGCTCACGGTCACTTCACCACGTGGGTGGGTGGTGAGGAAGGTAGGGAGGGGGAACTCAGCTCAACATGGTGGTTAGAGCTTCCTGCCTCTGAGGTCCTAAGCACAGCGCTTCAGGATTGTCAGCTACAGACTAGGGAATGCTGTCTGCTTTCCCAGAAAGGGAGGTCCAGAGTTCTGTGAAGGCACACAGCTCAGAACGTCCCTGGAAGACCTTCGTCGCCTTGCTTCCTATTTTATGGTGAGTCTCTGGGTCTACATGGCACATGGGTTGATGAGTCTACATGACGTGGGCTGATGCCCCCTAGGTAGAACAGAGGGAGTATTTCTCACTTAAGTTCCTAGTGGCTGAAGCATGTCATCCCAGCACTTGGGAGGTAGAGGCAGGAGGAACAGGAAGACATTCAAGGTCATCCTTTGTTAAGAAGTGAGCTGCCTAGACTGGGTTCCATGAAACCCAGTCTCAAAAAATATTTAGGAAGAGGAAGGGGGCCAATGAGAGTGAAAGTGGGACAAGGGAGGACCATGGGTATATAGGTGGGACAAGGGAGGACCATGGGTATATAGGTGGGACAAGGGAGGACCATGGATATATAGGTGGGACAAGGGAGGACCATGGGTATATAGGTGGGACAAGGGAGGACCATGGGTATATAG